>NC_139821.1:15218207-15818207 GCF_963457635.1 Microchirus variegatus
CCTCGGCACCCACTCCTCTTCGTCTTCCTCTTCCTCCTCCTATCTCTGGTTCACCTGAACCGATGCAGCTGGGTCGGACTCGGCTCACCTCCGCTGAACGGACGGTGAGGCTACGGAGTGGAGCATGCCTGTACTGTGGGGGACTGGACCATCAGCGGAACACCTGTCCAGTTCGCCCAAAAGACTAAGCCCGTCAGCACACGCAGGAGTGTTGGAGGGCGGTGCCGTTTCCTGCTCGGCCCACAAACGGGTTGTTCTCCCCGGTCAGCTTCGGTGGGCACAGCAGTCGATTTCCCTCTCCTGCCTGGTCGATTCCGGGGCCGACGATTGTTTCATCGACCTACAGACTGCAAACCAAGCCGGGATCACCACGGTACCCCTCGAGGAACCGAATGAGATCCACGACCTCGACGGCAGAATCCTGACCACCGTCACACACCGAACTCAACCCATCACTCTGGTACGCTCCGGCAACCACCATGAACTTCTGCAGCTCTTCCTGATTCCGTCGTCGTCGTCTCCTGTCGTGTTGGGTCTTCCCTGGCTGGCGCTACATAACCCCCGCTTCGACTGGACGTCGGGTCAACTTTCCGGCTGGAGTGTGCCATGCCATTCTCGATGTCTCCGCTCTGCCATGCCTTCGTCTGCGGTTGTTCCTGTTCCTGCACCTAGGGCTCCGGACCTTTCCACGATCCCCAAGGTCTACCACGACCTCGGGGAGGTCTTTTCAAAGGAGCTGGCGCTCTCACTTCCTCCCCACCGGCCGTACGATTGTGGGATCGACCTTCTTCCTGGAGCTACTTTACCTTCCCGACGCATGTACAACCTGTCACAGACTGAACGTTCCTGCATGGAAGAGTACATAAACCAGTCATTGGCCGCAGGACTCATTCGTCCCTCGTCTTCCCCAGTCGGTGCAGGGTTCTTCTTCGTACAAAAGAAGGACGGAACGCTGAGACCCTGCATCGACTACCGCGGCCTCAACGATATCACTGTCCACAACAAGTACGCCCTCCCTCTTATGGACGCAGCGTTCAGCCCTCTCTGCAAGGCCAAACTATTTTCCAAGCTCGACCTGCGCAACGCCTACCATCTGGTGCGCATTCGGGAGGGCGACGAGTGGAAGACTGCATTTAATACTCCGGTTGGGCACTTCGAATACCTGGTAATGCCTTTCGGCCTGACCAACGCTCCAGCAGTCTTCCAGCACCTGGTGAATGACATCCTACGCGACATGCTGGACAAGTTTCTGTTCGTTTACCTGGACGACATTCTCATCTTCTCCGAGACCGAGGAGGAACACATCCAGCATGTCCGTTTGGTGCTGCAAAGACTGCTAGAGAATAAACTGTACACCAATGCCGAGAAGTGCACCTTCCACGCTTCATCTGTCCCGTTTCTGGGATTCATCGTGGACCAGGGGAAGCTGTCGCCGGATCCAGCAAAGATCAGTGCGGTAATGGACTGGCCCACTCCCTCCACTCGAAAGCAGTTGCAACGGTTCCTGGGGTTCGCCAATTTCTACAGGCGGTTCATCAGGGACTATAGCAAGGTGGCGGGACCTCTTACTCGACTGACTTCTCCACAGCAACCCTTCTCCTGGTCCGACAACGCCGACTCCGCCTTCAAACACCTTAAGGTACTTTTCACCTCTGCACCTATTCTCTCCCACCCTGATCCCTCCCTACAGTTCATCGTGGAGGTCGACGCCTCCGACACGGGAGTGGGTGCGGTGCTGTCTCAACGCTCGTCTGCCGACCAGAAGCTGCATTCCTGCGCCTTTTTTAGTCGCCGCCTTTAGAAGTGAATTTAGTCGAGGCCAATTATGACGTGGGGAACAGGGAGCTGCTGGCGGTCATCTTGGCGTTGCAAGAGTGGAGACACTGGCTAGAAGGTGCGTCACTTCCGTTTATTGTTTGGACTGATCATAAGAACCTCTCTTATCTACGGGATGCCAAGATACTTAATTCCAGGCAAGCACGTTGGGCCCTCTTCCTGGGTCGCTTCGCCTTCACCCTCACCTTCAGACCCGGCTCCCGTAATGTTAAACCTGATGCCCTATCTAGAGAGTTCTCACCTGATCCACCTTCCTCTTCGCCTGACCCGATCGTGACTCCATCCTGCATCGTGGGGGCTGCTTCCTGGCCTGTGGAGGAGACGATTCGTTGGGCCCAGCTGGAGGAACCGGATCCAGGGAACGGTCCACCAAACCGACTCTTCGTGCCCGGTGCGGCGCATTCGGAGGTTCTGCAGTGGGCTCACGGGTCGAAACTCACCTGTCATCCCGGCAACAACCGTACCCTTCGGTTCCTTCGCCAACGGTTCTGGTGGCCTTCCATGCCGGAGGACACGTCGGCGTTCATCCAGGCCTGTCCCATCTGCGCTCGGGGTAAGACCTCCAACCGCCCTCCAGCTGGTCTCCTGAAGCCTCTCGCCATCCCTAGTCATCCTTGGTCCCACATAGCGGTGGATTTCGTGACTGGTCTCCCGCCTTCACGCCTGAACACCACGGTCCTGACGGTGGTTGACAGGTTTTCCAAGTCGGTCCATTATACCTACCTACTGCCACCGAGACTGGGGATCTTCTGGTCGATCACGTTTTCCGGCTCCATGGGTTCCCCCAGGACATTGTCTCGGACAGGAGTTCCCAATTCACTTCCCAAGTCTGGAAGGCGTTCTGTTCGGCTCTGGGCGCTTCCGTCAGTCTTACCTCCGGATACCATCCCCAGTCCAACGGCCAGACCGAAAGAGCGAACCAGAGCATGGAGAGCGCTCTCCACTGCGTGGCAGCACGTCAGCCGCTTCCTGGAGCTCCATGCTCTCCTGGGTGGAATACGCTCATAATTCCCTCATCTCCACATCGACTGGCGTCTCACCATTCATGGCTGCTCTGGGGTACCAACCTCCCATCTTCGACTTCCAGGAGGAGGAGATCGCCGTTCCTTCTGTCCAGGCCAACCTACGCCGGTGCCATGCGGTGTGGAGACAGGTGCGGTCCTCCCTACAACGATCTTCCTTACAAAGCCAGAAGCAGGCCAACCGTCATCGCACCCCAGCGCCAGACTACCAACCCGGCCAGAAGGTCTGGCTGTCCTCCAAGGACCTCCCCCTGCAGGTCGAATCCCGGAAGTTGGCGCCACGGTTCATCGGTCCCTTCGCCGTCGATCGGATGATCAACTGGTCCACCGTCCGCCTGAAGCTCCCCAGATCGCTTAAAATCCATCCCACCTTCCACGTCTCGTTGCTGAAACCTGTGGTGGAATCGAACCTGGTCCCGCCCTCCAACCCTCCTCCTCCACCCAGGTTCATCGACGGGGGGAGGCCTACACTGCCAGGAGAATCCTGGACAGTCGACGCAGGGGTCGAGGACATCAGTACCTGGTCTACTGGGAGGGGTACGGTCCGGAGGAGAGGTCATGGGTCCCACGCCACTTCATTCTGGACAAAAGCCTGCTGCGAGACTTCCATCGGGACCATCCCGAGAAGCCTGGTCTAGCGCCAGGAGGCGCTCCTTGAGGGGGAGGTACTGTCACAATCTCACCTGCACCTTCCTCACTTTTTTATTATTTGTATTATTGTTTTGCTGCTGCTGTTTTCTCCTCACTCTGACTCTGCAGGGGGCGTGGTTAACCTACTTCCTCCAAGACGCCGTTGATTGTCTACACCTGCGCGGCTCCGCCTCACCTGCTCCAGATGAGCAATCAACGGGGCTTAAAAGCAGAGCCTTTCCTCTTCACCGGCGTCAGATCGTTTTCTCACGTACATGGTAAAGACATGCCAATCGTTTTCTCGCTGAGCTTACCTGCTCTGGATACTCACCCGCCTGTCTTAGCTCCAGGTTGCCACGTCTCCTGCCGCTCCACGAACTCACTGGTTGTGTTCCTGTTTCCCTACGCTCCTGGGATCCTCGTCTCCAAACCCGTGAGTTCGTTCCTCGCTGGAACACTGCCATCCTGCCGAGCCACCCCCGCAGTAGCTGCAAGGACATTTTTCCTCCTGTCTCTCTATCTATCCCCTATCGCTTCCTTAGTTTTTGGAAGTCGCTTTTCGTTCCTCGTTTTTGTAAATAAATATCTTTGTTTTGAAATATACTTACGTCTCCGTCTGCTTCCGGGTCCAACCTTAAACAATCCTGACATACTCAGTATAATGACACCAGATATCGATTGATTACTAAATATAATGGTATTTCCCTAATTTTTAACACATGGACTCTGTTTTTCCCACATTGTGGATCCCAGTCTCTAGGACTAAATGACATGGGACAATGAAAATAGCAGAAACTGGTCAGGTACAAGCTCTTTCACTAGCTTTTCCTGCCCTGTTTCCTCTGCTCTTAAACAGTTGAGTTCTCTCTCCATCGTCCTTCTGTTCTCTTAAACTCTGATTATTAGAATTTCTCTTCCATGTCTTTTGAGATTTAAAGGTCTCATATTCTACCCTATTTCTCCAAGTTAAACTAGTTCCCTGGTGTCCTAATGAACATGTCTGTGACATGCTTTGGTCAAAATACCATAAAAATGAAGCACCACAGAAGTTCAATCACCCTGCCAAAACAGCCCTGTTCACAACGCTATGTTTAGTAGTATCTCTTTATAAAAGCAGTTGGAAAAGTGATCATTTGCAGGCTCTAGCAGGCACATTGCCGTCATATATAACATGTATCCACTGGACAGATAAATCCTCTGAGGCTGGAAGTTTGTGTAGGACTCTGTGCTGCACTGTGGAGCCAAGAAAATAACTTTTCGCGGACTTCCGGTCTTCGGATACCGTTGCCCTCACCAGCACTCTCACATGTTTTACGGACAAAGTGAAACTCCACAAGTAAACAATTCCAGGAATTTAGCGTCTTGTGACGTCCCAGTGAGCACAGAAGTCAACATCGCGTGTTTTATCTCCTGTACTTAGACTGAGGAGGACCTCAAAAACATGAGTCATCTTTTTTCACACTTTACCGACTGATAGGATCTCCAGAGTCCCAAATATAAGGATCTAAATGATTAAAAAGTTGATTTTGCGTAATATGGGACCTTTAAAACATGAACATTGTTTGGAGGGTGGGAAATGAGCATTTATTTCTTGTATTGAAGGGATCAAATTGTGCATGTATACCTTAATAACGAGAGTCTATGGCCAATGATGTCTGTGCCCCACACAACATAGAACATTTTCAATAGATTTTTCTCACTGTATAATATTTACATTGCTATTTTTTTTTTTTATTTAAATAAAAGTCTGTGATTCTTCATGTGGGACCAGTGTGGAACAGGTGGAACAGTGACATGTTGCCACTATTTATTTACCATGCCATCACTCATGTTGTCACTATTTAGAATTTCAATCCCGTTGAGCCTCTCTGAGGTTATGCTGCCTTTTGTTTTCTCTCTTACATGTTGGCTAAAGTAGAAGGTTTGATATATTCTACACACCTACTCATCAACAGCACGTTAGTGTGTCTTTTAAGTATTTTATAACGTGTTCCTATGTGTGTCACATTAAGCATACAGTAAAAAAAAAAAAAACATCACTAAATGCTGAACTATAACACCAGCATCACACACCAAAGCAAATATTTGTTCAGCAATGACCCTCTGCTTCCTTTGTTCTCAGCAGGGTGTCGTTCTGCCTCATCTACATCATATTACACGTACATTAGTGTTGCCATGATACGCTCGCAATAAGCCAAATAGTGACTTCATATTTTACCAAACAAAGTTTGCAAACCCCTGTTGTAACTGCAAGATAACTAGCCCTCATCGTCCATACTCTGGCTGCTCACTCATGAAAACATCCATGTTGTTTGTAACTAACTTGTAAGTCAATTCAAGTCAATTCAAGTCAAGTGAGGCCCTTTAGCACCTCACAAGGCTCTCAGTCTCCTTAAAACCAGACCATTATTGACTCTGGTCGTCTAGTCTTTCTCTGTCGGAGACCTCATTAGTCGAAGAACGTGGTTAATTCTCTGGAGGAAATTCGGCAAGGTCACATTCATGGGTGTGAACTAATGTGCATGAGCTCTGCTGCCAGCACTGGCTACCAAAACAAACAGAGAGGCTTGGATGAAAACACACAGAGGAGGTTTTTTTTTATATAGATATTTCAGTTTAAATGTATAAAAACAGCTATAAGCAGTAGTTGTCAGCAATTATTCAAAAGTAGCTTCAACGGTATTGCACCAGAGTGTTTTTGAATAGTAATGAAAGAATGTCTTGCAGTGTGATTTACAGCTTTATTTTTTAAATAGTTTTGAGCTCTATAGCCCAGAGGTAATTACTGAAGTGTTAAATGGCTTGTTTTAATTGACAGGGACTTATTTACTACCAATTGTTATGGCTGTAGCAAATGGTGATACCACATAGTGAATTGCTGTTGGTCTTTTAAAGCAAACAAACATACTATACTCACACCTTATCTGCTCAGTAATTGTACGGCCCTACAGTAATTATGGCATATTGGTACTCAGTCACACATGGCAGGTCCTTCCATTAAATCCTCTCGCAGCTTCTAAGATTGTCAAAGCCTTGAGTGCACCAGTTGAAAGGGTCGTCATTGATAGCTGCACACAGTGTCACATAAATTACTACTATAATATTTTATCAAGCTTTTTCAGCATTTTCAAAACAAAGTCACATTTGAAGAGCAGTGACACAGGGCATGTTTGCACCATATGTTGTAATTGATCAATATCTGTTCACACGTTGAATAATTCAATAGATAGTTCATTTGCACTCGATGGATGGATGGATTTGTCCTTGCTCTTCATCAGTGTGATTCTCACCAAGAGTGTGAAGTGGCTCAGTTTCAGATACTTGGTCTTTAAAGTTCAAGTGCTCCAAATGGAAATGGTTGATATGAACACTTATAGTTCTGACACAGACCGAAATGCTATTTTTTTTTAATCTTCAGGAACTCAATATTCACATGATGTCCCCAGTTTCAGAACGTTCAATCCCGCTGATCAACAAAACAGTATTTGAACACCTCAGTATTGTACACAGTATTTAATATCATCAGCAGTTGGTGCAGTTATGGAGTGCCTGTTCCTCACATCTGATTGATCTGTTTAACAATAATGGAAACGACTTGACTAGCTGTGCAATAATGAGAAAAAAGCTCCATATTCACACTGCGATGTCTTCGTTTTAAAACGTATCACAACTGCTCCATGGCTTTGTTTTATTCTGATCGAGCTGCAAAGGTACCTCGTTTACCTTGTCGTAGTAAAATAAATCCATGCTCTTATTTGTCCTCATTGTTTCTTGTTTATTGTATTTTCGGTCTCTAAGCAACCAGCTGCAGAGGAGAGATCTGTTCCCTTGTACGCTCATGGCTAGAGTCACTTTGGGGTGACAGTTTATTTTTGACGAGAGGAACCAACACTGGTCTGGTTTGAGATGATTTGTGTTTGTTTTGCTTGACGTGCATGAAAACCCAAATGTGAAGATGCCAAGTGAGAACAATGCATGCGCTCAAATATGGGATTCAGCAATATGCTATTTCTTAAATTTGTTCGATCTCTATTTCAAACTTCCTCAGATCACGCACACTCATTAATTGACCATTAACACACCATGAAATGAACGCCCTTGCAACTTCATACTGTATTGTCATAATTAAACTATTCAACTATAGCAGTTAAGTTGGTTTAGAATTGGGTAAAAAAAATTGATGCTGTTAAACTGGATGATGATTCTTGGTGGATTTCACCACTTTCCTTCTTGTGTGTTGTTCAAATTTCACCATCCAAACCTCAGGGAACACAGCTTTTGCTACATTTTATCTGCGACACGCTCATCATCCCTATAAGTATGTGGTCTTGGATCATGGATGGACAGATAGATAGGTTATTCAAAAGCTAAACTAAAAACGATTTGTCTTGTCTTCACTCTGACTCCTGGCACTCATTCTTACTGTGTTATTATTGGCTCATTATCTGCTTTACTGGGATCTAAACTCGATGCAGTGTAATGTAAGCACTGCTGTCTGATTCTTACACGATTACGTATATATTTTATAAAATCAATACTCCGCATTTTCATTACTGCTTCCACATTAAAGAACATCTGGCATAAGGAAGGAACTGCAAAAGTATGGCTCCGTCCGTCAGTTATCCAACTGTGTGATAGCAAAGATGGGCACTCTGACAAAACTCCCCAGAGACCTTCCCCTTTGATCGCCGGTGCCATGGAAACATACAGCGATTTGTCCTGTCGCAGTGTCCCGGGTGTAAAGCTCATAATTACAAGTGCATTGTGATTAGACTGATGTCAGGATTGCGAGACAACAATCCTCATTCTCGACTCTCCTCCAACTAAACAAATTGACTCATTTTCAGAGAAGATAATTTGGTTGTTTTCCTTTTCCACCTCTACTTTCTTCTTCAGGAATTGAATTTGTTGTGTTTAAGTGCAGACGCACGACTAAACAAGATGGTAAAAGGGAGTAAAGCAAACAGCAGACGGAGCTTCAAGTTCACAGCTCACAACCTTGACAAAGTGATTAGTTTGAAGACTACTTTGATGCTGCATGAAAGGCACCATCTGCTTCTTGCAATCTGAACCCACCCAGACAGTGGGAAAACACATCTGCAGCACAGACCCAAGCATTTAAGAAAACAAATACATGTCATTGTAATATTGCAGAGTAAAGCAAATAAACAGAGCAGCTATTTACTCATTCCAACACCACAGAAATAATGGGGATTATTAAGATTAATGCCATTATAAATATTCTGCTTCAACAAGCAAATCTGAAAATAGCTTCTTAGTTTAAAATGGGGAAAGATTGATTTTATAAGCTGCATAAACATTTCATTACTTATTTCCACGACTAATGCCTTTTTTTCTGGCACACGAGTTGCCCTTGTGCCGACCTTTAACAGCACAGTGCTACACAACAGCGACAAATCTGCTACTTTGTTAGAGAAAATACATCTTCGGGGTCACACATGGTTAATTGGGAAAGCCACCATTAACGGCACAATGGTGAAATGAACCGTAGACAGCACTGGCAGTCTCTGCTGGAGTTATGGGATGCATGCAAGTGCAAAGTTTACAGCTTAAATACTGAAATGAACATTTTATGTTTAGATTATGAGATTATTTGAATGGATGTGTAATTATCATTCAATTGCTGAAGATATTACTTTAACACCATTAAAGTTGATCAGGTCAACATGGTGAAAGTTTCCGTTTTAGCAATTCAATGAAAGTATTTCATTTTGCGAATTTTTGCAACCTGTGTGGGCAACCGGAGCAAAATGACGTGGCTCATAAGACCAAAACAGTGAGCTGAATGATAATAAAATGCTATATATAAGTTAAAGTGCAGAGTGATGCCATACTTCTCACTAATTTTATGATTTAAGAAGTACTCGTTGTGAATTTCTATCATTGAGACAATCGTGACTGGGTATATTAATTCAAAAAGTATTCAAAACCAGCCTCTTTTTTTCAATAGAACACCTTGAAACAAGGGTTGTGCATTATAGCCCTCTTGGTACGTTTTACCTGTTGAAATACCCATAAAGGGCAAGTGCAAACGATAACATGCAGTATTCCAGTTGCCAAAAAGTGATTTTGTTATATCGAATACATACAGTTAGGCCCATAAATATTTGGACATCGGCACAGTTCTCTTTATTTTGGCTCTATACACCACTACAATGGATTTGAAATGAAACGCACAAGATTTGCTCTAATGGTACACTTTCAGCTTTAATTTGAGGGGATTTACATCCAAATCAAGTGAACGGTGTAGGAATTACAACACTTTCTATATGTGCCTCCCACTTTTTAGGGGACCAAAAGTAATTGGACAATTGACTGAAAAGCTATTTCATGGACAATTGTGGGCAATTCCTTCATTATTTAATCTTCAATGACACAGGTAAAAGTTCTTGCTGTTAACTTTCTATATGAGATCCAAGGAGCTGTCACTGTCAGTGAAGCAAGCCATCATTAGGCTGAAAAATCAAAACAAACCCATCAGAGAAATAGCAAAAACATTAGGTGTGGCCAAATCAACTGTTTGGAACATTCTTAAAAAGAAAGAACGCACCAGTGAGCTCAGCAACACCAAAGGACCTGGAAGACCACAGAAAACCACTGTGGTGGACGACTGAAGAATTCTTTCCCTGGTGAAGAAAAAGCCCTTCACAACAGTTGGCCAGATCAAAAACACTCTCCAGGAGGTCGGTGTATGTGTTTCAAAGTCAACAATCAAAAGAAGACTTCACCAGAGTGAATACAGAGGGTTCACCACAAGATGCAAACCATTGGTGAGTCTCAAAAACAGGAAGACGAGATTAGAATTTGCCAAACAACACCTAAAAAAGCCGTTAAAATTCTGTAAGAATATCCTATGGACAGATGAGACCAAGATCAACTTGTACCACAGTGATGGGAAGAGAAGAGTGTGGAGAAGGAAAGGAACTGCTCATGATCCACAACATACCACCTCATCAGTGAAGCATGGTGGTGATAGTGTCATGGTGTGGACATGTATGGCTGCTAATGGAACTGGTTCCCTTGTGTTTATTGATGATGTAACTGCTGACAAATGCAGCAGGATGAATTATGAAGTGTTTCCAACAATATTATCTGCTCATATTCAGCCAAATGCTTCAGAACTCATTGGACGGCACTTCACAGTGCAGATGGACAATGACCCAAAGCGAACTGCAAAAGCAACCAAAGACTTTTTTTAAGGCAAATATGGAATGTTATCAGTCAATCACCTGACCTGAATCTGATTGAGCATGCATTTCACTTGCTGGAGACCAAACTGAAGGGAAAATGCCCCAAGAACAAGCAGGAACTGAAGAGCGTGTCAGTAGAGGCCTCACAGAGCATCACCAGGGATGAAACCCAGTGTCTGGTGATGTCTATGCCTTCCAGACTTCAGGCTGGAATTGACTGCAAAGGATTTGTAACCAAGTATTAAACAATGAAAGTTTGATTTATGATTGTTTAGTTTGTCCAATTACTTTTGGTCCCCTAAAAAGTGGGAGGCACATATAGAAAGTGTTGTAATTCCTACACCGTTCCCTTGATTTGGATGTAAATCCCCTCAAATTAAAGCTGAAAGTGTACCGTTAGAGCACATCTTGTTCGTTTCATTTCAAATCCATTGTAGTGGTGTATAGAGCCAAAATAAAGAGAACTGTGCCGATGTCCAAATATTTATGGGCCTAACTGTATCTTAAAGTGTAATTAAGTTTCATGTTTTGCTATTTGAGTTTTATAATGGTCAAAATTGTGAGCTGTAAACTAATTGTGTTGCCTCTTCTCTTTATAAGTGCAATGCCCTGTTTTTAAATACAAAGTGTCACGGATCTAAAGTTGCACAATTTTAGACTCCAAATGTTGCACACGAAACTTAAGATTTAACGACTAAACTCTGAATCCTAGCCCCACAAAAGTCCACAAAATAGTCATAGTATATCACTTCAGTTATTGTCATAAATGATAGGTGGAATGTGTGTTTTCATCTGTATGTAAGTTTGGTGATGAAGCCGTAAATAAATAGTAATAGTTACATTTCTCACACAGTGTTCACAGTGAAGAAATGCTGGTTAAAATAATGCAAATAATATTCTCATGTTTTGTAAAACTATTGATCTAATTATCTTAAATTTAAAAATAGTTAAGACATTAAAAACCTATATTTTCTAACAACAAATACTTATTTTCAATATGACTCTTTATTTCAATAATTTACAGTCATCAATTGAGGTTTAAAGAAAGTTTAATACTACATTATGTATTATACTGAAATAATTGACAATTATTACGAATATTCACACATTTTTTTTTACACTGCGACATGTATTATCTAATGAAACGTGAGGGAGTATTATTTTTTTTCGAGTGTTGCACTTTGTAGACGGTCCCTGCGCTCCGGGCTCACTGATGACTACACGTAGTAGAAGTCAATGGAGTTTCTCCTGCTCTTTTTGGATGAAAACGAGGTAGTAGTTTGTTTTACAGCTCTGTGATACAACATTATTTTTTTTAACAATATTTCGTTTCAATATTATTGTCTGCGGAAGTTCGAATGTGTGAATACATCTCTCTAACTTTACTTCAATAGAATAAAGAGAGTTTGCTGTTGCACAGATGCTGCCTGCTCTCCTCTCCTCCTCATCTGTGTGCTCCTCACCTCCATCTCCTCCCCTTCTCTCCCCCTCTCCGCCTCTTGGCTCCGTCCACTCACACACTCTTGATGTACATTGGCTGCTGTTCAGCCTCGCGTTTACTCTCAGGACGATGCCGTCTCCCTCCCTCAGCTGCGTGTAACCCGACCTGCAGGTGAACAGTTCAGCTGCTGCCTCCCCGCTCTTCCTCTCCGCGACCGATCGTCAAACGCGTTTTCGTGTCCAAATGAGCGAAATTCCGTGTAGGGTTGTTTTTTTTGTCTTGTTTGTTTTTTCCTCGGGACGTAATCTTTCCCCGTGTCTGGAGCACGTGAAGACGACGGTGTGGGGGTGAAGAAGGTGAGCTGTCTCCAGGGTTTACTCTGTTTTTGTTTCTCAGGAGTCCTACAATAATATGACCCTGCTTATTTACTGTCTGTTATCATGTTAGAATATAGAATACAGAAAACTTTCAATTTTACTTTCACTGTTAAACCCACTTTCTTTTTGTACATATTCAGATTAAATCTGATTCTAGCCTCTAGTGAATTACAGTTGATAGTTTTAATCCAGGAGCTACTAAGCTTGTTAAATGTTTATTGGACATTACTGGATACAGACCAATAAGTGTAAACAAAAATACTGGGTATTTACCTGGTTTCTATATGTTGAATTTTAGTGTATTATTGAGTTATAAGCTGGTAATAAGCAGGTAGCTACAGCCCCCAATTACTAGCTATTTACCCAGTAAATATATGGTAACAGAAATGTTACTTGGTATTAACCTGTAATTAGAAGGTAAGAACAATGGCCAAAATACTGAGTAATTACACAGTAAATTATAAAGCTTTATTATATTAATGCTTAAATTAC
Source organism: Microchirus variegatus (assembly GCF_963457635.1). Taxonomy (NCBI): domain Eukaryota; kingdom Metazoa; phylum Chordata; class Actinopteri; order Pleuronectiformes; family Soleidae; genus Microchirus; species Microchirus variegatus. The sequence goes on from NC_139821.1 coordinate 15,231,217, forward strand.
ATTATATTAACGCTTATATTACTTAAACTTGTTCTACGCTAAACTGTAGAACGGCAATCTGGTCATTAAAATTGGGATTTCTTTCTGTTTTCTTCCTTTGGCGGCCCTCAGTCCAATGTTAGGTTCCTAAATTGGCCCTCAGGTATCAAAACTTTGAGAACTCCTGATTTAGGATATAGGAGATCCTTTCTGTTCAGAATTTATGCCAGTGGCTTGGTACCATTTTTACCAATTTTACATATTACTGCTGTTCTTTCTTAAATCTTAAATTAAGTCCACATTGCTCACTTGATCACAGCAGACATGAATTCCTCTCATTCTCAGTCGGTGGTTAGTCAGTCTCTTTTTACAACATGTAATACATTCATGTGAAATATAGGCCATTTGGAATGAAACACATTATTTAAATACTGTATATCACATCAGTTTCTGTATGATACAGATACTCAGGGTATCCGTGGGGTCTTAAAAAGTCTTAAACCCAATAATTTGAATTTAAGGCCTTAAAATGTCTTAAATTCTCCTAAAATCTCCTAAAAGGTCTTAAATACAATTTTGAAAGGTCTTAAAAATATATGAACGTTAATTTTATTTAAAACATGCACAAACTTCAGTCTCGCTTTGAAATGTTTAGATTTTTGAGGATGCGATAATATAACTACAACACGGAACTAAACTGTGCTGCCTGGTGAGAATTTATCGAGCACCACTAGCTAGTGTGCTGTTCGCTCGCCGCGGTGTGTTACAGCTTAGCATAGCGGAGAAAACTTAACGAAAGCCCACAGCTAAGCTGAATTGCTTGCATACGATGGGTAAGTGCAAGTTCAACAATTTGTGTCTCTAAATTTCCTTCATGTCTTTTGTACTTTTTTGCCATTATGGGTGTGAAATAGGTCTTAAATTGTATTCATTATGGTCTTAAAAGTCTTACAAAGTCTTAAATTTGACTTGTAGAAACCTGCAGAGACCCTGGATACTGAATATCGTATGGGCTCGTCATCTCTATAAGAAACCCAAATTTGTTTTACACTGGCATCACACATGGACAAGGACACAATCAGCCCAGTAAATAAAATAAAAAAATGCCACCTCTGTAATTATATTTTTGCTCAATAACGGAATAAAACACCTTTTGAGCATCTAAAATATGTTAACTTAACTTTAACAATGTCACAGTTTAAAGTATCAACTGTAAATTATCCACATACCTGTTGTCCACGCTTGTTTGGCAAAAACGTGCTTGGCTGCAGTTTTTGAGAAAGCCTATGGATATTTTAAAATATTGAGTCATGTCATTCCGTCGAACTAAAGCAAAGCAACGGTGTGTATTTTATTTGAGGTGAAGGGGGGAGGAGGAGTATGGATTAACGTGCACGTATGGATTAAGTTTCACTTGTTCCGGCAGTGACTTTCTACCAGTTGTCATGTGCCGATGATGCCAACAGCTATCACAGTTGGATTTACACGTGGATCATTATTTATTTTTAGTTGCCTGCAATGCCCTGTATTGTATTTTTACCCACATACTGTTTCTATGTGCTGTAACTGTTTACACAGTATTTAACTATGTTTATGTAATAATACTGACATTTCACATGCAATACTTTAGCATTTTTTTACTATATTGGTTGGATAAAACACAAGATTAATTTCCGTTTTCTCTCTATCTTCCTTGTTTTTCCTCCTCAGTTCATACATGTGGTCTGTTATCAGATCCTTGTAAAGCTGACATGTGTACACCCAGTGAGACGGTGACCTGAGATCTCACCTAAAGGGAAGACCAGGATGCATCCCATTGCATCACAGCTTTTAGGCAAGACCAGCGTTGGAGGGCGCCGTTGTAACCCAGCTGCTGCAGTCTTGCTGCTGCTCCTGTGTCGTGGCTTCCTTCCCTCTGTGGCCGTTTGCCCACCCTGCTGCCTTTGCACCAGCGATATAATTTCCTGCAGCGGCTGCAATCTGTCCACACTGCCCTATGATTTACCAAGCTATGCCACACGGCTGGACCTCAGCCACAATCTTCTCACCGCCCTGCCAAAAGATTGGATCCCCCAACCCTTTGACCGACTCATTGCATTGGTTATCAACAGGAACTTGATAAACAAAATTGAGTTGAATGCTTTCAATGTCACCCCACATGTGCTGCACCTGGACCTCTCATCCAACCAAATGACAGTACTGAACTTGTCCCTGTTTTCTGGGTTGAAGGAACTGAAAGAGCTGTTGCTCTTTGATAACCGCATTGTCCAGATCCACCCGGGGGCTTTCAGTGGTCTTCACAGCCTGCAAAAACTCTACCTCTCTGGGAATAGACTGAAGGCTTTTCCCCTTGGGCTTTATTTGGAACCTGGAGGTCCTCGTAACCTGACCTTTCTTGACATGTCCTACAACAGACTCTCTAAAGTACCTGTTCAGAGTTTGCTGTCTCTCACCCGCAGAGGTAGAGTTTATTTGCAGGAAAACCCTTTGGTGTGTGACTGTGCTGTACTTGCCTTGCTCGAGTACTGGATGTGGAAGCAATATCGCCCCTTACTGGACTTCAAAGCTGAATACCCATGTAGGGATGACTCCATATCAGGACTGGTCTGTGGCCAACAGGACATGTTTGAGAAGCCCCTTGAGTTGCAAACTTACCAAGATGAGCCTGGTAAATGGTTCAGAGTACCATGTCCAGGCCTGACTTCTTCAGCTGAAGAGGGGCAGGTGGTTTTCTGGGTTACACCGAAGGATGTAGTCAATTCATCAACCAGTGATCCGAGTGCTCACTTCATCGTCCTCCCCAATGGCACACTGGAAATCAGAGGAGCAGTCATCGAAGATTCTGGTACATATGGGTGTGTGGCAGCACGTCGGCGACACTACAACCCCTTTGAGTCTGTGGAGGTTAACGTGGTTGTCGGAAACTTGAGCACCGCCTCTGCCAGAGGCTTGACAAACCGCAGTGGGACAGAGCATTTTAACACTGCATTCACCACCCTTGTTTCCTGTTTTATCAGCATCGTGTTGGTGCTGCTTTACCTGTACCTCACCCCGTGTCGGTGCAGAGACAGCCGCGGTGGCAGCAGAGGGTGCGGTGGACGAGCCTGGATCCTCTGTTCAGACCCCAGAGAGGTGGAGTCAGGACAGCAGCGGTCAAACGGAAAGAGGGTGGCATTCTTGGAGCCTCAGGCAGAGGACTCTGATATTTGTGCTCCAAAAACACCAGCAATGAACTTGGGTCATGTGACTACTGAGGGAATTCTCAAGAATGGAAGTAGGACAGTGGGACAGACCCACACAGACCCTGCTAACATGGCATAGCAAGAAATTGACCATTTACACATTTGCATGTTCTCATTTTTGTTTTTGTTTAAATGTATAGTGTACTGTATGTCTTGTGAAGTACTTTTGCACTGTAGGGTTTGAGTTTTTGTAGCAGGAAATGCAGACCATGTGTAAGCAGAATTTCAATATTTATATTACAAAATTCCACAGGAACAATGGAATCATTTTATTATTGCAAAGATGATATAAATGTGGGAGGATTTTTAAGTTTTTCGAGATGAACATATACTGTATATATACACAGACACACTTGATTTGATAAGCAGCAAGAGGCATTGATATGTGTACAGTTCATTTTGCTGAGACATTTATTTATTGACTGTCGATCAAAATGACCTTGTTTCTTTATAAAATATGTAAACCGCCATCTTTAATCCAAGGGGTTAACAATAGTAGTATTGCATGAACAATTTCACAAATACAGCCAGTTCTTATGTTGTGAAATCATTTTTTTGAGTTGGTACTAAGTGAAAAGAACTTGGAGGAAAACTTGGATAGATTTGATATTCTTTCCTGCTTATGCTCCATATAAAAGAGAGTTTTCTATAGGAAAAGCCATGCTGTTACATAGACATAATATGGCTACAAGTAGAACTGACTTGGTGGTGTTATCCTGTCACATGGCATGGAAAGTGTTTTCACCTTTGTGTGTGTCCTGAACACACAAGTTGTAGCGGGAATGATCACACAGCCATTTTTGACGATTTAAGCAAGTGATCAAACCAAAGCCAGAGGTCAACGATACTGGAGCTGTGGCCCGAGCAAAGAAGTGTAGAAAATAGAAAGGATGCTATCCAGGACCTTGTCAACAGAAATGAATTATGCATGTCAGCCTGGCTTCAGCCTAAACAAACAAGAGGGCAGAACAAAAATCACAGCCAACCACAACCAGGTTTGCAGCCAATGCCCGACTAGTTATATTGGTCTACTTGATTATGTAAGGCTATTGATAACTAGATACATTTTCAGTGTAAATAATCACAAAATGATAGCAAATCCACAGTTGCAAAAGTCGCATTGATAATCATTGTGTTTATTAAAAATGACTGTTACGTGACGTGTGTGTCACATTGCTGTTGAATTATGTTTACGATGTGAGATCACATACAAAATTCCATTTCACTTCATTTTATTGCCGTATTACAAAATATTAGAGAAGAGTTGGTGGTTGTAATTTGTTTGGACTGTAACAGACGAATGAATGAGCGTGAAATCTTTACTTACCAAATACCAGCTCAAAGCTAAAGTATGGACTGTTTCACTGTCATAATTTAATCACTATATAAATAGTAAAAAAAGTAAAGAAAGACACTGGCTTTTCTGACACATCAGACACGTGTTCCTTTTCCTTAAAGTTAAAATGGGACCCTCAGCTTTATAAACGACAGATTTGTGGAGGAATTGATCCTCATCAGTTCAGACAAGAGTGTTCAATCTCGGTGAAGTCAGGCCAGATCAGCATCACAATAATCAGGAGGTTTGTCACTCCACTCCAAGCCCACTATGACCTACATTCCTTTGTCCTCTGTCTGATTGTATAGGTGTGGAGCCATTTCCAAGGTGCCAGAGGGATTGTTATATATATTGTTTTGGCCTGTACTTGTACAGATTGTCTGAATATCAACTTCTTTATATGTATATACAGTATTTATTTTGTTCTCGTACACATTGTCCATTTCAAAAGCAACTTTTGTGATGACTACAGTGATTGATAGTTGTAGCTATGAAATAAAATGTTTCAGTTTTACACCACGAGTGTTATTTACTCCTACTTGTGTTCAATTTTAAATAGTTTTTGACTCCTCTCTGGTCAAATCTTTTTCTTCATCACTCTCAACCTGAAATGAAAAATGGGGCTTTTTCGGGTGACGAATGAAAAGTAGAGTTGCATCATGGTTTAAGGATGACGGATGACCTCTTAGTGACAACGCAATCACAGAGAAAATGAAATCCCTTTAAAAGCCTCTCCAGTGGCTATGGAAAAACCCAGTTTTCTCCCCAGTGCTCACTTCCTGAGTGGTGAGACCATGTCGTAATGTTGGAGACACACTGTTGGTCTTTTTACAACACCTTCATGATTTCAGAGGAGAGGCCAATGGCAAGTGTTGAACAGAGGCTTCGTCATGATGGATCCCATTGGGACCAATTTAAGCACCTTGTCACTGTTCACAAGGACAATGTGGTTTTCGTGGGGTAACACATGACATTTAGATAGATGCAGGCGTTGACAGTGGAGGAGAAGAGACTTGTTAGTGACCGAGTTCTTCACTGAATATTGTTTCACTTACTGTAAATTAAGCATAGGATACATCATTATTATCATTAGTGTGATTTAAAGCTGCAGTGTGAAACTTTTGGTGATGGATCCGGTCTTTGTTATGGAAGCCCCTTTCTGGTATAAAAGAGGTATAAAAAGTCATAATTATGAGATAAAAAATCAGAATTATGAGATAAAAAAAATAGAAATTATGAGATAAAGTCATAATTGAGATAAAAAGTAATAATTATGAGATTAAAGCTCCCGTAGAACGGAAGTACCAATTAACGATGTGTTTTTTTTGGTGTGTATCTGCGCCATTACCTCCTTTATGAAGCCCTGAAGGTTCTAAACAAACAGTTCAGCTGTGTTGTATTGTAATCTCGGGCTCAGCGAGATCTCTGATAAAACCTGGTCCGGTTACGTAAATAGCATTTCTCCTTAACATCGGATCCTCCTGCTCTGTGCACAACCAGTTGCGTACATTGAACTGCAGAAGAAGAATAACGTCCGTTATGGAGGTGTTTCACGAGCGACAGTGTCTTCTGACTCTGGGTCTGACTCCGGGTCAAAGTCATAAAAGGGACTGCGGCGGGGAGTCGTGAAGAAGCTATTTTTAAACATTAAGACAATGTTTTGATAATGAATAGCAGTGCATCCATCGCTCCAGAGGGGGGAGCTGCGCTTCTGAGAGCTGGTGTGCTAATTACGTCACTTCCAAGTATTGGCCAATCACAAGACAGTTGGGAAGGCTCTACGCTGACTGGCCAATCACAACACAGTCTGTCTTCTGACTTATGAGATAAAAAGTCGGAATTATGAGATAAAAAGTCGGAATTCAATCATTTGAACTTTTTATACCTTTTTTTTGGTTTTGTTTTGTTTTCTGGTGTAAACGGGCTTCCATACTTTGTGAACAGACACAATGTAACATTATACACTGCGTCCTTCATCTGAAAATAAGCTCTGTCAACCAAAACTATCAGTCCTGACTGAGGGAATGTTTGAGTGAATACAGCAGCAGCATTTATCCATCAAACTGCTTGACATTTACGTTCCTTAAACAGTAGAATTCACCTCTGAAACTCTCTTTCAGTCATACCCCAACCTTGTAGCCATGAACTGTATAGTGGAAAAGCTCCATAAGAAATACAGAGAATCGTCTGGAGCTGATAAGTTATGCACAGTTTTAAAGCACAGTTTAACTCAGGGTTAGAGGAAGACGATTCTTTGCATATACTGTGTATTTAAAAAGGTTGAAGGCTTTCGTTGATGACACAAAGGAGTTTAGAAGCCTCATCATTCACAATTTGACCAGAAGTTGACGTTGTAACCATGGCATAGATCAGGGGTTCTCAAAGTTTTGATACCTGAGGGCCAATTTAGGAACCCAACATTGGACTGAAGGCCGCCAAAGGAAAAAAAACAGAAAGAAATCCCATTTGTAATCATTTTAATGACCAGATTGCAGTTCTACAGTTTAGCGTTAAGTAATATAAGCGTTAATATAATAACGCTTTATAATTTACTGTGTAATTACCCAGTATTTTGGCCATTTGTTCTTACCTTCTAATTACAGCTTAATACCAAGTGATACATTTCTGTTACCATATATTTACTGGGTAAATAGCTAGTAAATGGGGGCTGTAGCTACCTGCTTATTACCAGCTTATAACCCAATAATACACTAAAATTCACTAAATAGAAACCAGGTAAATACCCAGTATTTTTGTTTACACTAATTGGTCTGTATCCAGTAATGTCCAATAAACATTTAACAAACTTAGTAGCTCCTGAATTAAAACTATCAACTGTAATTCACCCCGGGCCGCCAGAAATGTTTCTGCGGGCCGTCATTGGCCCCCGGGCCGCACTTTGAGAACCAATGGCATAGATGATATGACATAATGTGCTCTACTTTATCATCTATTGACCTCCAAGTGGGAACATAATTAACAAAATTGACTTCATGTTCACTTGAAGAGGAGCTGCAGTTAGGGATTCAAATGTCAGAAAAATGTTCACTGTTGATAAATCAAATGAGAAATAGTCAATTTATAGACTTCCATTCAGTTTTTTTTTTTTTTCTTTTTTTAACAGTGGTTAATTGGAGTCAGACACTAATAGCTAACTGCTTTTTTCATCCTTCTTTTCTTCACTTTTCACTTCATCCTTTTAAATATGCAGTCTATGGTTATTTGTTAAAAACAAGAAATTAAAGACACTGACTTGTGTCATGGTTAATTAAGGATTCAGTGTTAGTCTGCATTTGGTCTACGACAGCGAGCTGATTGTTAATGGCACAATGACTTGTGAGCTGAGGGATTTTATCTTCAGTGTCTACACATTTTTACGATTCTTGCAATTCTAGCAGTAATTGCAGTTTCAGTACAGCACTGTTTTATGTTCCCCATATTTTCTGGATCTGTTCCACTAAGGTGAGTGAAAAGTAACCGTACTGGTTTGCTGATTACGGCATTGCTCAAACAACAAATCTAATGGTGGCCTAAGACTTTTGCACAGCACTGGAGCCGCAGGATGTAGTTTCAAGAGGCTTTTAATCTCTTCTGTGCCCAATATAAATGTAGTAATTTCCTGACTATCCATAATTCAAACGCTAGTTGAGTGTAATGGATGTGTGGGTCGTAGCTTAAATAGAAACATTAATGTGAACACATTTAAGATAATGGCACAATTTAGCTAATTGTTCTCACTGTATAATTAACACAGCTTTATTATAGATAAAGTTACTTGTGCACAGTCTACAATTTGTGTAAAAATTGTGTATATATATATATATATATATATATATATATGCGTGTGTGTGTATATTTATGTGTATATGTGTGTGTATATATGAATGTATATATATGTGTGTATGTGTATACATGTATATGTGTGTTTATATATATATATGTGTATGTGTGTATATATATATGTATACATATATATATATGTATGTATGTATATATATATATATATATATGTGTATGTGTATATATGTATATATATGTATGTGTATATATGTATATATGTGTATGTGTATATATGTATATATGTGTATGTGTATATATGTATACATGTATATATATATACATGTATATATATATACTCATAAACTCATGTGAAATATGCTTACAACATGCATCAATGCTGAAGAATTAATGATTCATGTCTCCTTTAAAAAATAAATAAATAAATAAAATGCCATTTAATGACGACCTCCGTCACAGCACACTAATGCTGGCAGCATGTGTGCCACATGTGTATACATGCTTGAGATTTAATCATTTCCAGAGGGATGCTGGTGACATGCGTGAAGAGAAAAATCCATTAAAAAAAAACTGCACCATTCGCAATTCTTTATTTTTTCCATCGCAAACAAAACCCATTTAGAGTGAGGAAATGCAGACACAAGAAATAATGAATTTTTTATGAATCAGTGCAACAAGCAGATTTGTGTTGATGGAGAAGTACATTATTATGGCATACCTACAGGATACAGTAGACTGGAAAATACGTAATGCACCATGAAGGAGTTCTGCAATAATTGAAAGTCTTCTGCTTGTTGATGGCCTGACTGGTGTCATTCAGTGTGGTGGTGAACATGAGAGGTTTCACATCCTGCAGGGCTATGCCATGTTTTTACCCAGATGATCTTACCTTGTGATGTTTAATTTTCCTATAAGGCCTTTCATATGCAAATACACCTAGTTCATTAGCATGTCTCCTCTTCATTTAGAACTCCCAATATGAGCTTTGCTGTTGTGATCAATAACGAGTGTCATCATTTTAGCCCTTTAAGGCCGAAGTGTATTTTGTAGTCTCTGCTCGCAAATTGCACACTCATAATGAAATGAGTGTGCAACCACAAGGTCTATTTGAATACTTGGGTGTCATAGTAAATGGAACACTTGTGGGATTTGCTAAGATGTGTAAATATTAGTACATGTGTTACTGGTGAAGAGAAAAAAAAAGAAGCCGTTTCAGGATGAGTATCTCTTTGAAATGATGCGGATGGATCTCTAAACTTCAATCAAATCAAATCACAACATGTGCACATCATCTTGACTTTCATCAAGAGAAGCAGAACAAAATTAGAGAGGTTTTAGTACAGAAAGTACAGGGTCTCATTTGGCATTTTGAAACGCCTGCCTTTTGTATTTTTTCATGTATTTAAACTACTTTTTTCACTTTTATATCACTATTAGTGTTCAATAAAACAGTTAATGGCTTTGTATCAAAGATCCTGTAGAATTTTATATATTTTTCCATTCTAAAAATGAACACCAGATGGCTCAATTGAGATATGTCTATCTTTGTTGGCCTGTATCTCAGCGAGCGATGGGTCTATATGAATGATTGACAGCTCGTTGGCTGCTTTACAGCCAATAGAAGGACAGTCGTCTCGAAATGTTGATTGACAGCTTTGTTAGCCAATGAGAAGCAGCAAAAGGCCCGTATGTGACGCGACTTGCTGCTACCTTTGTATAGGGTAATGCTTCCCCGAGGGGCAGACCCGGTCGTCTACACAGGAAGTCCGGCTGACCAGAGAGCGCTTTGTTTTCACAGATTTTTCACGGATAAACATCAAAGGTATGAGCTTCTTTACAGTTTTAATGCTTTGTCATAGACACTTTAGAAACAACGGAGTCTCAACTTTCATTTGAGCTGTATGCAGTGTGTATTGGACAGCGTTTGATCCAGAAATGCGTTGAGTGGGTTGACACAGCGGTTCCGTGCGAAGTTTGATATGTAATATGTATATCTCATGGTCTCCCAATTGGGGGAATGTCCGAGGACAGACCAAAGAAACACAATCGTTTTTTTTCAGGAGTTCTTATGATTTACGAAAAGGTGTTAATGTGACAATAATAATTGTTCCATAAAAGAGGACAACAGAACTTGAGACGGCACAAACCCCCAGAGAGGCAGCCAAGTTTCCCACACAGTCTGTAAAACTCCCCTACCTCTCAAGGATGAATTTGGTTGACAAGGTTGAATAGTTAGGTTAAAGAAATCAAACGATCAATCAAAAAAAACTCCTCAATCTCGAATTGTATCTGGATTACTATACCATAATCTAAAAATGTGCTTTTTGGGATTATAACCCTTCATCTAGAGAGTATTTTATCCAAATCTGCCATTTTCTTTAGTTCTGCTGCTCACTGACAGCCAGCCAGACAACCTTGGCCAAAAAGATAAGCTCCTTGACTTAAAAGACAACATCACAGAATATGAATGCATATATAGAGTAATCTAGTATAAGACATAGTAGCTGTCTAAAGATTGCAATCCATCTGGGAGGATGCAGATGTGATCAGTGTGGTTTAGGAGAAGCCACATTCACAATAGCAGCAACAGCATATTATACATTTTCCATTCATTTGTTTTTTTCTTTTTGCAATTTACGTGTTACTGTCAAATGCAGACTGCCTATTTGACACAGATTTACTGATTAGATCCACTGTCTGAGGCAAAAGTTAGAGGTGCTCGCTGTCATGATGTGATCAGCTCAAAGTTGAAAACATGGGAAAGAAATCATGAAGGTGCAATAACAGAATATACAACTAGTATTACCTTCCATAACACTAATACTGTTTAGGCACAATCAAAGCACCTGAAAATACTGTAAGCCTGTGAGCACAAAATCATGAAAGTGCTTGAGACCATAACAGTCAGAGCTGTGGTGAGAGGTGCTGAAGAATGGATGTTTCATCAACTCTATAGGCTTTAGTTTAAGGAGCATATCAGAGTAAGTGGAGGAGGCAGACAGAGGAGGGAATGTGATTCACTGCTGTGAGAGTGATGTGAGCTATTTGTTGAAGGGATGAGTGTTCAACCCACAGTCACATCGGGAGGAATTCTAATGTTGTGACTGTAGATAAAAGCCAGACTGACCTGGTTTTGTCAATATACTAGAGCAGGTTTTCAACAGCACTTTAGAGAGGGCAGTTGGAACAATAGCAGGTAAAAATACGAGCTCAGAAAAATGTGCAAAAGTAACACTTTAGCCAGTTAAATGTTATGTCGTGTTACATAACTCAGTATACAAGTGATATATGTTTGACATTTATTACATTAAGTCACAGAGGTGGGAGACTTAAGTGACTTGACTTGAGTCTGAATAAAGTAGCACATTTCGGGACTTGAGACTTGCTTGACTAACAGTGGTGATGGACTCAACTTATGCTGTGTTCACATCGTACACAACACATTTATCGCGCCACAACTTTACATACAAAGTCGATCGATGCGTTTGCCAAGTTGAAATGTCTCAAACCTTTGCAAAAAATCACATTGACATGATGGTCAATCAGCGTTCAGATTCTCCGACTGACGGCACTTGCCAGCGGCCAGACACTTGGATCTGTGCGTCAGATTATCTCTTGTGGAAATGTGAAGAAACCATCATCCTGTGTTGTTTCACGACACATCATTGCTTGACAGAGCCTGTTTTCATTTGGACACAGCACACAAACAACTTAACAGACCAAACTGAGGAAGAATAATATTAACCAATAAAGCAGGTTGAAACAATAGTTTAAAACAATAAAATGTTTGCACTGCAGTAGGGCTGTTAAATCAAAGACGACTGGTCGACTAATTAGTGAGACGTTCTGGCTCGACCAAAATTGTGTTTGGTCAACTAAATTATAATTTTTTTTAATTATTATGTTTATATGGTGAATTTCATTCGGTGGAAAGTACCAAGTGCTAATGGGGGTGTTTTAGAGCACCTGTGCTTCACGGGTAACAGCGTGTCTTCAGACAACACCCCCCTTGTTTTCCACTATTTGGTTCTACCAGTTGTTTGTTGTGCGCCATGGCTCATGAGAGACAGACAGATTAGCGTTGCCATTAATTAGTGAATTTTGAGCTTTTCATTTGAGGCTACAGTCAGTCCTCCTGTCGCATCCATGTCAAAGACATCAGCAGTGTGGCAGCATTTTTCAAAAGACTGTAAAAAAGTTGGACACAAACTTTGCAAGCAACAGTTTGCTTTTCACAGCTCTACTACAAACATGGCATATCATCTAAAAACGGTAAGCTAAAGCTGCTCCGTCCGTTTTGAGTAAATATCAGAACATATCAGAATTGGCATATTTCAATGTTTAAGAAGCTGAGCTCCTATGTTGTGTGAGGACATGGAAAGAGCCAAATAATAAGATTTATTGTGCTGATATTTCTAGCTGACATAGTACATTATTTTCGGATATCACGGGCTATGGTATTGCGCAAATGCACGCAATGCAAAGCGCTGTCAGAGCCGCCAGACTGTTGAACTACAGCCGCGGCTGTGGGTCTTTTCATATTAGTCGATTTTTTTGTGGAAATTTCAGGGCTTTAGTCGACCAAGATTTTCTTCTTTGGTTGCAGCTTTAAAGGTCCCATATTATGCTAAGTCAGCTTTTTAATCATTTTAATACATTTGCGACTCTGGAGGCCCAACCAAACCAACCAAAGTGTGAAAAAAGATGACTCACTCATATTTTTGTGGTCCTCCTCAGTCTAAGTACAGGAGATAAAACACGCAATGTTGACTTCCGCACTCATTGGGAAGTCACAATGCGCTAAATTCCTGGAATTGTTGTTGGGCTCCGCTTTGTCCGTAAAACACGCGAGAGTGCTGGGGAGGGCAACAGCATCCGAAAACCGGTCCAAACCAAGTCCGCGAAAAATTATATTCTTGGCCCCACAGTGCAGCACAGAGTACTACACAAACTTCCAGCCTCAGAGGATTTATCTGCCCAGTGGATACGTGTTATATATGATGGCAATGTGCCTGCTAGAGTCTGCTAATGATCACTTTTCCAAATGTAGCCTCTGTGTTCTGAACAGGGCTGTTTTGGCAGGGTGATTGAACTGCTGTGGTGCTTCATCCTTATGGTATTTTGAGCAAAGCATGTCACAGACATGTTCATTAGGACACCAGGGAACTAGGTTAACTTGGAGAAATAGGGTATAAAATGAGTCATTTACCCAATAAAACCAGTTATGCATTGCAGCTTTAAATAAAAAATAAATAAATATATATTGTTTAGGATTTCTTTTGCTTCTTTTTTGTGTAAATTAATTAATTAATTAATTGTGTGAAAAGCATAAAATACAGAGCAAGGATGAAGGCATCACAATACTGCGAGAAAAAATATGTTCCCTATAAGAAACATCATTTAAGCTTCACAGGAGCAAGGTTATTCTGCAGAGGCATGAATTGGTTGACCTTAACTATTGACTTTGTGATTGGATTTAAACATCAGGCTTTCATATCAAGCCGATATGAAAGTAGATCACCAGGACTGACAGTGAAGGCTGGAAGCCATTTCCTCCTTTCACTAAAATTGCTTGGCATATTCTCAGCCAACGAGAAACTGGTTCAAGGTGAATGTTTGACACTGGGTTTTCTCTGAAGACCAACATCAAGCGCTGTGTGCAGTGCAACAGGAGCAGTGGACTAAAGGGCGCTGGTGCTCAAAGCCTGCGGTGTCTCTTCTCTGTTTGGACACAGGAACTGTTCTGTTTTAGTTCTATAAAGACGCAGTTTATAATGTTTTGTCTTTGATTATTAGAATATTTTATTTTTTCTATTATTGCTCTCTCTCTTACACACACACACACACACACACACACCTGAACAGGTTAATAAAAGTTAATAATAAAATCACTCAAAAGTACTTTCATATTTCTAAATGTGATCGCAAAGTAGGCTATAATTTGATTAAACACAGATATTACTGGATAAATGGTGAGGGAAAATTTTGTGACTTTAATTTGAAAGAAGTTCTTTTCATGTAAAGCATTTTTTCTCATTACTTTTGAATTAATCCCTTTGAATGAGGTGCCTGTCAGTCAAAGAGTTAAAGTGGTGCTGCTCTGGGTTTTCTGTTGCTGGGGTTTGCTTTTAGAGTTTTAATATTGTTTTTTATTTTTTTTCGGTTTAGTCATAGCTGTGTCATGTGAGATGCGCCTAGTGATTGTTGTTTAAATTGATTAATCTCTTCATAATTTTCTCCATCCATCCATCATCTACCGCTTCATCCTCCACCAGAGGGTCGCGGGGGGTGCTGTTCCTATCTCAGCAGACATTGGGCGATAGGCGAGGTACACCCTGGACAGTCCATCGCAGGGCCACATATAGAGACAAACAACCAATCAACCAGTCAATATAGAGTGACCAATTCACCTAATCCCCATATCCCTGTGGGAGGAAGCCGGAGAACCTGGAGAAAACCCACGCACACACATGCAAACTCCTTGCAGAAAGGTCCTTGTTCTGAAGTTGGTCCGAACCCTTGCTGCAAAGGCAAGAGTGCTAACGACTACACCAACCATGGGCCCCATCCTCCATCCAGTACTTGATGTCAAATAAACTCGATAAAATGCTCAGAAAATGTTCATTGGTAATTCCCAAACCTGGAAATAATGATGATTTAAAATTATCTCAAACCAAAGTTGTAATGATTCCTTTGTTACATGGAGTAAAGTTACAATAATAATAATAATAATTTTACTAATCAGTCAATGTTTTAACTGTTTCAGGCCTTGTATCCTTTACATTCTGAACTAAAAATGTTGCATTTTCTCACTCTCTGAAGATAAAGAATTACTACATGGCAAATGGTCACACCAGCATTAAAGCAGATGTATATAAATTATTTTTCACCAACAACAACTTCAACATCAATTCAACATTCATATTCACATAATGACAAAGCCACAGCAGTCCTGACATTTTTATATTCAGCACAATTACAGTGAGTCTTAAGACAGACAGGGGCAAGGTGCAGCATCCAGCCCCCTCTTCATTTCCCACAGTGTGACAGCAGGAGCTGTAAAAGCTTGTTGTGAGAGGACAGACAGAAAAAGAAAATGTTGCCGGGCCACAGATTCAGCAGCCGGAGCTGACCCAGATTCCTGCACAGTTGAGGTTTAAAGGAGTGTTCTCGTTTGCAGAGTCATTTTCTCAAGTGGGCGATGACAGATTTGCCCTTAAAAAAATGTCTGATCCAATATTTCGAAGCAGATGTAGGGTCACAGTCTGAGTATGAATGTAAGCTGCTCCCCATATATCAAACATTATTATTATAGGCCTTCATAATAATAATAAGAATCGTAGTTTGTGGTTTGTGTTACTAAGTGACGATAGTAACGTTTTTCGTACGAACATTTCTGGAGACGAATTCCGTGTTGATGCATTATTTCTTTGAAATTAATTAATGATTAAGCTCATAATGGTCTACAGACTTGCACCCCCCCACCCACCCCCTCCCATCAATTTCCTATGGCCCGCCACTTAATTTCAAGTTATGAGTTATTGTGTACGTTATTTTTATTATTTACATAACTTGTAGGTTCATTTTGCACAGTAATTTATTTTTTATATATATTGTTCCATATCAAAAGAAACACTTTTATTTTGAAACGGTGAAATGTTATTATGAGATGTCATAATCATGATGAAATATTACGATACAACTTTTGAAGCTCAGATTGGTCCTGTTGCACATATATGTTAGTTATGGAGGTCTACTTACATACATTAACTTGTTTTTATGGTCAAAAACCTCCTAGTTGATGTAAACGAGCCGATAGAAATCCTCTTTTCTGACGGTGTTTCCCAGTCGCGAGATTTGAGACTCTCTCACCCATACTCAGCACACCCGCTCTCAGAAGCGCAGCTCCCCCCTCTGGAACGGTGGATGCACTGCTACTCATTATCAAAACATTGTTTTAACAATGTTTAAAAATAGCTTCTTCACGACTCCCCGCCGCAGTCCCTTTTATGACTTTAAACCGGAGTCAGACCCAGAGTCAGAAGACACTGTCGCTCGTGAAACACCTCCACAACGGACGTTATTTTTCTTCTGCGGTTCAATGTACGCAACCGGATGTGCCCGGACTAGTGCCTGGAGCAGGAGGATCTGCTGTTCAGGAGAACCGCTGTTTACGTAACCGGACCGGGTTTTTTCAGAGATCTTGCTGAGCCCGAGATTACAATAAAACACAGCGTTCTCAGCAGTGGCTGAACTGTTTGTTTAGAACCTTCAGGGCTTCGTAAACAAGGTAAGGACGTAGATACACACTAAAAACACAGCGTTAATTGGAACTTCCGGTCTAGGTCCACTTTAAGATCATATCACCCACTGTATGGAAATGTTAGCTCTTCCCTTTTTCAATCGGCTGGCCCCCTATGACCATTCAGTGGCCCCCAAGTCATTTGAGTTTGAGGCTCCTGGTCTACAGTGCGAATTAGTGGTGCTCATCGTTATATTTGAATTTCTTCTTGCATATGAGAGTTAATATCACATGTCCAACAAGCTTCCCGGTTAAATTATATTAAAAGGGGGATGCAAATCTCGGCAGGCGCTGTAAAATGAATATGCACCCCCTGTTTATTTTGTTTCGTATTTGGGACGAAAAAGTGCTGCAGAACGTAACATGACACTGGCCACTGATTGGCAGAGACTGTAATCACTGGATGAGTCATGAGCGCGACATCTGACACAGGAATCAAACTGAACAATAGTGTTGTGTCGGTCAGGAGTGATTCGTTCAAAAGTACGAATCATTTGAGTGAACAAACTGACTGGGATCACTTCATGAACTGATTCGTTCCTCTTTAGTTCAGTTGAGCTCAGCAGCGAGCGTGGCGGCCGGGAGTGGAACTGCCGGGTCCTGTGAATCACTCGTGAAGTCATTCGCCGACGCCAACGCCGTCACTCACTTGTGAATCTTCGGCAAACGACGCCAGCCAACGTGCGCCGAGCGGGGAGGGAGAGGTAGTGACTGTGAACTGTGTCTGCCCGGCCGTGCTGCTGTGATTTGTACACTGTCAGTACACTGACTCACTCATGATTCGCGCGTACGAACGAACTGATACACAGAGCGCTGGTGTACTGTCGCTGAGGTACGAAGTGACACACAGAGCGCTGGTGAACTGACGCTGAGGGACAAACTGACACACAGAGAGCAGGTGAACTGACGCTAAGGGACGAACTGACACACAGAGAGCTGGTGAACTGACGCTAAGGGACGAACTGACACACAGAGAACTGGTGTACTGACGCTGAGGGACGAACTGACACACAGAGAGCTGGTGAACTGACGCTGAGGGACGAACTGACACACAGAGAGCTGGTGAACTGACGCTGAGGGACGAACTGACACACAGAGAACAGGTGAACTGATGCTGAGGACATGAATCTCGTCCGCGCTGTCACTCACTCACTCTATGACCCGCGGCGCGCACTGGGTGATCGTGAACTGCATCACAACCACTTCTGCCGTATTTTAATTCAGCGAGTGAGTCAGATGGAGTCTGTGCTCCAGTCATGCAGGAAGCACTGAACTTATCTATTTAATTAACTGATTCTAATGATTCAGTCACACTGAAAAGAACTGCTTTGTTCATCACTTGTTTGTGTGCTCACTGTCGAATATAAAACACGACGTCACTGAATTTTTGTGCTATGATGACTGCGCCCATGATTCCGCCCTCCCGTTGAGGAGGTAATATAGTTATGGAAAACGAACCAAACCATGTAGACCCAGGCCGAACTGTGCTTCAACTGTATAGTGGAGAAGCACAGTATAATCGTGAGAGTTTTTTCTCATCTTGACTTTTTAGAATAACACTTTGGGCTCCATCAGTTGATGTCGGCAGTTGGGCAGGTACATACCAATTTAAAACTTTCGCTTATATAAATAGTGGCAAGACCATTTAATGCTTTCAAAGAAAGTCATTTTTAAAAATCAATATGGAAGCTAATGGGGAGACGGTGAAAGGAGGCAAGGACAGGAGCGATGTGACAAACAAAAAAACATTTTTTGTAAGAAGCAGGAGAGAAGTCAGAAATGGAAGCTGGGATAGATTTGGTGTCCGGACAACCCTGAAGAAAATCAGATCTGAGGGTGTAGCATCGCTATAGCTGGGATCCCATGGGTGGCAAAGATGCCCCTCATTTTGCACACTGTTGTCGTCGATGTGATGGCTGTCATGGAGTTTGCCTCGATCAATTTTGAATAGGCATCAATCACAATTCCGAATGTTGTTCCCAATACTGGTCCACAAAAATCCATGTGCAGCCTCATCCAGGGTCACAGATGTAGTGGTGCCACTGCTGGTCTGGCTTAGTTGGACTGGCATGCATGGCACTACTGACTCCAGGTCTGTGTCCATGTTGGGATAACTGCAGGATTTCCACTGGACGCGTTACAGCCGCGGCATGTCAGCGGCCCAGAAGCGGCTTGCCACGCCGCAGTGCTATCGATAAGTAGCAGTTCTATTTTTGCCGCTGCCGAACCGCATACATTTCAACAGAGCAGATCGCACCAGACAAGGCACAGCCTTAAAGGTCCCCTATTGTGCAAAATCAACTTTTTAATCTTTTAGTACTTATATTTGGGACTCAGGGGGCCATACCAGTCCCCAAAATGTGAAAAAACAAGACTCAGTCATGTTTTAGTGGTTCCACTTTGTGTAAGTATAGGCGATAAAACATGCGATGTTTACACCTCCTAACCAAGTGACGACAGTGCGGACATTTCACCGTGAATGTTGGCACCCCGCCAGGCAGAGTACTTCACAGCTCCACCGTAGCTCCCCCTTGTCCCTGTGAAATACGAGACTGCAGGCGAGGGAGGAAGAGCGGAGCACAATGTTTTACACAAACTTCCAGCCTCAGAAGATTTTTGTGTCCAGTGGATATATTTTATTTATGAAAAAAATGTTCACAAGCTTCACAAGCCTTTTGTTGTTGATCGTGTATGTAAATTCCTATGCTGGAGGGACACCTTGAACGCACCAGTTACGTGCCTGCAGTTAGCGAGTGGCATGTGTGGATCGGTGATATGAGGAGCACGCGTTTGAAAGCACTGCAGAAAGATGTAGATGTTGTCCTACATTTCTTCTCAACCAAAGGCTTCCTTTCTGTCGTGTTTCCAGTTCTCTCCTCGTGTTGTTGATCCACACACCAGTTGGAGCCGCAGTTACACTGGTGCGTTCAGGGTCTTTTTCTAGCATGGGAATTTCCATACACGCCGCGCAGCGCATTAATCGTTTTTCTTCGATTTTTTTATGATCGCGAGAAGCCAAAATTGTGGTCACTCTATGCATTACAGTGAAACGCAGTAACAACGGGTAAACGGACATTACTATGGGGTATATGGAGCGGGGGTTGTGACGACGTTGCATGACAATAGGTGATAAGTGGCGACACTCCCCTGGAAGCAGTGGATGTGTATTTACCTGGGTCCCATTCACATGTAAATGATCAGGCACAAAACCGAGCGTTCTGAAAAAGGCTGTTTTGGCAGGCTGTTTTGGCATGCTATTGTGCTTCATCCTTATGATATTTTGACTAAAGGCCACATTATACTTCTCCGACTGCGTAATGCGTTATCCGTCTGCGTCACCACGTAGACCACTCGAGCCTTTATACTTCTGCGTCGTGGTGACGGATAAGCGCTGCAATTTCCCGCCCGATCAGTAGGGGTTGCTGCGCAAGGTTGTTGTGCTTTTGGCTACAGTGAGCAATGGCGTCCGAGGGAGAAAGACTGTTGTTGTTGAAACAGCGGCCGTTTGTCAGTTTTCTGTGTCCCGGAACGCAGTTTTAAGATAATTTGAGGCGAGAAATTGGCCATTTAGAGTCTAAACATGAGCTGTGTGTGTTATGATATGACGTATTTTTCGTTCGGCAGCGACGAAGTCAGCGGTGTTCAGCTCCGCCCTCTGTGGACACTCGCTGCTCACTGTGAGCCGGCACAGAGCAGCTTCGCTCGGCCTGTCCTGAGGACCAATCGCAGCTCTTGCCGTCTCCGTTGTCCCTTGACGGAGTGACGGACACTTAAAAAATATTCTGTGCACCCGGAGACGACGCAGAGACTCTTCGACAGGTTCTGCGTCGACGCAGAGGACTCTGCGTAGCCTACGCAGAGCACTTTACGCAGGAGTATAAATTGGGCTTAAAGCATGACACAGACATGTTCATTAGGGCACCAGGACCTAGTTTAACTTCGGTTAATAGGGTATAATATGGGACCTTTAAAGTAATACATTTCCGCCCCCCTTTCAAAATAAAACACAATACTCGGGTCATAGCCTGTCACAACTTCACATCAACATTACGTCGTGACCGGTGCTACCAGGTCAACAGTCAGTTAATCAGAGTGTCTCGGAGAGTCATAATGTACGACGAGAGACTGATTGTTGAAGTGAAGAAACATACAATCATTTATGACACCAGATCAACAGTTCTTCCACGTCGGAGAATGAAAGAAGCTGTGTTGTTGTTGTTTCCTTTATACACACAGTCTATCGCTGGATCTCGCGAACTCGCGTCCGTTCAAGATTATCGCGCGGTCTTCCGTGAATACCGATGGCTCCCAAGGCCCCGCGCCGCTGCCTTAACGCGCCCGGTGGGGATTGACGCTGGGCAGAGGACGAAGCAGAACCGCGCCGCTGACGTTCCGCGGCTGTAACGCGTCCAGTGGAAATCCGGGGTAACACTTTTATTCTTGAGACCCCTTGATCGGTCTCATGAGGGGGAATTATTGCTCTACTCCCCCATAATATGCACCCATCCACTACACTTAGTTAGTTTTGCCATCACATGTATGGCTGTATGTTGCACTGACTCCCTGGTGTTTTTGACCACTGCCTGGTGTTTGACCAAGTTAACTGAAGACTCGTTACTTAACTGACTTCTGTCTCTTTCAAGCCACTGATGAACCATGGATAAGATCCTGGATAAGACTTATATTCAAATTAGCAACACCCATATTTGCATCGTGGCTGCTGCTGCTGCTGCAAGGAATGCCCTCACTTTCTCCTGAGACCCCACTGGTGGCATGGTCCGTTATGAAGATGCAGTGTTTGCCCAAAAACTACTGGTTGAATTTCTTACAGCCGAAGATAATAGCCAGTGCCTCTTTCTCAAATTGGCAATAACCCCTGATGACAATATCCGTGACATGTATAACAGTGACTTACTTTCTACCCATGAAGAAGTTTGGAACCACAATGAACTGGTTTCTTTAAGTTTCACTCAGGAGCAATATTTAATGAAATACAAGTGGATTGATGCGTGAAAGGAAACCTAATGATGACGAAAAAGAAAAAAAAGAAAGGACTAATTGTAATGAGACAGACAGAGAAACAACAGGAGAAAGAAAGAAGGGGACATGCAGAGATGGCCTAGTCAGCTGTGTTGCCCTGGCAACTGCAGCCAGGAAACAGCAGGAGTGTTTTATTTTCATGTAGTTTTTAGTTTTTTTCTTTTCCTGCTGTTTGCAGTGATGATCCAGGATGTGACATCATGGCTATAGGATACGAAATACATTTCTGTCTCTTCGGTGTTAAACATCAGGGGGCACCACTGATTTATTATTGCAGGATAAGTGAAGTTAAATGTATTCAATGAGATTAAATAGATTAACCAAAACATGTAGTTAAAAAAAACTATATTTAAAGGTGAAGTAAGTAGTTTATAGTGACATCTAGAGGAGAGGCTGAAATTGAAAAACAAACTGCTTCCCTTCCCTGAGTGCTACGGTATCCTCAGCCGGTCAAATGTCGTCCTCGTCGTGTCAGCAGATGAGGTTCTAGTATTTATTCAGATGTATAAGTGTGTCTTTTGTATATCGTATTTGCAAAAAGTAGCATTTAGATAAATATGTGAAATCACCTGTCCAGCAGAAGACAAGCGAGGTCGGCATCAGTGCGTAACCCTCTGTCCCTCATCAGCGCTCTCCACTTCGGGAACGCAACACCGATGTTAATTTGTGATTTCTGCCGTCTTTTGTCGAGGTCACGTTTTCCAGCGTCGCGTTTCCTTTTCTTTGCGGGCGTAAAATACGTGTGGTCCTCAGCCTCGTCTCGGCCGCTCTCTCCAGCTGACCAGTACTTTTCCACTCTGTTTATACCTCAGACTTCCTGCTCCGTCAGTGGAGGCGGGACTTCCGCTACAAGTAGAAACATGGCGTCTCGCTGCTAACAGTGGCAATGCAACAGCGGCCCGTGACCATGTTATTTTACATTACTTTTTGAAACACTACGAAAATGAAACAAAAACTATTATACAGCGACTTGACCATGCAGGAGCACATAATATGTATACAAAAGTGGATTTTGGGTCGTATAAACCCATAAATACTACGCAGTGTCCCTTTAAAGTGATTTGCAATCACATCGTAGCAAAATTTTGTATTTTTATGAAAGTAAACACAACAAATAAGAATAATTTGAGACTGTGGTTGACCACAGAATTTATGACTCTTCCATTCAAATCTATAAAATGCTATGTTCATGTAAAACCATGCCAGGGATTCTGGCTGCACATGGCTGATCAGTAAAGTCCCACAGAGCTGGGATGTGGCACACTGATGATGGATGATTATTATTTTTTCCAAGTAGCTAATTGCCGATTTATATTTACACTGGAGGGAGTCGAGATTTCAGCACTGAGCGCCCGCTGAGTTCAGTTCGTCTGTGGCACATTAGCCACTTCGGTCTTGGCGGTAGCTGATGGTTGCACTGTTGGATCGGCCGCTGGAAGTGAACTGAGTGAGAGTTCAGCTGGTCAGGTTAGCAGTTAGCACACTCCTATGTTTTCTGTCACCGGAAAAAAAATGGTTGGCAACAGTAACTGCACCGAAGGCGGGTATAGACATTAATGAGGCGTTACACAGCAGGAATCTCAGAAGCTATTCAATAGAAAATGTATCATAGATAAGTAGCATACTAGCTCTTTATTAGTAATCATTTAGCACGTATTAACACCTTATTCTACATAACGTTATTCTGCCTCTGTTACGACATGAATTAAGGTTTTTCCTACATAAGGTGTTAATACTTGCTAATAAAGGGCTAGTATGCTACTTATATGCATGTTAGTAAGCACCTAGTTAATGGTGAATATGTGTTCCTTAATCTAAAGTGTTAGCGTAAATGGTTCCCTCTGCTGCTAGTATTTGTCTGATCAAAACTATTTATTATAAAGGGAAATAATAGGGTTTGTGTTTTTCTTTTTTGGTAGTTTTCATATAATTTAAAGTGGAAATGTTTTTTTTTCCTTTATTGCCTGATGTAATGGCTAAGGAATAATGAGAGTGCCTGTGTTTAGAATGGTTCCCTTAAAGCGTCGTTGCTTTCACTGTGCAACTGTGGCTGCCACTGCTGGAATCGAGACATTAATGGCTCAATCTATGGATTTATGGCAAAAGGGAAGCGTGTCTGTTCTCGCAACAACAAGTAAAGCTTTATTCTCTATTTCTTTGCCCCAATATAGATAGATAGATAGATAGATAGATAGATAGATAGATAGATAGATAGATAGATAGATAGATAGATAGATAGATAGATAGATAGATAGATAGATAGATAGATAGATAGATAGATAGATAGATAGATAGATAGATAGATAGATAGATAGATAGATAGATTTAAAGGTAGAAGTAAAGACTTAGAGAAACCAAGGCAAAACAGGAGTACCTTGAAATGGGTTGTTGTGAGAAATTGAATACACAGTATATGTACCACCTAAGTGTATACTTGCCTTGACATATTTCTACAGCAGCTTTGATGGACTTTTGATGGACAGCTACTATGGAATGAAATGAACCAATAGAGAAAAAAGGAGGAAACGGCAGAGAGCGAATGAGTGGAGGTAGTTCAATGACACCTTGACAAAGAGAGGGGTGAACTGACAAGTTCTCATGTGTAGTCTCACCATAAGATGTCATTAAGAGTAAATTAATAACTAACTAACAGATGCCTTTGTGTTAATACAACTGAGGATATTATACTTTATGACAAGAACACAGGCTGTGGTTGAAATGTGGTTTAAAATCTCTTTGTGACAGAGAAGCACCAAAAGTGTCCGTCTTCACCACATGAACATGAACTTCACCTCCTTTCTTTTACGCAGTTTACTTGCTGTTCAAGCACACCTCGGTTGAACTGCAGCCATTACACAGAGTGCCAAGCTTCCAAAATGCAGGATATGAGGAAATGTCAGATATTATCCTCTGAAAGCTTTATGTAACCCCTGGGCTTGTGTCGGGGATAATCCTCTTAGAGAGGAGACGAGTTGCTTTAATAGGAAACAAAAACACAGTTTGCCTCCCCTGTGTTTGATAATAAAAGTGGAGTTTGATCAGAGGCCACAGCACCAGTGTAATCCACGCTGAAGGTCGAGCCTCTCTGATTATTTATGTTCAAAGTGACCAGCCACGGCGTCGGGTGCTGGATAAACAGATGTGTGTTAAATTTGCAGGGAGGTCTAACACAACAGTGTAGTGAGTGAGTGGGATGCTGTAAGGTCTGAGTCGTGCAGGTTAGAATGATGTTAATGCATTTCTAATTTGAAATGTTCAAATGCTGCTTTAAATTTTTTAAAGGCACCATTGATTTTGCAGCTTTTTGAGTGAACATGTTCATGAAGGGTTGTGTTTCATCATAAACCACATCT
This sequence comes from Microchirus variegatus, assembly GCF_963457635.1. Lineage (NCBI taxonomy): Eukaryota > Metazoa > Chordata > Actinopteri > Pleuronectiformes > Soleidae > Microchirus > Microchirus variegatus. The sequence goes on from NC_139821.1 coordinate 15,256,267, forward strand.
CAGTGATGATATCTGTAAAAGCCTTTTTATCTGCAATGAGAGGCATAACAAGCTGGTCAGCCATTAAGACCAGCACATTCACCGTCTACTATTAATAATAATATGATCAGCTAGAGAGGAAAAAGTTACATTTCCAAATAATCATTATTTTACTTAATTCAGTCAAAACTTTATTATCATTATTATTATTATTATTATTGGCTTATCCACAGTAATATTTTTACAGTGAAGAAATCTGTATCTTTAAGGCAACACAGCTCTCTGCCTCCCCCGTGTGGTGACAAAGAGCAACTTTGTCCCTGTGTATGTGAGTATGAAAGAAGATTAAAATGTTACATTTGGAGGCTTTAAGAGAAGACCTCTGCTTATGGTTCATTAACCATACCCATAACACAAGTGAGCAAAGTCTCATATCACTCATTTAATTGTGAAATGACTTTTACAGATTTTACTGATCAGTAATGCCATGATAACCTTTCAGCATTATGTAAATCCAGTCCACTTCTCCCTGGCTTCTGTTTACAGCCTCTCAACTAAATATGTCATGTTTGTCACTAAAGAGGATGTGACCAATCACAGTGCAGTTCAGAGAGACACAGAGTGGGAGCGGATGTTCCATTACACCTCATCTGCATACAAGCTCCTGAGGTGTAATGATGATAGCTGGCAACACATTTAAACAAGGAAAGAGTGTCCTCATCTGATGAGAGGAGCTTATGGCAGACCATGGCAATATATCATTATAGTATGCAAATATTGTTTTTATACATGTATGAAAAAGGTGATGGTGTGTTGTTTTCCTTCCCTTTGTGCTCTCTCAGACATATGTCTTTATATTACTTTCAGTTTTATTAGGGTTCGAGCATGACTGTGCAAGAACCCTCTTGAAACTGAAGGAGTTATTATTCTGGCAAATGAATCGCATTTTTGAGGCCTTTCCCATGCCCAAAAACTCACAGATTTTTGGGACCGCGTCAGGTCTGGTTAACATTTACGTATTTAAAGTTTGGTGAAAAAGTGTGGACATTTGGAAGTGGGAGGGGCTAAAGAGTAACTCAAAAAAGTGCTACCAGGTCATCTCGGTATTGGAATCCAACTGCTGCCCTTGTATGTGGTTTTCTCTGTGGCTTCCTCCCATTTTTCAAAAACACCCAGATTAACCCTTAGTGCTCACGCGGCACAGATGTTTGCCACTGTGCCAGCAATTTACCATTGGTGTGCCACCAATAATAAATTGCTGTGAGAATAACACACGACTCCTTATATGGACATCTTGGGTGTGTGTGTGTTTATAGGTCACATATTCAGGCTTTAAAAAATTTGGGTGTTTTTTTTCATCTCTTCATGTGTTGTTGAGTCAAAGTTATGATTCATTTTATATCGTATTTTTTAGTAGTGATTTAAAGTGTTTTTATTTTATTTTTGTTCACAGAAACGAGCCAAGTGAACTTTGAACTGTGACTTGCTTCCAAATTTCACAAATTCAATCCAATTTTAAACATTCTGAGTTCTTTTATCCGCAGGTGTGTTTATATCGTTGGTGAAAATGAATTATATGTTTCATTAGATTGGCCTAGGTTGTGCTGAAAAAGAATATAACTCTATAACTCTATGTTGCATATTCTTATAGCCTGTGTATACAGGTGCATCTCAATAAATCAGAATATTGTGGAAAAGTTCATTTATTTCAGTAATTTAACTCAAATAGTTAAACTTGTGTATTAAATACATTCATAACACACAGACTGAAGTAGTTTAAGTCTTTGGTTCTTTTAATTGTCTTTTTGATTTTGGCTCACATTTAACAAGAACCTGAAATTCAGTGTCTCAAAAAATTTGAATATGGTGAAAAAGTTCACTATTGTAACAGCTGTATCCGCTAATCAACTCCTGCAAAGGTTTCCTGAGCCTTCAAAACGGTCTCTCAGTGTGATTCACGAGGCTTCATGATCATGGGGAAAACTGCTGATCTGACAGTTGTCCAGAGGACAATCATTGACACCCTTCACAAGGAGGGTAAGCCACAAAAATTCATCACCAAAGAGGCTTGCTGTTCACAGAATGCTGTACTGTACGTTTTAACATAGTAATGGAACAAAGCAGCTGAAATGCTCTGTGTTCTAAGGGTTAAGGTTAACTGGTCCTGCAAAATGCTGGTGACCTATCCTGGTTCGACCCTACCTCTTGCCCAATATCAGCTGTGATTGGCTCTAGCTCCGCCCACGACTCTCAAAGGATAATCACAGCATAACCACTGACTGAAGAAATTATTCAAAGCTCACATAGAGTGGTCCTGTTTCACATTATCTTAGTTATGGAGGTCTACTTACATACATTATCTTGTTTTTATGGTCAAAAACCTCCTAGTTGCTGTAAACGAGCCGATAGAAATCTGTCTTTTCTGATGCTGTTCTGAGCCGCGATATTTCAGACTGAACTCTCACCCCCAGAAGACGAAGTGTTGTGATTGGCCAGCCAGCGTAGAGCCTTCCCAACTGTCTTGTGATTGGCCAGTACCCGGAAGTGACATATTCAGCACACCCGCTCTCAGAAGCGCAGCTCCCCCCTCTGGAACGGTGGATGCACTGCTCCTCATTATCAAAACATTGCTTTAACAGTGTTTAAATGTTCAAATCTGCTGTTCAGGAGAACTGCTGTTTACGGACCGGGTTTTTTCAGAGATCTCACTGAGCCCGAGATTACAATAAAACACAGCGTTCTCAGCAGTGGCTGAACTGTTTGTTTTGAACCTTCAGGGCTTCATAAACAAGGTAAGGAGGCAGATACACACTAAAAAACAGCGTTAATTGGAACTTCCGGTCTAGTTCCGCTTTAAAAAAAAACACACCAACCCCCCGTAGAAAACACACACACATGCAGTCAAATTAAATTAAAATTTATTTACATTAAATATCTTTATTACTGCATTTATCAATCTTAATTCACATGGAACGCATTTTCAATGCCAGCAAAATGTGAGCTCAGATAGAATAGATTTTTAAATAACTATATTTGTATCCTACTACACTATAGCAGAGCAGAGGGCCTAACATTCATTCAGATAGCTTCATTTACAATAAAGCAAAAATGTGAACTCCTCAAACCAGGAGAAAATGTAAACAAGGTTTGTCATTCAGAAAGCTCAGCAGAGTTGTTTTCTCCTACGTCAAACAATAAATCTGCAAAAGTTTTGTTTGAGATCGTCTTTGGGATCTGAGGACACCAACACTGTCGACGATCCAAAGTAGATGAAACCGTCCAGAGAACAAAGAGTAGTAAGTCTTGTTTCTGACTGTTCCAGAGGACACCATGTGGTTCTGAGTCAGGAGGCTGAAGTGAAGGTCCCTGCGATCCTGCTGCTGTCCACTAGGAGGCGTTGGTCTGACGTGACAGGAGCAGGAGGAAAGAATGAGGGTCCAGAATCATCATGCAGGAAACCCAGCAGCCTTCACACTCCTGGATTGTGCCTTAGACAACCAAACACCAGCTCACAACCTGGAAATAAGAGAAACTGCATGGTGAGATTTACAGGAAACGTCATGACGGAGTTTAAATGCTTCATTGTATTTCATTTGACCTTTCTTTTGTTTTATTTTGTCTCATTTGAGTTTATTTTGCCAAACATTCATGTCATTTTTGTCCTTCGTTTAATACACAAGTTGACATTGTTAGTTATTAGAATTACAATGTTTCAATTTACAAACCTCCCTTTACTTTTTATTTTTAGACAGAGGTTGAAAAAAAGCCGGTTGTACCTCGTGACTGTTGTTTTCGATGCTGTTAGATGCTATTCACCACAGCTAGTTAACTGGTTGAAAACACGAAGCTTGTCCTTTCGGTTTCTTACAAAGGAGTTATGAGCTAATAGTGGCTAATGCTACATGTCACCAGGTCAAAAAGAAACACTGAAATTAAGAAACACCATTATTGTTAATTAGTCCTAACAGTATTCGCAGGTACCTAAACATCACATAATGTAAAATACAGCATACTTGTGAAAATGCTCAAAAAATTTTTCTTTTTTTTTTGTTATGCTACGTTTTTGGCTAACACTAGCATCTTAGTTTAATAACCTAGTAACATGGACAGGTTTTTGGAAGGGCTAGAAACAAAATCAGTATCCAAAAGTGTTTCCATGAGCAACTCTTTTTACATTCGAGTGCTGCCATGCCTCCTTAGGCTCACTAAGCTATGACTGGATGGTCTTTGTACTGGTACTCTCTCCTCTCACCTAGAAAAATGTCTGGTCTTACCAGTTGATGCGTTCAGGGCCATTCCTTGTGGTGGTGGGCCCTGACTTTCTTCTTTTTCTCGTTCTTCTCTTTCTGCAGTCTCTCCAGCTCTGCCTCGTACATCATCTCCTGGATCAGGTATTTCTCCCTGCGCATGCGGTCCCTCAGGTCCTTGGGATGGTCTGGGATTAGGTACGCAATTAGGGTCTTGATGGCAAAGACCATGTGCTGCAAAAAAACCAGAAACATCAGAACCATACCCCTACGAACACACACACAAAAGAATACTCAAAAGCTCAGTGTTCGGCTCATCACTAATTGTGTCTCTTGGCTGTTTGTGGGTGCAGGTGATGCACAGCGGTTTATTGTGACATGTCTTTGCTAAAATCGGTGACCGTGAACTGAAACTGAACCTAAATTTTATCTGAATCCAGTTCAGAAAAGAGTCTACTGTGTGGAGTCATCAAAGACTGACAAGCACTCACCTCAAAGACTATAATAAAGGCCAGTCTTGCTGCCAGGACATGCCAGAACTGTAGAGTGTATGAGTAGGGCTCTGCAGAGTCTGGAGGCTCCCTATAGTCTCGATACCTTATGGGTCACAACACGTAGGTCAAAGAGGAAATATGTTACTTTTCCTGTTGTACAAAAATGTGAGCACACAAACAGGAACATGCAATGTTTTTCTTTAAGTGCTCAGTAATGTGCTACCTGCAGTATGTTACAGCTTCTCCAAAAAGCTCAGAGCCATTAGTCCTGGGCTGCGATCGCTTCTCAAAGTCAGACACTCGAAACACTGAGAGACTGGCGTTGACATAACCCATCATACATCTGAGGATCACATGCCAATACATAATTCAATCAAACACCTAAAATCAGGATTATCAGTCACGCAAAACTACAATTCACTGATTGTTTCTCACCCTTGCCCTGCTCGGCCCTGACCAGCACAAGGTCCGTATTTGTAGGCGTAAACAAGTCGAGGGATGAAATCTGAGGTGACGGCGATGACAAAAGCATTGGTGATGACTGAGAGGATGCCGATGCCTTCCAGAATACCGTACCAGATCCCTGCCGTAAATAAACACGCGTTCACGATTTACACAGGAAAACTATCTTTTGTGGCTTGAAAGATATAAGTGATATAAGAGATAAGTGCACTGTATTTTCATTACCTATGTCTTTGGCTTGTGATGGCAGAGGCCGCCGCCACTGTGTGACAAACTTGTAGGCGTCTAAACGGATCTCAATGATGTTGTTGAGCAGCGCTAAGAGAGGGGCCAGAGGGAATGCTGCCACAAAGATGGTCGTGAAGCCGAACTGAAGAACTGAAACAGGGCACAAGCACAGGGACACTTTAGATCACACTTTCAGTGTGTGACATCACATAAGCATTTATTTTGATTGTTTTTGCCCATCTGCAGAGAGTAAATCCAAGATTAACTCTGCTATTAGCTTCAGTTAAATCCTGAGGGTATCGATTAGCTGGTAAATTCTCAACAATGTTCGCCAGCTTCAGACTCAAGTTCTTAACCCCCAAAACCCAAACAATGAGGTCAAGCACACTAAAATGCGCTGTAGAACTGCAGTGATTCTTCTCTGCATCCATCACAATATTTACTTACTTATTCTTGGTATAGTATCAGGTGAAATATTTCAGAATATCAGAAAAATATTTGTATTTTTTCTTGTAATCAATCCACACAAAAAAAACAGTTGCGTAACAACTGCAGCTGCTGTATTACAAATGAAAACATGTATCACTGTTGTTCTAAAAACTGTGCTGTAGAAGATTAAATTGTCGAGAGCATTCCAGATAACCTTAAAATGTGATATCAAAGGTTGTGACATTAATATTGGCACAGTCCCCCCCCCCCCCAGTACTGACCATGAGAGGAAATGGCATGGATTGAGATTAAGATGTCACATACTCATCTCCAAATATTCATCGAAGAGTCCGTAGGCATTCATTGGCTGCAGGTTGTAATCCCTCTCCCATTGAGGGAAGCTGGCCTTAGCGTTTGGCCCATGCTCTCGCCTCAGCCTCCGCCGTGTCCACCAGTTTTGGATCAGTCTAAAATAACAAATGAACCATGTACAGCAGCAAATGGCAGAAACCAAACAGAAGTCGTTCGTTCAAATGTGTGTCTGTTGCATCTGTTGTTAAGCAACCAGAACCTTGGACCTGCTGAGATGACTAATGTTGCTGCAGCTTCACTGAAGTAATTAAAGCATTCAGCTTGGAAGAAAAACAAAGACAGTGCATCGTATTGCATTTGGATGATGGACGTTTATGGCACTTACTGCATCCCAGAATGGTGAGCTGTACTATATGGACAAAAGTATTTGGGCCCGTCTCAGGATCTTAACTCTTCAGCGTACCAAGAAATTTTGGCTTTGTGGCAACAGGTTGAGGAAGTGCCTTTTCTATTCCAAAATGATTGAGCCCCAGTGACCTCAACCTGTTGAGCATCTTTGGGATGAACTGGAATAGAGATTGTGTGCCTGGTCTTCTTGTCCAACACCAGTGCCTGAGCACATAAATGCTCTACAGAATGAATGGGCAGAAATTCCACATAGAAACACTTCAAAAGTCTTCCATGAAGTGTGGAAGCTGTTATAGCTGCAAAAGGGAGTGTACTTTTGTCCATAATATGACAGAGATGAAAATACACTATAATATAGTGTATTTTCATCTCTGTCATCTCTTGTTTGTGAGCAGTTTGACATGCACCTCAATCAGTCTTTTAGCTAGGACTTTTTTAGAGGGTGTCCACCCTTGCCCTCTGCCCCCCCCCCCCCCCCCCCATTATGGTGGGGGGGGGGGGGATCATTATGGTGACTCATGAAGTGAGGGCAAGTAACTCAAAATGGAAAAAAAACAAAATTAATTATTGTGCCAATTTTGAAAACATTTATTTTATTTTATTTTTTAATCTAATTTTGTTGTTATGGCTGGGACTGTATGTACTGCCATCACTAAAGTCAAGGCATTGCAACTATAGAGGGTGCCCCTCATCTGGTGGCAGCCTTTTTTTCCTGCGCACCGCCCCTGCTGACTCCCTGAGAGGACTGGCGAACTGTCCAGGGTGTACCCCGCCTATCGCCCACTGTCAGCGGGCTGTCACATGACAATGTCTGACACACAGTTTGACGACAAACGGACAAAACTCACGGGTAGCCAAGCTCCATAAAGTTGTTCCAGGTCTGTTTTAGCACCATGATGATCCCCATCTGCATACAGAGGTCAATGAGACATCCACTGGGGTGGCACTGCAGATACAAAAAGACAGAGAGAAACATTGCTTACAATGGCATTTCCAAAATGTCTGCAAAAATGAATCATCCTCGTGTTAGGTTTTGTCCGTATCACTCACTGGAAAACACATAATCGCCATTGCATCATAAGGCAGTAGACACACTCGTCACATTTGCCATACGTACATGTACTTTACACATTATATACATTTTGACCAAAGTCTTGACTTTTAATATTATAATTATCTTTGCATTGCATTGTGAGACAGTATCGTACAGCAACAGCGCACAAAACCTGGTTACATTCATTGAGAGAAGGAGCTTTGAAATGTTTTACAACCGTAAAGATTTTGTGTTTTATACTGTTTCACAGGTTTTACAACATTAGAATGATGTTTTTCTTGTCTTTGTTGTTTGGAATCTAAAAACCTTGTCAACTTTGAAATGTCGGTGTGTGGGCAATTCTTTTGAAAGATTTCTGCTCCAAAGGCACTACTCCCTCCAAGCAAAATCATCATGACTTGGCATAACTACGAAAGGCTGACTTAGGCTACACTGTTCATTACATGTCACAGTACAGAGATTTTTTTTTTCCAATTCTGCAGCCAGGGGAACAAGTGCGAGCACATTAGCTCAGCATCTAAAAGCGCCAGCTCAGGCCCTTAGTTCCCTCACATTATTTCATATTTTCCATCATACACCTATAAGCACAGCAGGCAGAAACACTTATTGCTGATGATGGTTAAATGTCTCACAGTTGGGCATAATAGCCCTAATGTCTTATTTAGAAATACTTAGATCCATAATGATTTGCTGTCCCATGAGAATACATTACTCACTTCTTCCAGTTTCCAGCGATTGATGAGGCGTAGATATGCACCAGGCCGACCTGTAAATCTGTCAACCAACAAGAAAAAGAGTTGCAGTTTTTTAAAATAATCGATAAATTAATCAATCAATCTTCATTTGTACAGCACTTTTCATGCATATGAAATGCAAGACAAAGTACTTAAAAAAAATCCCCACCCACCCCATATAATCACACATTTACCCACCCACATATGTTTGCACACCTTGATAAGAGTTTTTTGTTTAGTTTTTAAAATATTTTAATACTTATATTTGGGACTCTGGCCCTATGAGTATGCAAAGTGTGAAAAAAGATGACTCAGTCATGTTTGTGGTCCGCCTCAGTCTAAGTACAGGATATAAAACATGCAACGTTGACTTCAGGGAAATAGTATCCGAAAGAGTGGAAGTCTGTGAAGTGTTTTATTCTTGGCTCCACGGTGCAGCACAGAGTTCTACACAAACTTCGAGGATTTATGTGTCCAGATTTATGTGGATACATGTTATAATATGACAGCAATGTGCCGGCTAGCGTCGGCAAACGATAGCTTTTCTAAATGCTAACTGCTGTTAGCTGCTGGAGCCTCAGTGACGCTGACGTAGTTTCCTGTACATCATTTGCATTTAGAGAGACAGGCACTCAAAACCGAGCGTTCTGAACAGGGCTGTTTTGGCAGAGTGATTGAACTGCTGTGGTGCTTCATTCTTATGGTATTTTGACCAAAGCATGTGACAGGAACTAGTTTAACTTGGAGAATATGTAGGGGAATAGATAGGGTATAATATGAGTCCTTTAAATGCATCAATTTTTTCTTTTTCTTATTTTCATGTTCTATGTGATTATGTGAAAACATGCTGCACCACAAATTTCCCCTTTGGGATGAAGTAAAGTTGAAGTTAAATAACTACCTCAGATTTGGATGAATATATTTTTACAACCTGCATACTGTGCAGTCTTGTGTCTTGTGTTTTGTCTGACTGTTAAATTATGTACGATCTCCAATTACTTTGTGTACTTAAAAGCGCAAGCTCTTTACTTTTCACATCATTTCCTCAGGAAAGTTTGAATATTTAAACCTTGAGGTTTTAAATTTGTATAGTTCAAAAATAGTCGTCAGACATTCTCACTAAGACAACATGCAACTACATAACTACAAACATAAAGCTATTATTACTCTTTTGATAATCTTTAAAAAAAATAAAATTAGTCCATTGCTGCAGTGGCACCTGTCTTACTTCATTGTTGTCTTAATTACCTTCCCAAAAAGAAGGCAATGTAGAATGTTGAACTGTTGAGGTTGACAAACTGAAAAAGGAACATCTTGAGAGTGAAGCTGTTCTCCCACTCTGACTCTGTCCTCGGCTGTTCTGTGGATACACAGAGGAACGGGGAATAGTGAGGCAACGGGTCAAATAAGAAGTGTATATATGTATATTCTAATCAGTTGTATGGGTTGAACAAACATCAATGTTGTGAAAACTGAACCAACACCAGGGTAATGTAATGTGCATTAAAAAAGTATTTTAGTTTCAGGGATAATCGATCTAATGGTGAAGTCAACTTACCTAAGTTAGTGAGGAGAAGAGCAACTTTTTCATAGAGCTAGAGAAAAATACAGGTTTAAGGTTTAGTTTTGAGGGAGGAAGTTGCATATTTTATCATTTACAATGATTGTGTTACTTTTATTCAGTTATTAACTGATTGACCGTTAATCTCTGTACCATAACAGCCAAAAACTCACCACGTTGAGGAGCATGATGATGCAAAAGTTGATGCAGACTGCCGTGCCCGTGGTTGCCACCTGAGAGTTGTTCCTGATGAGAGCCCAGCCAAAGGCGGCAAAGGTGCTGACAGTGATGACACGGTAAATGACGATGCCAAACACAGCAGCAATCACCACCAGAATCTGTGACATCAGAGTCACGCAAAGAGTATTAATATAACAAATTATAATAGTAAATGGCAAATTTACATTGCACCGACACATAAAATTACAAACATGAATTTAAATAGCCAGAGAATAAAATTGGTTAAAAGTCTCATATCCTTCATTTAATGTCCTTGTGTCCTCTTTTTTTTAACAGTAGCACATTACTTGTTAAAACAGTAATCAAGAACAACAGGGACAGATAAATAAAAGACAGACCTAAAAACAGTTTTATAGAAAAAAATGCATAACTTTTACAAAAAAATGCGTTGATAAATTCAATGTGTGCATCTCAAATTACCTAAGGTGTGCCACAAGGCTCAGATTTAGGGCCCACTCTTTTTTGATCTATGTTTATAATGTTGTTCAGAATATTACTGATGCATCTTTTCATCTTCATGCTGGTCACACAATAGTTTCTTGTCATACGAACACTGTTGCTCTCGACTTTCAACATTCACATTTGCCATTTGACACCATTCATTCAGACTAGTTTTGTGCTAAATGCTAACAGAAAAGATAAAAAAGAAAGAATGATCTATGTCTATGTGACTATTTAACTTGAATGTGTTGTATTGTTTAGTTTAGTATAAATGTTAAACAGGTCTTTCTTTTGAACGAGACCCTGGTGTCAGGGAGATTACCTGAATAAATAAAGGCTAAATAAAATTGTCTTGAAAAGAAGGTTTTCAATATGCAGTTTGGATGAAATTGGTAATTATTGGCCAAACCATCTAAATCAGTGGTGCACTTAATGAATCCAAGGAATTGTCCTATAGAAGAGCATGGAGATCAAAAATCCTCAACATGAACATAATTTATTAATCTTAAAATATTATGGAACCCTTTTGTAGTTACCACATTCAGAGAACATGTTTGTACAAAATCTGCCGAAACAGGCTCCTGTGCATACAAAATGAAAATACTAAGTGTTTGTTAAGTGTTAAGGTTAAGTGTTTGTATAAGCCTGTAAAAAAGATAAATGCAAAGGTGGGGGCTGTCTAGCAATGAGTTGACACTTCAAACTAACCATGAAGAAGATCCCAGATGTTGAGACAACAAGGCGACTGTATTTATCAGTGAAGGCTTGGTAAGGCTCAGGTTTTCCAGATATGGGGTTCATCCTCTCTTTCTTTGAGTATTTGGCTTCAAACTGAGGACGGATTTCATCCTGAAAAACAAAGGACAAGTCTGTACCAGCAAAATCAACATGTGAGACAAAAAATATGCACTCTATTTGTGTTTCCTCCCTAATACAAATGAATGTGAGTGGTGCTTTGGGGTACAACCGTTAAATGTGATAATCTATGCTAGCGGGAGCTGTCCTTTCCTATATTAACAAACAAAATGGAGATGCAGCAATGTAGAAACTTGGTCAATTAACAAAAAAAAGGTGCATGTCAAACTGCTCAACAAAAATGATCTCAATATTTGTCTGCTTTGTCCTTCATCTGAAAACGGGCTCTGTTAAGCAGTACTATTAGACCTGACTGAGGAAGTGTTTGTGTGAATATGCAGGGATCTGTCAAAATGTCTGTCATGACTTAACACAAATCATCCTCTATCTCTCTATTGTCTATTTTGTTCTGACTCAGAAAATCATTACAAAACTGACAGGATGATCCATTGAAACAGACCCAAAACTACTAAACTAGAGACATTTAACTCCTAAATATTAAAAACACACCAACTAGCTGACAACCACTATAAGTTCAATAACAACTGTACATTAACAATTCAATGACAAACAATAAGTTGTGAAGAGATAAAATAGTACATTTCCAGTAAGTCATAACAGACTCTTGGTGCCAGCAACAATCAAACATTTATGCATAAATGTAGACTGACACAGACTAAACAAAGATATGAGCAGTATTGTATGTCTCAAGGGTAGAGATGCTGTGAAGGCAGAAATACATCATTTGAATTGACAATCTTTTTGGGGAAGTCGAAGATAAAAAGAGTAATACGCTGGCAAATGAAGCTGCATAGAAAAACCTCTGTATAAATACAGGGGCGGCCGGTGTATAGGGACGATTTGGGCGACGCCCTCCCAACGAGGAGGAGAAAGATAATTTTTTTCCTCAGCAATTCCAAAGATCCTTAGTACTAATATTCCTTTCAGCAGTCTCTGCCAGCAAAGGTAGTTATTATCAGTGTTCTAGACATATTATCTGTCATTGTCCAATCAGAATCATCAGATTCAAGTCACGTGTTATGGTTCCGCCTCTTCTGGGGCGATTTGACTGACGTGAAGAATCGCCAAAAAATTCTCCCATTGACTCTCATATTAAAAGCTAAAACATACCCTCCAACGCATTTTTAATGAGGATTTATGTGCATGCACTAACGTGCTTGCGTCATATGTAAATTGAGCAAAGAGAGGGGATAACTCTTCACTTCACGTCTCTCTGCTCGCGGCGCTCTCAGCGAAGCGAAGCTCACTGTGATATTATTATTATATTATTATATATTATTATAAAATACACAGAGGATTGTGCTCGTTTAATCGGTCCCAGCACGAACTGATAAGTACACGTAGTTTGACCAGTGCCACGGAGTTCACACTTCCATACGTGTTAGCTGTTTATAGCTCACAGCAGCGGACAGCAGTCATTTGAAGCTACGTTGGTTAGCTTGTTTGCTAACATTGTTGATGTTTGTATCGCTCCGGGTTTAACTGCAGGTTAAACTTCACGCAAATCAGACAATCGGACTGTTTTGTGTAAGAGAGTATTGTAAGATGCATAATATCAACACATCTAAAGATCCAATTCTGCACTCTCCTTTACACTTAATGAATAATTTGACTGCACTATCTTGTCATATGTTTGTTGTATGGATCTGGTAAAAGTTGTGAAAGCTTTTGATCCTTGGTCAGTTAATAAATACTTGACTTAATATGCTGCCCCTGTCTTTATGTGGTTGCTGGACACATCTTGTTTCCTGTTTAGCTATTTTACATCATACATTAGATTCATGTAAATAATATTTGTTTATCAAGTTGCATCTAGTGGACACAAGAAGGACTGTTAATCACCTAACAAATTGATACTGTCTTACTTTATGCACTTATTGAGTGGGTCACCTTAATCATTATCAGAAAAAAATTGCCCCCCCCCTGAAATTTTCTTCAGCAGCCACCACTGTATAAATACCTGTAAATGGCAGCAGCTCTGTCCTCAAAATATATTGGTAAATGTCTATAGGTGCTGAAATTCCAATTTGAAAATGATCACACGGACTATAGTTTACCTCGTCTTCCTCCCAGTCGATCAGGTCCCAGTCGTATGCGAGCACAGCCCTGCGTCTTTTCCAGAACTCCAGGAAGACCGTTGCTGAAAAACATCCATAAAACAGTATGTACACGTATATAGTGCTTTTCTAGCCTTGACCACTCAAAGATGGTTTACGGCCCTGGTATACTTACACACTGACCCAACTGGCACACACAACCGCGTGCAAAGAGAGTGTTGGGTGCTTCGTGACAGCACATGCGCGAACCGCACTTCCACCAGTAGGTGGAAAAAACATTTCCGCAACAGGGCTTTTACACTACAGTTTTGCCATTCACCCCCATTTGCTCACACTTATACATGTGCAGCACTTTTTATCACTTATCTTTCATACCCATTCATACGCTGCTGGCACAGCAATGTGTCCTTGCCCATGGACACATGTAAACTAGCAAAGGTGTGAATCAAACCCTCAACCTTTGAGTTGAAAGACTTCTCGCTCTTAAGGCCACATTATACTTCTCCGACTGCGTATGCGTTATCCGTCTGCGTCACCACGGAGACGCCTCGAGCATTTATACTTCTGCGTCGTGGTGACGGACACTCGCTGCAATTTCCCGCCCGATCAGTAGGGGTCGCTGCGCAAGGTTGTTGTGCTTCTGGCTACAGTGAGCAATGGCGTCCGAGAAAGAAAGAGAGAGAAAGACTGTTGTTGTTGAAAAAGTGGCCGTTTCTCACTTTTCTGTGTCACGGAACGCAGTTTTAAGATAATTTGAGGCGAGAAATTGGCCATTTAGAGTCTAAACATGTGCTGTGTGTGTTAAGATATGACGTATTTATAGTTCGGCAGCGGCGTTATCGGCGGGGATCAGCTCCGCCTCTGTCAGGACGCCCGGAGCGCACTGAGAGCCGGCACAGAGCAGCTTAGCTCGGCCTGTCCTGAGGACCAATCGCAGCTCTTGCCGTCTCCGTAGTCCCTTGACGGAGTGACGGACACTTAAAAAATATTCCGTGCACCCGGAGACGACGCAGAGGCTCTTCGACAGGTTCTGCGTCGACGCAGAGGACTCTGCGTAGCGACGCAGAGCACTTTACGCAGGAGTATAAATTGGGCTTTACACTGAGTTATCATGAACTGAGCTCAGTACTGATCACAGGGCTGCTTAGTCCTATTGAAATTCAATTATCTATTCTCTAAATTTCTGGTCAGACCCCAAGAGGGGAAACTATCTGAATTGTGTTAAATGATCCTTGCAAAAAACAATACCGGCTGCTGTTGCTTGAGACAAGATCGATACAATCGTTTGGAGTAAACTAAAACAGGAAAGTTGCAGGTCGAAAAATCCAATACATTGAGGAGAAAGACACACAGGGAAGTTCTTCATCACTACAGTGGAGTTCCATTAGTGGGATTCCAGAGAGATTCCAGAGAGACGTGCCTGTGTGAAGGGTGAATAGTTCAAACCACACTAACTAACTAACTAACTGAGACCAAGAAGTCCAAGGTGTACTGAAACCAAGATGATACGAAACATTTAAGGACCAAGAATGAGTCTCTATGAAATTATGAGTGGCTCTCGCGCCAGTTATTATAAATGTTTGGTCAGAAGTCACGTCATCCAAGGACTTCCACCCACAATCGACCACCACCAGTTTGCATACAGGGATAACGGATCGACAGAGGAAGCCCTCCACACAATCCTGACCCATGCTTAAATGATTGAAGCCTGGGCATTAAGGACTTCCTCAGTGGCCACCCACAGGGAGTCAAAGTAGGCCCCCACCTTTCCCCAACACTCGCCACTCAACACTGGCTCCCCACTGGGATTGATGCTGAGTCCCTTACTGTAAACTCTGTACACACATGACTGCACCCCATCCCCCCAAGCAACTCCACTGTGAAGTTCGCAGACAGCACGCGTGTGGTCGGACTCATCACAGGGGGAAGTGGAAAATAAGGAAAGGAAATAATAGCGGACCTCAGCCCACATACATAAAGAGGGACAACGACGACTCAACCTCCTGAGAGTCCTGAAAAACAACGCCCTAGCCAAGGAGCTACTGACGTACTGTATCCCAGTGTGGTTTGCTAGCTGCATTGCTCAGGAAAAGACAACGCCGCTCCAGAGGGTCAATAACACAGCACAGCCTATGAATGCATAGGCTGTGCACTCCTGTCCTTAGAGGAGCTGTACAGGTCCCACAGGATAACAAGCCAAAACAGATGGGCTGAAAAACAGCACACGTCGAATGGCTGTTGCATTAATAAGTGAACACTGTGCAATACTTGTACCTGTGAAAAACTGAAGGAGGTAGCATCGCCGCTAAATGTACATGTTCTCATCTATAAGCACATCATAGAAGCACATTTGTGTCATAGCGGTCAGACCCGTGTGTTGCATCAGGGCTCTATAGCTCCCCCCTAAGGCAAAACATGGATGGAGCTTGAAACTTGGTGGGAACTTGTTCTAGCCCAAGACGAACAAAAAGTAAATTGGGATCATGACCTCAACTCAACAGGAAGACAGGCATTTTGAATTTGGCATCCATTTTTGGTGATTTTCATGCTTCGTAAATGAACGAACTAGTCTAAGTCAAATTTGTACTAACCACAAAGACAAAAAGTTTTGTGTATTCAAAAGGGCGTGGCCACAGCAACCATTTTGTATTTGGCAAATTTTGAGAGAGAGAGAGAAATAATCGAGAGAAACTGAATAAATCAAAGCTCTACTCCTGTTGCTGTAACATGAAATAGAATAGTTTTTAACCATTTGAAAAAATAAATCATATGGCTCTGAATGTTAATACTATGGAGGCTGTAAATCAACGAATGGATACTGATTTGCCTAAACAAACTGTGAATGAGAGGACATCAACTGAGTACCATTCAAAAAAAAACACAGTAACCAGTGATATCAGCTGGTTTGAAGCCAAGATAAACAAACTGTTTCATTTATCTCAGAGCAAAGTTAACACAGCTGTGTGTTCTATCTACTCATATGTTCACAGAGCTTAATGAGATTCTGTCTCATTACAGTGTTTACTTTATCATTATATAAATCACAACAGAAGTAAATTCAGATCCCTTTTCCTATAGAACAGGTCT
This sequence comes from Microchirus variegatus, assembly GCF_963457635.1. Lineage (NCBI taxonomy): Eukaryota > Metazoa > Chordata > Actinopteri > Pleuronectiformes > Soleidae > Microchirus > Microchirus variegatus. Next base: position 15,272,876 of record NC_139821.1, read on the forward strand.
GGAGCGTGTTCTTTTAATAAAGAATGATGTTATTGATTAAAGGTGCCATATGTAAGAATGTGGCCAAAAACGGTTACTACATTCAAATTCAAAATACCGAGGTCTTTTAAGTTTCATTTTCTGACGTAACTGGCAACCCATGGTCGCTCGGCAGCTGAGACTCTACTGACTGCAATGATTGGTAGACGGCGGTAGGTGGCGCCACATGCCATAACATGATTTCAAAACATAAACATGATTTGCAGTCTGCAAAATATTTTTTTTAATGCAAATATTTTGTCTATACTGTTGTTGTTGGTGAGTTCAGTTTGTTATATGAACATTATTCCTGAGTCTCTGTGACATATTAGGAGGATTTTATGGCCAGTTGCTTTAGGTTTATTACATAATGCACCTTTAAATTTAAGCGAGGATATTTAATTTAATTCTTTATTTGAAGTCTTAACTTTTTCGAGTATTTGCACATCTTTTTGACAGTTATTTTACCTCATACTGCACCCCCAGAAGCAGCACTTGGTGGATAAAACCATTGCAAATAGTTGTAAGTAATTGTATCTGTAATTTGTACAAAATTGTTGAAAAAAGAAGAAAAAAAAAAATATATATATATATTGAAAGAGTATTGTTACAAAATATGTATCCTGTTTGTAAACTGTCAACCTGTTTGACCTGTTGCTCACGCTCCGCATCCCCCCTGGCCATAAACCTAGGGGAAACATTGCATTACCACAGTGAGCGTTTGCTTCCAGAGTCAGTCATGAATGCAAGTAATGCTGAACAAAGTCCTGTGGATAGCTCACTTATTGCCTGTTTACATGCCTCAGCTCAGCACAGTGCATGTGCAGGGACTTTGGTCTGAACCAAGGCTTTTATTTTCAATCTATTTTCAACCATTTTGCCTTATTTTATCATGCCCAGGACCATGTTGAGCATGCAGCTCAGAGGAAGATGTTTTTTGTGAGTCGCCGTTTCCCGTGTGCAGCCAGCAGGGGGGCACACTTCTGAGGAAATTTAATGAAGAGATTTGAGCTGATTCTCTTGAAGCAGAATCACTTTGACGGCAGCAGCGAGAGTCAGTTCCATAACAGAAACGCTTTAAGGTCAGTACATTCATGGGTTTTCATCTTCTTTTTTTTTAGATTAAAAAGAAAAATATTCTTGCAGTTTTTAGAGTAGGTTCATGCAGGTCTGTGTGTGCAGCTGTGAAAACAACTTTAGTCCACAGCCATTCATCATGTATACTTAGTTTAGGGTTCTTTCTGCTGCTCTCTACTGTGCTCACTCTGCTGTGTGCGCTTTAATTAACAGGCAAGTAGATTATGTTGTTAGTTTTAAGAACTGAAAACTTTACAGTGACAGTTTAGAGTCTGTAAGTGACTGAAGCGACTTTAGAGATTCAGTTAAGGTGATATTTTCTGAACTCAACAGTGAGTATAACCTTAAATACCCCCAAGCTACAGTTAGACAGTTTGCCTTCTTCCTCCACCAACAACATTAATCTTATTTTAAACTACACCAAGATAAAATGTGAGAATAACACTTACACTAACAGTTTATTTTGAATAACATTTTTGCTACTTTTATTGCAATAACAGATCATTTCTGTCTTTTGTAATTAAAGTGGAAAAAAAAGCATTATCACACGTCATATCATTTTAAGTATTGCTTGTGTCAGATGACAAATCATGTTACACTGTTTTGTATCTTATCTTGTGAATTAACATACACGTTTATATTTATATTGTAGCACAGTCTAAGGGGTCATGAGTCCCACTTGTGATTTTCAGTTTTAGTGCTTGCATTTTGTTTGCTCTGTTGTTGCTCAACTGTTTGTTTAGAGGTTGCAGGTTTGATACGTTGATTCATGTCTCTCCTTTAACTTGTTTCTTTTTAAGAATAAGGCCATTACATGTTGAGTGACACACTCAACATGTAATGGCCTTATGGCTGAGCTAATAACTTCTAAACTTTAAACAAGTTTAGAAGCAAACGGCTTTAATCTTAAAATAAATAGAAATAAATTTAATATGATGTAATCTAATGTAAAAAATAAGCTGATGTGTGGCTAAACAATGACTCTCCTGCAGGGACCAAACATCTGACCAATGGGATTCCTCCAGAGCCAGAACTTGACTCAGGGCTTCACCCAGCAAGAGGTCATCAACTGGGAGTCAACATCACAGCAAGAGCAGTCATTATCTGGTACTCTATTGTTCAAGAGCAAATGAATGTCACCTAATGAAAATGTTTTGATGAGTAAATACACTCAAAATTACAGGGAAACTAATCTTTTGGGAAAAAAATAGTGATATAATTAAGGAGTGACTACACCCCTTAAAAAGAGTCATTTCACTCCAAAGTGACCATGTGGCCACATTAATCTCTTCATCCCTGCCCCTCTTTTAGTATACTAGTGCAGTGCCCATAGAAAGTATGTATTCCTTTAGTGGGAGCTGAAGAAGATTTTTCAGTTATGATAATGCATGATAAGGAACGTAAAGGCTAACATAATTCAAACACTGTGCAACCTCATTAGGCACAGCGCAAATGTTTTCATTTTCGATTAGTATTAGCATAGCTAGCTGTTTAGTGGATGACTGTCACAACATCTAACTACGCTAATGCTAAATGAGAAATGAAAACATTTGCGTTGTGCCTGTGAGGTTTCACAGTGTTTGTATTATGTTAGCCGGATGCTAATGCTAATCGTAGCCTCGCTAGCTTACCTTTGGAAACAGGTTGTCCAAGTTAGCCGCAAAGGGGGTCGTACCTATGTTCCCCGGGTCCTATGTTCCCCGTTTATCCCAAAAAAGGTCCTATGTTCCCCACTTTTGGGGTGAATGGACAACGACTTTGTTGTTTTAGTATAACAACAGGTTCTACCGTGTGAAAAGGTCTCACCCACCGTGAGGACAGCCTCTTCACTCCCTGCACCAGACAGCACAGCTGCTGCTGATGAGCCACTGCCTGCCTAGTGTAGTGTGATAAATCAGTGAAAATTAAAATTACTCCAAAAAATGTGAAAATCAAGGATGCACACCATCGGGCCATGCTCAACCCATATCCAAAGTCTGCGATCTGACTAATGGTCACAGACAGACACACAGACACGTAGACGCAACTTACTTTATAGATAGATCTATGCAATTTCAAGCTCTTTTGGTATCAAATTAAAGATAAAACTTGTGAGATTCCATCATCACTGTGTCAGAGTAAATCTTGGTTGTAAAGTGATAAAAAATACTGTCCAGCAGACATGTTTTTGTTTTTGTTTACATGATCAGGCTGATACTCTGGTGACATTTATGAATATTTACACTGTTATGGTGTTTTCGACACCTGCTGGTTTGATTGATCGGTCTTTAAGAAACCTTTAAAACCAATGTTTTCCTTTTTTTCAAAAGTTTCTGTTTTACATTTTGAACTATCCTCGACCAAAGGTCTGTCACACAATTGTTTCCTCTGTAATCGACATAAATCTTTAATAAGATTGCCACTGGCAACAGGACAATGTCTGAATATGTCTGAGCATCTGAATTATTAACACACTCTAATGCAACAGGGTGCAGGCTTTTCACTCTATACTGAAATGTATGAGAGCTGGACCACTGCCTGTCCATTAAAGCGATGATTGTGTCAGTTTGGATTGATGTATTCTATATATGATTCAAATTTCATCTCATAGCCCCTGTTCTTTCTTCACCTTCAACAGTTAACACCATAATCTTGCTGGGTGTGTTGACCTTTGCCCTCCAGCTGTGTTTACTTCTGCTCGTCCTGCTGAGATGTTGGAGAATCAACAACAAAGCAGAAAAGGCTCTCAAACACCAAGACATTGAAAAGCAAACTATTGGTGAGTCTTTTGTGATCATTGATGCTTTTACTGAAACGTCAAATTAAGTTATTAAATTCTTATGGAGTCTATGAATGGATTCAGGTTAATTTCTCTCTCTTTTTCCCCTCTAGCCTTGTCAACCATCTATACACACACCCATCAGCTATTTGATGGTGGGATGCCATCACCTTCAGTGTTTGTAGATTATGATGAGTATGAACCCTTCACACATTTACAGTTCGCACCGTCCATACACTGGGACCTTGTTCAGGGCTGAGTGAATGATGTTTTTTAAGCAGTATCCTGCCTTTTGTATTAGCAATAGATCAAGAGTGAATTCCAATTCCTTGCTTAACCCTCAATCTTAACCCTCAATCTCAAAAATGCACGCTCCCGCTAGTGCAAGTGCTGTCCCGATTCTCAGAAAAATTAAGTTGAGGGCCAAGTTTAAGGGCTGTATCGCCCTCAATATTGAGATTTTCCAAGACCACCCTTGGGAGCAAGGGCTACCCAGAATGCATTGCGTGTTTTCACATGAGAAAGATGGCGTCGAAAGCAGCGAAACGAGTGCGATACAAATGAAGTATTTTCTTTGTTAATAGAGATATAAAAATTATGAAAACCATTGTATTATCTTAGTTTAGGCCAATATTATGGATTACTGACTTCATTGCTGCGTAACATTTATTTTTATTTTACAATCCTTTGTCAATAGCCGGCCGGTGCGCACAACACTCCGTGGTTGTGGTATTTGTATATCATATTATAACTAACTGACAACCTAATAACTTGACTGAAATAAAATAATACATAAATAATCGTGACGTAAATGTGTTCTTCTTCTTTTTTGGAGTTGACAGACTGGACGCAGCTTTCGCGTTATTCTGCCCCCTACAGTCTGAAGACGTATCTGCATTTAATGGGTGTCCCATTTCTCAGTGACAAAATAACCCTCAACACTTGGTTTTGAGGGCCAGTTAATATTAAGGGTTGAGCTTGAGGGTTAAGATTTAGGGTTAAGATAGGAATTGGAATTGGCCCCAAATGACTATATGTGATATAATGATTCTGCTATTATAACACTTCTATTATATGCTTCTGTTTTTGATAATCTATTAAGTTTTTTTCTTTAAATAAAAACAACTTCTCTGATTTCAGCTTCTTGAATATGAACATCTTTTGGACAAAAATAACACATTTTAATCAACCTTTATCACCATTTTGTGGACCAAATGATAAATAGATGAATCACGGGATTAACCAGTAATGTAACTGATGGAATTAGTGAGATGTAAAATGGGATTTATCTGCCAACATGGGCCCCTTAATCTCAATAATGTATGTTTTATGGCTCAACACCTTTGGCTAGTTGACAGAATGGAGCATGTAGTTGCTGGAGAGATCATGTCCACTCACCCCAAACAGCCATGAAGACGGCAAAGAAAACAGTTGCCCCATTATCGAAAAGATGTGTGACCTAAAAAACAACAACAACAAAAAACAGATTGAATCACTATTTCACAGAGTTCACAATGAATGTCCATATAAACAGACTGCCATTAATTGCTATCTGCACATATTATCTTTATTTAAGTGTGTTACTTGTGTATTTTGTGTTTGTTTTATCTTAATTCTAACCCATTTTATATGCAAGATTCTGATTCTACTGCAAATTCTATAGAGCAGTCTTCTAGAGCTCTAATCCTAACCCAATTAATCAATTATTAATTGATTACTAAATTAATTTTGCAAATCGATTAATTGGTTTTAAGCTGTTTTCACCATTAAAACAAGATTTCTGTAGCTTCTTAAATGTGAATATGTTCATCATTTCTTTGCTCCATGTAATAAAGAAATCATTAAAACTCGTAATTTTCAGGTTTGACAAACACTGATCAACGTTTTTTTTTTAATTTTCTGACATTTTATGGAACAAACGATTACTCAGGAAAATAATCGACAGATTAATCGATTACGAAAATAATCGTTAGTTGCAGCTCTACAGTCTTCCAGAGTTGATGCATATGCTCAAACTGTATAATGACCTTTAAGATATTCCATTAATGTCTGGATGACACGTGCTTTCTCTGGGATAAACTAGCGTTTGTTTTGTCTTTATCTGTGGTCTGAAATTGTCAGATTCCTGTTGACTCCTTACCGACTCCTCTTGGTGCCAGCCTTGAAGTTATCAGGAGTGTAGCGTCTTACACATAACTGTGTTTGACTAGTCTGACCTTTGACCTACATGAAGTAACATCCTCACTAACAAAAGCATCTCTTTCTAAACACAAGATATCAAATAGCAATTGCTCTGTGTTTATGATTCTATTTAGTGGCACTTATCAGAGATGACCAAAGTTCATGAACTTCCCTTCACAATTGTGTTAAAGGACACACATTATACCCCATTTCTCCAAGTTAACCTAGTTCCCTGGTGTCCTAATGCATGTCTGTGACATGCTTTGGTCAAAATACCTTAAGGATGAAGCACTGCAGTAGTTCAATCAGGCTGCCAAAACAGCTCTGTTCAGAACGCTCGGTTTTAAGTGCCTGTCTCTTTAAGACAGGCACTGTGTCCTGAGACACAGGAAACTACGTCAGCGTCACTGAGGCTCCGGCAGCTAACAGCAGTTAGCATTTGGAAAAGCCATCATTTGCCGACTCTACCCGGCACATTGCCATCATATATAAAATGTATCCACTGGACACGTAAATCCTCGGAGGCTGGAAGTTTGTGGAAGCCAAGAATGGAACACTTTGCCTACTCATAGGGCCTCCAGAGTCCCAAATATAAGTATTAAAATTATTAAAAGGTTGATTTAGCATAATAAGTGTCCTTTAAATCATTTGAAGTAAACGTCTGGTATTGGAACAACAGAACAATAACAATTATGCATCACATCTGTTGGGAACATTTTGTCCCACTCACGGTGGCGAGACTACCTTAGCGTAGATGCAGCTGTCAGACAGTCTCAGGTAGGGACAGTACTGGTCACAGATGGGACACATGACGACGTCAGTGGCCTGGCAGATTTCTTTACTGGAGAGAAAGACACAGCGTTCAGTTCATTACATCCCAGTAAGCCTGTGTTTGCAGTGTCAAGCCACAAACTGCTATATTAACATGGTGTAACAGGGGTTTTTGGGAGTCTCTCAATCAAAACAATAACAAAAAACCTAGGTTGTTGACGTCAGGAAGCAGCGCAGGTTCATGTGTATTGTCATCTTGTCATGTTTGATGAGCTTTACGGGGAGAGCTTCAGCAGCAGAACGCAAAGTGGATGATGTCATTAAAAGGTGACCGAAATATCTTTAATAGAAGTAGAATAGAGTGTTGGGAACCTTTTGGTTATTGTAAGTACACGACTCAACAAAATACATAACACTGTTTTAATTTTCGAAAGTATAATGCAGCAATGTTACTTAATATATGTTAAGGTTAGGTTAGGATAAGGGTTGGAATTTGGCCTTTCATTTAAGAGATTGTTAAAGTTAAAGTAAAATGCAAGGACATTATAGGTGTGTTTGTGTGATTGATAAAATGATGACGCTCCTCTTATTCCACTGCACTGCATTGTTTCACAAACTGTGATGACAGAGCACATTCGATTATTATTATTATTATTCAACTTGACAAACGTCCAATACCAGGTTACACGGGACAATTTCACGCTCCGTTGCCTTATCTGTAACACAGAATTAGTTTGGTGCTGCAAACAGTTGTTGTAACTGAGTGTGTGACCTCTATTTGCTATTGAGTGTGTTTAAAGCACAGACAATTATATGAAGCACATTAAAAAGCTGCGGTAGGATGGATAGTCCTGTCCTTGGGATGTTATAATCTGGGATTGAGGCGATATGACCTGAGCCTCTCCCACCAGATGACCACTGACAGATGCATGCTATTTATACACAACAGGTGATTATGTTTTTTGGGGTTTATTATTGGACTATTTTTCCCATCATTTTGTTTTTGGGATTTGTATTTATGTTCTAATTCAGTCACAGCTTAAAATTTGATTGTTCTATACTGATTAAAACATTTTAATTCATACATGTTGAAAGCATATGGAACATAATTTCCCACCTCAAATTGCCAAATCTGCCAGAAAAATCTCAATTAGATATTTTCCGCAATTCATTCTACCCTAATAAGTGAAGCTGCTGAGTAGAGCAGTCAATAGGAGGCACTCTATTGATCAAACTCTATCACAGGCCGAATTATTCAAAGGCTGGAAACAGAGCAGTGACTAGTTCTCTGTCAGTTCATGTGGTTTACATTTTGCTGAAAAGTTATCATGAAACAACAATATGTACCCTCTACTTCCAAAGAACCTGGATGTTATGTCTCTATGTGAGCTGCAGAACTCAAAGACTTATAGTAGTAACTCAAAAAGGCTTATTTTGATTAATGTTCTGGAGATATGGGATATGGATATGCTCCAGATAAGTAAGAAATTATTATGTTTTGGTGCTTAAATGGATCCAAATTCTGTATTATGTTTCGTAAAAACATTTGTAATAAATAACTGAGCTAATTTTCTCCATACATTTATCAGGAAAGAGTGATTACCTGACCTGGCAGTGGTCCAAAGTGAAAATGCCGTACACAAACACCAGGAGGCCGACCAGAGCAGCAGGAAACAGCATCCCTGTGTACCAGCCGAGCCAGGCAAAGTATAGGCCGATCTTCTCCCCAAAATACCTCCTGAAACAGCAGCGTACCTTGAGCATCCTTCAATTGATTCTTTACGAATCATCCATCCATCCATTATGGATGATTCCATTATCCATTATCTACTGCTTTATCCTCCACCAGAAGGCGGGGGGTGCTGTGCCAATCTCAGCTGACATAGGTGGGGTACACCCTGGACAGTTCACCAGTCCATCACAGGGCCACATATGGAGACAAACAACCATTCACTCACACTCTCACACCTACGGTCAATTTAGAGTGACCAATTCACCTAATCCCCATATTGCTTGTTTTTGGACTGTGGGAGGAAGCCAGAGAACGCACACACGAGGAGAACATGCAAACTCCATGCAGAAAGGCCCTTGTTCCAACCAGGGCTCGAACCCGGGTCTTCTTGCTGCAAAGGCAAGAGCGCTAACCGCTATGTCAACCGTGTGGCCCCTCTTTACGAATCATTCTTACAAAATTCTTCTGTCTTAGCTAAAATAGCAGATTTACATCCTGAAGAGTTTAAGACAGCTGCGTCCTGTGTGACGATACCTGATGAGGTCCAGTGGTTGGTACTTGTACCACACTCCCCACCACGCCCAACACTCGTACAGCAAGTGCCGATGGTTCTCCGCTCCATGTGTCCTGATAGAGTTTTTGCTGTGGTAGCTCCCCTGTAATAGTGCAAACACAAATAAAATATATATGTGCAGTTTTAGTGCAAGTGCATGCAAGTGACAGAACTGAATGAAGACCAGTGTCATTACCTCATGAAGAGGGAAAGCTGCTTCATATGAGTTGTTGCTCAAAAGGCGATTGAGCCCTGGAACCAAAAAAAAAGAATGAGGAGAAACGTGTCTGATAGAGCAAGAAGCAACTACTGTGAAATCATGTTTTATTAGAGTGCCTGTTTAGCAATAGCAACCACTGGGGAGTTCTCTGGTCTCATTGGAAAGTGATTTGACACTTCTTGACAAAAATGATTTGACAAAAAAAACAAGACGAGGGTGATTTTAAAACTGTAATTTCTCTGTCAATCTGCACCCATATTTCACCAATTTAAATGTGGGAGCTCCTGAAAGCCTCCTGATCTCACATACCAACATTTTTTATCTGCATCTTCAACTGTTCATGAAATACGACAACTTTAAAATATGTTGCTGTCAGTTTTCCATTTGTGTTTGGAAGGGGGAGGGGCTTGTACAATAAGCTGCAAGAGTCGGTCTCTCCCTCTCTAAGTTTTAATGGTTGATTCCACAAGAATTTTACTTCAAGTTTTAAAGCTCACATAGAATGGTCCTGTTGCACATATATGTTAGTTATGGAGGTCTACTTACATACATTAACTTGTTTTTATGGTCAAAAACCTCCTAATTGCTGTAAACGAGCCGATATAAATCCTCTTTTCTGACGGTGTTTCCCAGCCGCGAGATTTGAGACTCAACTCTCTCACCCAGAAGACAGAGTCTTGTGATTGGCCAGTATATTCAGCACACCCGCTCTCAGAAGCAGTGCATCCACCGTTCCTCTGGAACGGTGGATGCACTGCTCCTCATTATCAAAACATTGTTTTAACAGTGTTTAAAAATAGCTTCTTCACGACTCCCCGCCGCAGTCCCTTTTAAGACTTTGACCCGGAGTCAGACCCAGAGTCAGAAGACACTGTTGCTCGTGAAACACCGCTTTAAAGGTTAAATCCGCCCAAATCAGCAGCAAGAAGCAGGCACAATCAAAATTTCACAGCGGAATTTTCGAGTTCATAATACCATTTAAAAGTCATTAGTCTAGTCATTAGAGCACTGTGAGTGTTTCACAGACTATAATATAAAAATGGAATCAGTCTTCCTGATGCAAAACACACTCACTCTTTGAAGCCTCGAGATCTATGATTCGACAGCTGTCATAACAGTTTACAAAACCAGAAGTTCACAGACGCTAGTTTCGCAACCTGTCGAACGACACTAGCTGTCAGTCATGGTGGTGGCCGCTCATAAGTGTCAATCATACTCTAAATGTGAACAGAATTTGGAAAAATGACATCTGAAGCAGACCTTAAATTAGTGATCGAGACCATTAACTCGACAGGGAAACGATTATCGATATTACAAATGAAGTAAGAAGAGTTACTTTTGGCCCGTGTGGCTAATTGCTGCTCCCATTGTAGTTCTTGGGTGACACTTTCCAAACTGGAAGACTTCATCCTTTTTATGTGCAGTCTATGGATGTGTTAAATGTCCTGTTTTTGTATACCAGCCTGCAGGTGTCTGTTCCTGATTGTACCAACATTTTAGATAAAACATAAGGTAATCTATCGGTAGGATAACCCAGTTTAAAAGATTTGTGTCCAGAGGAAAACTCACCCATTTTATTTTTCCCCTCCTCGTATTTGACTCTCTGCAGGATGTGGTGGACGATGCGGCTTCTTGTGGCGTTGTTGAAAAAAGTGTCTTTGTTGTGGATGATGAAACTGCAGTGAAACAAACTGGTTATTACAAATCTGTCTGCTGTGACCAAGTAGTGTGTGTGTGTGTAACACGCAGCAATGTGAGATGATACAAAACCCCATCTCCCAGGATTTGAACATTTAAAGGACACTTGCGTTAAAAACTCACTGATGTATCCTTGACCGACTGAAGGGGGCGGTGAAGCTTTCGTTCTCCTCCAGGTCTGGCAGAGTGTTGTTGTCAAACTTCATGGGCTTGCGCGGAAGCCAGCCTCGAAATTCGTTGACGCGCTTCTCCATCCTGGAAAGGACATTTGCATTAAAGCAGCTATAGTAAAACTACGTCAACCGATCGTCCTAAAAAAGCCTCACGTCACACACTCACCTGCTCATGAACTTGTGCCGTCGATGCTTATAAAAGATTTTCCTCCTGGAGTTTGGAAGATGGAGAAAAATTTACTTGGATGACAGTTTAGTCATGAGGATAATGATAATGAATGATAAGGATAACAATAGCATATCATTACTAACCCTGCACTATAATCTAATCACGATGATAACGTTTAGGAAACAAATATTGACAAGTATCCTCAACTAACAAAAATATAAACGCACAAACCTTAAAATGGTGAACAAAAACTCAGATTCTTGATGCATTTGTTTATGGAATGATTTGTTTTGCTCAAACCCAGTAGTCCAGTGTCACTTGGTCCCTCCTATTGACTACAATCTCAGATTGAGTATTTCAACTCGAGAGTCATGGAGCATGGCAGAGCGGTGGTCAATATGCGTGACCAGTACACAGACACTCACATGGTCTGGTCAATAAAAGGGCACACCAAAATGTGGACTTTTGTCACTTGTCAATATGCCACAGATGTCACAAATCATGAGGGAGCGTGCCATTGGCATGCTGACTGATGGCTGAATGTGCATCATTCCACGATCATTCCAGGCCACGATCGACAATGCTGGTGATGTCCATGCGTCGCCGGTGTACCGCTCTGCGTTAGGCTAATGGTGGACACACACGTTATTGAAGGTTGTCGACTTGTATCATCGACCCCCCATTGTGTTCTTCCTGCCATTACTCTGGGACTTTTGTTTTGAAATTGATCCTAATGCTCGCAAATTAAAGCCAATTTATTGATAAAGTTTTACTGTTATTTTTGGATAGTTACTCTGTTTTGTCACATAACAATACCTACAAGTTTTTCTTTGTGCGTTTATATTTTTGTGTGTAAGGTGCATTATGTAATAAATCTAAAACAACTGGCCATAAAATCCTCCTAATATGTCACAGAGACTCAGGAATAACAAACTGAACTCACCAAAACAGCACAGCCAAAATATTTGCATTAAAAAAAATATTTTGCATACTGCAAATCATGTTTATGTTTTGAAATCATGTTTTGGCATGTGGCGCCACCAATCATTGCAGTCAGTAGCGTCTCAGCTGCCGAGCAACCACGGGTTGACAGTTACATCAGAAAAACGAAACCTAAAAGACCTCGGTATTTTGAATTTGAATGTAGTAACCGTTTTTGGCCACATTCTTACATATGGCACCTTTAATGTCTACAACGTTGTCTTCTCTGTTTTGTGGTGTAACGTTACAGCGCAATTAACAGTCCTGGCATATGTACTACAACATTTTGATGCCATATTTACAGTGAACTTTTTGAAAACGGCTTAAAAAAAAGTTGGCTTGCGATTCGTGTCGTTTCCGTCTGGACGTGGCCTAAAGCCCAATTTATACTCCTGCGTAAAGTGCTCTGCATAGGTTACTTAGAGCCCTCTGCGTCGTCTCCGACTGCATGAAATATTTTAATAATTTTAATAATAATAATTTTAATAGTCATAGTCACAGTGTCCGTCACTCCGTCAAGGGACAACGGAGACGGTAAGAGCTGTGATTGGTCCTCAGGACAGGCCGAGTGAAGCTGCTCTGTGCCGGCCACAGTGCGCACCAAGCGTCCACAGAGGCGGAGCTGATCACCGCCAACAACGTTGCTGCCAAACTATAAATACGTCATATCTTAATACACAAACCACATGTTTAGACTCTAGATGGCCAATTTCTCGCCTCAAATTATCTTAAAACTGCGTTCTGTGACACAGAAAAGTGAGAAACGGCCACTGTTTCAACAGTCTTTCTCTCTCTTTCTCTCTCGGACACCATTGCTTACTGTAGCCAAAAGCACAACAACCTTGCGTAGTGACCCCTACTGATCGGGTGGGGAATTGCTGCGCGTATCCGTCCACGACGCAGAAGTATGAAGGATAACGCATTACGCAGTCGGAGAAGTATAATGTGGCCTTAAGGCTAGAAGTACATTACACAAAGTGTTGTTGTCTCACCTAAAAGGCATGCGTATGTTCATGAGCTCTGCATAGCGACAGAGTACGTCCCACGGTGCGTGAAGCTTCAGAAAGATCACGTCGCTGTTTGTTAAAGACGCCTACGAAAGAAACAGAATAACAGTTTAACTCCAGAGACAAAATACAGTGAACACAGGGGACGCACACAAAAACACACACAAACATCACTGTGTCATTTTTGCAGACTGCACAGAATGAATAGCAGTAAAAACATGTAAGTTCAAATTGAAAAAGCTAAAACCAATAAAACAGTGGGATTTTTTGACTACACTAGAACATACTGTATTTCCCATAATTGGTGGGAGATCCTTTTGATTTAAAAGATAAAGTTGGCTTTTAGGTGGGAAAAAAAGAAGGCTTGTATGTTGATAAGAGTTGTGATTACAAGGTTTTAAGCCACAGAGGATTTCTAGAATTTAAATCAGGCAGTGGCATTTGTCAGTTTCAAATTGGCTGGTGCAGGCAGCGGCATTGTCAGCTCTTCAACTTGTGATTAACATTAATGTGTTTCATTAGCTCTGCTTTCTTTCCTGACAGCGTAGGAGCCAGTGCGAAGGTGCACAAATCAGGGGCTAAAAGGAAAGTGGCCTAAAATTAACAAAATGACTCAACACAAGAAATCCACATAAGTGGGCTTTTGAAGGAGACGAGAACCATTATCTTCCTCTGCATATTCTGCATCACGACGTCTGTGATGAGTATTGACTGTGCTGAAGGTGAACACACACACACACACACACGTCACTCTTTCAAGAGACACATTAACTAAATAGGGTTCTTTTTCAGTGAAGGCTCCTCAGCTGCACTTCGCTGTCAGTTTGTACAACTGATGATTGTTCAGCCAATCACGTTGCATGCATTCGAGGATAAAACATTTAAGAATTTAAATGCTTCTTCTTCTTCACTGTTGGTGTTTGAAACGACGACGAAAGAACTTTCAGGTAGAAAATTAAGATCAATGAAGTTACCATATGTGCCATGCTACTACTTTGCGGCAAACTTGGTGAACCTGTTTCCAAAGGTAAGCTATCGAGGCTACAATTAGCATTAGCATAGGGCTAACATAATTTTAAAAAATGTCGGGTTTAAATCGGGCTCCGGCACAGTTAATGTGTCGCGCTCGGACACAACGTGCACAGGCTCGGCTCGGGTCGGGCTGATTGTTTGGGGCCAATCTAAGCTCTATTCTGAATAGCATAAGCATATGGTGCGAATATCATCCATCCTCTGAAAGGTTTAAAACCGCTCGCACCCGCGATACCTAGAAAGTTCGGTTACGATACTGAGCGGCAAGAGAGGTGTCCGAGCGTCAATGATTCTAGGAATTCAGCCAAACACATGCGTAGAATGGATCGAGTTACTGGTACAAGTCGATTAATGACACACAAAAATTACATTATCAATGGTAGTCTAGTGGTTCGTACTAGTGGGAAGGTCGTAGGATCGAATCCAGGTCTTGAGTTATTTACTATTATTATTATTGTATAAATCATTATGAGTATTAAGCATTAATAATCCATAAATATTATTGTATAAAGCATTAAATAAGCTTGGGATGCATAAAATATTACTATAAATAAATATATCGGGTGTGTGGTGTTAACCAGCCATACATTAGCCCTGCATGCTACGATGTTGGTTTTCGCTCACTCCAAGGTTTTCGCAAAAGTTGGCAGCCATGATACAAACAATATGCAACCTCATTAGGCACAACGCAAATGTTTTAATTTTCGATTAGCATTAGCAAAGCTAGCTGTTTTGTGACTGTCAGCCAGCTACGCTAATGCTGATCGAAAAGTAAAACATTTGCGCTGTGCCTAATGAAGTTGCACAGTGTTTGTATTATTATTATCATTATTTATATATTACTACCACTGAGTTGTACTACCATCCATGGACTTTGAAATATCCAATTCTTTGGGCTGGCAGAGCATAAAATTGTTCTCCTCGTCTGTACGAGAACATGTACTGGCCAGGATTTTTGCCATTTTTCTTGCTGTCTTTTTCTTCTGTGTTCTGGCTTCTTCAATTATTTCTGAGCTAAAGCCTGGGGGAGGGAGCTTCCAGGCATGAGTCAGACTGAATGCACACATGCAGTGGTAATTTGGCTCCCGTCTGACTTTTGAGAAATTTGATTCTTACACTTACAGTGAGTCAGACTAACATGTTTACAATGTATTTTAAAAGCCTGGATTTGATCGAACTTATGTGAACGAATAATGGATATTTTTCTGAGGTTGTGTAACCTTACTGACTGTTGGTATCCTTTGTGGTGTGAGGGCCACAGGTGAGCTGAAAAATCCTCTGTGTGTTGCAATCTGAAGTCTCACCATTAGATGTCACTGATCCTTAGACACAGGACCTTAAAAGTTGTTGACCAAACTCTAAAGATCTGTGTAACTTAATGATAATTTACCATTTTTTAGCTCATTACTTTGGTTTTTATATTTCAAAGCTGTTTTGATTCAGTCTTACCTGATATACTGTATAGTATGGTTCACGACTTATCACAAATGAAGTACAGTATTATTACACAGAAAATGTGCAATAAGTAGCAAGTGTAATTGGGCTTTGTTGGGCCCTAACAGTATGGCGGAAATCTATTGTTCTCTGACTAAGGCCTGTTTGCAGGATTCGAAGCCTGACTGTGAGTTAACAAATCCTGCAGGCTCCAACACCACATGGGGTTTATGACCGGAGAGCCCCCTAGGGGGGGCAGATCCTTTAAGTCTCATTGGCCCTCTCTGTTTTATGATCCCCCGACTGATAAAACATATAAATTGGAAGACAGAACTTTCTTCCCCCCTCTTGTTCCTTCGCTCTTGCCTGCTGCACTGGTTCCTGTTTGGGGGCCCCCCCCTCCGACATGCGACACTCCCATGCAGCACGAACTATGCGCCTTTTGAAGAAGCCGTCCGCATCTCCGCCGGCGCTTCCACTCAGAGACAACGCTGTGAGCCAAATAACGGCCCACCCACACTCCACGACTCCAACAAACTGAACCGAATCCATGGACTGACCACAAAACCTGAGATCCGCTTACAGTAAGAGGCAAATGTGTTCTAGGCAGAGTTAGGTTATATTTCTGTGTTTGTTCATTTTTCTTTGTGTTGAACGTGTTGGATAGCGCACCCACACGCTCGCATTTGTGTTATCGTCATAACCACATGTTTCTTTGTTTACGTTTGGTGTTCGTTGTTGTGATTTTACTGGTGAATGCGGAGCATACACTGCAACGCTGCGCTCCGCAGGTATCCTCCCCTGCTGTGAACGAGCAGGCAGATCACGTGGTGAGATAATGGCTGTTTAAACGTCACGACTCACAGACTGGCCTGGCTCCGCCTCCGTCAAGTCTGTGTGGTTTAGACTGCCAACTTACACGCGATCCTGTGTTTCAGTCACAGATCACGCTGGGCTCGAATCACCCTCTGTGTCTGCACGCAAGATCAATCGTGTACTCCCGCTTTCTCTCTCGCTCATTCACTAACTCTCTCTCTCTTTCATTCATGAATGAAAGGTCTCACAGGCGCCATCTTGAGTCGAACACGCGCTCCTACAGCCATGCTGTCGCATGTTCGGTCTAAGATCAGCAGCCTGATGTTAATGTGTTTTGGGCGCCATCTTTGGTGGAGGCGTGCGTTACAGTCACAGCTACTGAGCATGTTCCACGATGTTGGTGTCAAAAGGGGGAGTGACCATCAACCGCGTCACTCCCTTCTCTTATCTTATCTCTTCTTGGTTACACACACACACACACACACACACACACACACACACACTGGTGTTTATGTTGTACATAGTTTGTGTGATTTTAGCTTTAGCAAGTAGGATTTATTGATTCAAATTACCAAATTATCATTTATGCTTTAATGTTCATTGACTTAGATCATTCCATTAACCTTGGATATTTAATGTTGGTGAATCAAATTGTTTAGTTGATTCTTGTTATTTGATTTAATAAATTGTTACTTTTGTTCACTTAAAGGAATGGTCTGTGTCTTTTGTACATGAATGTTGTGACAAACGGTGGTTGAGAGGGTCAGTGCTCGGATTCATACCTTCATTACTGTTCAATTGGGATATCTTTGATATAGTCAATAACAGTGAATATTTAGACTGATTTTGAAAGGCATAGATTGATTGTCTTTTCCCTGATTTCAGGGTGGTGCCCCGATCTAAAGTTAATTAATTATTAAAACGAATTAATTAATGTTTATTACTTTTATTTTTATCAGTCAAATTATTGCCACTATTGTTGAACCACAACATAATGGTGCCCCGTGCAAGGGTTTTAAAGAAAATTAATAACAAAATTAATTATTAAAAATGATTAATAATTTGTATTAATATTTTCTGACCAGTTACAAGTTGAATCACAACGGGCTTATTTTTACCTCTTTTTCCATTTGTAAGCCCTCAGCACGGATATTCCGCTCAAACACCTCCCTCTTCTCTGAGAGTGAGCTGGACTTCCTGTAAACCAGGATGTAGTCAATGCGGCTCTTTCCATCGCTGAAGCAAATGCCGCTGGACTTACTCCTCCCCTGCAGACAGACAGATAATCAGTCAGTCAGCATAAGTTCATGACTACATCTAAAGAAGAAGTCCATTACCATTGTACTTCTGTGATTTATTACAGACCGATGTAGCTAACTTTGAAAGGTGAGATGAGTGATTTTCTCCACTGACCTCTGAGTGAGCAGAGTCGGACTTTGTGTTGTCGTCGAGGATGCTGCTGTGCGTGGCTGGATTCAGCAGGGTGGAGTCGTCGTCGTCTCTGGACGGGCTGCTAATGCCCTCTGACCTCTGCTTCTCCAGCAGAACATTAACATCCTTCACAGCTGGAGAGAAGGACATTTTCGTGTGGATTAATATGGTGCAGTGTGTCTTAAAGGAGACATATTATGCCCTATTTCTCCAAGTTAACCTAGTTCCCTGGTGTCCTAATGAACATGTCTGTGACATGCTTTGCTCAAAATACCATAAGGATGAAGCACCACAGCAGTTCAATCACCCTGCCAAAACAGCCCTGTTCAGAACGCTCTGTTCTGTCTCTTTAAATACAAATGAGACACAGGAAACTATGTCACTGAGGCGCCAGCAGCTAACAGCAGTTAGCATTCGGAAAGGCGATCATTTGCCGACTCTAGCCGGCACATTGCCATCATATATAAAATGTATCCATTGAGTGAATCCTCTGAGGCTGGAAGTTTGTGTAGAACTCTGTGCTGCACTAGGCAGCCAAGAATAGAACACTTCACCAACTTCTGCTCTTCTGGATACTATTGCCCTCGTCTGCACTCTCACATTTTAGGATTTTTGAAAAAATTTTAGGGAGCTCCGCGAAACAACTATTCCAGGAATATCTCATTGTGACGTCGCAATGAGCCCGCAAGTCAACATTGTGTGTTTTATCCCCTGTACTTAGACTGAGGCAGAGCACAAAAACATAAGTGAGTCATCATTTTTCACATTTTGCCGACTCATAGGGCCTCCAGAGTCCAAATATATATAGGTTATTTTGCATAATATGTCTACTTTCCAGTGCTACACACAGGAAGTGATTTGTTTTACGTCAAGACATACTGAAGCAACAACATCGCTATAATAAAGCGAGACAGTTGATTACTGAATACTGATGTGGTGAAAGAGACTTACAGAGAATACACTGACCATAAACAACAAAACAATGAGCTCAAAGATACTAAATTGTATCATAGAGCTGAGAACTACAGAGTCTGGCGACATCGCTCTATGATAATTCAAAGTAAAATCATCTGGTGTCATGGAGACACAACTGCATTTGTACAGAAATATCGGGGTCTGTTGATGTTGGTGTCTCACCAAGAGGAGGCACGTCGTCCTGAGTGCTGGAATCAGGGGCTTCAGCCGAGGATTCCTCCATGATGTCTGCCTTCCCTCTTGAGGGGAAGGCGAGAAGTCTGACCGCTGCCTGGTAGCCGGAGGCTGAGGGCTGCAGCGGGACTCTGCGTCGGTGGAGGCTCTGATGTTGGGACTCAGACCCATGTAGAGACAAACTCACACCTGCAGATTTTAGAGACAATGAACACGAGAATCTTTAGACATACATTTTTAAGTAACACAGATGGTTGTGAGGCGGAACAAAAAAGAATAAAGTATAACCCAGATTTATATTTTAATATGTGCCTAAGTTCAGTAATACTCTATCACTTCTTGTTTGTACTCTGTTCTGGACATGAGACATGACAATGCTTGTGATTACTTAAAAGGGTTTGATGTGGCCGACAGTGAAACAGAGCTAATGGTTCAATGCAATCAGCAAAGATCTATATGGTCAATAAATCTTACGAGTTTACTATGAAAGAGCAGTAAAACCACAGCGCACACTGCTGCAAAGCTGCTGAAACTAGTGATTATCAGATCATTAAACATTAAACTAGTTCCCTGGTGTCCTAATGAACATGTCTGTGACATGCTTTGGTCAAAATACCATAAGGATGAAGCACCACAGCAGTTCAATCACCCTGCCAAAACAGCCCTGTTCAGAACGCTCTGTTTAGTCGTATCTCTTTAGGTCCACCTTAAAAAAAGCAAAACAAATCTTAAGGGACAGGAAACGACTTCAGCCACAGAGGCTACTGGGAGCTAACAGCAGTTAGCATTTGGAAAAGTGATCATTTGCAGGCTCTAGCAGGCACATTGCGGTCATATATAACATATATCCACTGGACAGATAAATCCTCTGAGGCTGGAAGTTTGTGTAAAATTCTGTGCTGCACTGTGGAGCCAAGAATAGAACTTTTCTCAGAATTTCTGGTTTTCGGATACCGCTGCCCCTCGTCAGCACTCTTGCGTGTTTTACGAACAAAGCGGAGCTCAGCGAGACACCGATTCCATCATCATGTTTCATCTCCTGTACTTAGACTGAGGAGGACCACAAAAACATGTGTGAGTCATCTTTTTTCACTTTGCCGACTGATAGGGCCTCCAGAGTCCCAAATATAAGGATTTTAAATGCATAATATGTCCCCTTTAAAGTGTCTTAACTGCAGTCAAGCCCATTCTTCACTTCCCTATGTTCTGCCCTTAATTTCAGGGTAAATAGTATCTTGCTCTTAATCCTCAGTGTTTATGGAGGTGATGCTGAAGAAATCTAAGTAGTAAAGTCTGGAGGAAACCTGAATAAACGGTATTGAATTGATTGTTTTGATGGACAGGATTAAAGAGGAAAGAGTTGTACAGCAAAGTGATGACAGCAGAAATCTGACTCTTCAATCAAAGTCTTACACTCGACATCAAAAGCCTCAACATAGAAGGTTCAGAGAAGCACCACAAACACTACGCATGGTGCGAAAGTGAAATTTCTTAAGTTTAAAGAAAATAAACAGAGTGAAATAGAGCGGAAAAACCCCAGCTCAGTCATTTTTATCTCTCCAACAAGGATTATCCTCGAAAGACCTTGAAAAACAAGACTCACACTGGAGAGACAATCTAATTGGGTCTATTTGTCAACCGTTGTTTGGAGAAAGAAATTGTTCAAAGCTGAGCAATTAAAACAGTTTAAATCCATTTATCTAAATGTATACTCTCTGTCCTCTGGAGAACAGGAGGACTTCAGTGGAGGTGGGTGGATGTCTTGGTGCTGAATGACTCAGCTGTATTTTTCTGCTGAGCCGTGGTACCAGCGACACAGATAGAGGTTGAGAAAGCATCTGTGCTCTTAATCAGCTGTTGATGCTTTGCAGCTCTGGATTGACACAGCTAATAGAAATGTGATGAATCTCTTATGAGAGAAAAAAAAGAAGAAGATCGCAGCTGTGGGTCCTCATCCTTTACTCAGAGCTGCAGCAATCACACACACTGATCCTGCATCCTGTGCTGATTAAACGACAGTAGCTTTGCTTTGATCACAGGCATGATTGCTATCATAATAGAACCAAAATAGACACTGAACTTGTTATGTACTTGTGATATAGTGTCGCTGTAGGAGTTTGTATCATTAGTGAAGTGCAGAAAAGGCAACAGTTTGTATTATCGCAGTTCCTTTGTTGCGTATTTCGATACAGGATCATGGACTTTTGTGTCGTCGTAAATGTTACTACGTTAAAAAGTACAGTGTATACAGAGGCTATGAGAATGTGTCGTACATACTTTTTTCAGCACAACGTACGCAATCTGATGAATTTGTTTTTTCATTTTCATTTTCCAACTATATCAGCACATCTGAGCAAAAAAGTACTCACTAAATTTGTTAAATTCGTCACAGTTCAAAGTTAACTTGGCTCAATTTTATGAACATAAACAAAAGAAAAACAGTCTAATTTTGTGACTTCTGCAGAATTATCGCTACTTTATATCACTACTAAAAATGCAATATGAAATGAATCATAACTTTGACTCAACAACACTTTACAAGAGAACAAAAAAAAATAAAAAATGAAGTCTGAATATGTGACCTACAAACCCACACCCCCAGGATGTCCATATAAGGAGTTGTGTATTATTCCCAAGGCAATTTACCATAGGTGCACCTGCACAGATCCGTGCCACCTGCGTGAGCGCTAAGGGTTAAACTAAGGACAAGAAATTAAATAAATAAATAAATAAGAATGCTCAAGATAATCATAAAAATATCCATCTACACTCTTAAGGCCACATTATACTTCTCCGACTGCGTATGCGTTATCCGTCTGCGTCACCACGGAGACGCCTCGAGCATTTATACTTCTGCGTCGTGGTGACGGACACTCGCTGCAATTTCCCGCCCGATCAGTAGGGGTCGCTGCGCAAGGTTGTTGTGCTTCTGGCTACAGTGAGCAATGGCGTCCGAGAAAGAAAGAGAGAGAAAGACTGTTGTTGTTGAAAAAGTGGCCGTTTCTCACTTTTCTGTGTCACGGAACGCAGTTTTAAGATAATTTGAGGCGAGAAATTGGCCATTTAGAGTCTAAACATGTGCTGTGTGTGTTAAGATATGACGTATTTATAGTTCGGCAGCGGCGTTATCGGCGGGGATCAGCTCCGCCTCTGTCAGGACGCCCGGAGCGCACTGAGAGCCGGCACAGAGCAGCTTAGCTCGGCCTGCCCTGAGGACCAATCGCAGCTCTTGCCGTCTCCGTAGTCCCTTGACGGAGTGACGGACACTTAAAAAATATTCTGTGCACCCGGAGACGACGCAGAGGCTCTTCGACAGGTTCTGCGTCGACGCAGAGGACTCTGCGTAGCTACGCAGAGCACTTTACGCAGGAGTATAAATTGGGCTTACGGCTGAATCCCAATTCCACCCCTTAGCCCTCCCCCTTCCCCCTACCCCTTGTTTTTGCGCGTTTATGTGAGGGGTAGTGCTGTCTCATTTCTCATAAGGGTTAAGGGGTAGGGCCAAGCCGAAGGGCTACGTAGCCCTCGAAACGAAGCTTCCTCAGGACCACACTTGAAACGGAGGGCTTTGAGGAATTTCGCAGCTTCCGCCGCGTCACCTGTCAGCGAAGTTTGAAAGCTGGCCGTTAAAGACTCGCACAAATGTATTTTCAGTATTTTAATCACAACAGTCATGTGTAATGATTGTATTGTGGTCTTCTTCAATTGTCAACGATGTTTCTGAATCACTAGTCAAGTTTGTTTTGAATTACTAGCTAGTCGTAGCCGATGCTATCCCGGCGTTCTTTTCGTAAGTGGTTAGCTAGCTGCTATCGCTATTTTTTTAACATTAACAAATTGTGCCGGAGTGCACAGTTACGTCTTCAGGACAGAACAGGAGATTCTGTCCCCGCTCTACTCCGCTCTGTCTGCGAGCAGCTTTCTCCCTCTGCACCGTGTGTGTGTGTGTGTGTGTGTGTGTGTGTGGCTATGGTAATGCAGCGGGTCTGCAGTCGCTGTAACTGTGTGTGTGAACACTCCTCACGTCAGCGTCGCCGCCGATGTCGTTGGTTAGCAGCTGACAGTCGTAAAAACAGAAAAATAGCCCAAACATTACAGACATTACTTGTGAGGACGGCATTTTCGGATTGTTACATCAACAAGCATCGCATCGCATCGGCTTGTTGATGTAGCAGTCCGCGAGCGTCAAGTCCGGACGACGTGATGACGTAATGGAGGTGTGTCTCATTTCTTAGGGGAACGTTCTTACCCCTCGCTCCCTCAACTCTGTTTTGAGGGCCAAGGGGAACTCCGACAAAGGGGTAGGGGGAAGGGGGATGGCTAAGGGGAATCACCAGCAGTCGAAGGATCTGCTAAGGATGTAAAGCCTTGATTAGTGTGAGCAGTAATAAAGGCGGCACAGGGAGAAACTCGTTTGGATAAAGAAGAAGTCAACGAGATAACATCTGCCAATCACTGATAATGCTTATAGAGGTTAAATTGAAAATTATACTGACTTATTTATTTTACTTTAATGTTAAAGATACATTAAAGTAGAGTTAGAGTCTCTGTGTCTCAACCAGTGCTGGGTAAAGTTTACATATAACTCTTTCGCTGTGTTCCAAAAGTTCAGCCAATCACAGCCCTCTGTGAGATTGTGTAGGGTCTGCAGCTTCGGTTTTATAAAGTAGTATTCATGGGTAACCCTAACCCTTGTCACATGTCACCCCGTTAGCTCAACTGGTAAGGAGTTGTGCTTTCTGGAAACGCTCCAGCATGGCTACGATTTGGTTACATTTCCATTTGACAATGAAAATATTATATATATATTTTTTTAATTTCCAGTGCATTTGTATGTAAATTGTACTATTTAACCCTTTCATGCATAGTGGTCACTACAGGGGACAGCTATTCAATAGCTATTTTCTTGCATATACAGGGTGTTGATGGTAGAATTGCACACCACATTGGACCTTTGTGCATCCCCCATACACTGCCACCCACTGGTCAGGTCGTGCAAGCGCAACAAACACATCTCTAAACCAAGATGGCCGACAGAGGGTCAGAAAAGCCAAGTCGCTCAGGAATATCCTGTCAATCCTTCTATGATAGAAGAATCTTGCAGGTTTAAAGGAAAGCCTAACCCAACTCCATGAAAAAAAAAAAAGAAGTTCAGAATAGTTTTTTTCATGGCCAAAGACGTATAAAAATCCTGACTGAGGTTATTAAAATTCATACATGAGTGTTAAAATAATGATAATAATAATGATAATAATAATAATAATAAAAGGTCAAAAGTGACCACAAATCTGACCCTTGTTAAAATGAGTTTGAACACCCCCTGGCTTAAATCTGATAAATCTGCTCAGGCAGTTTCCCCTATGATGCATCCATTTACAGACATTTTCGAGGAACCACTTAGTGCCATGACAATGGAATATAATGGAATATTTAATATTGTGTTGTTCCAGTTGGTTTTGTGTTAATGCAGATTGTTGTTCGAGTCATATTTGTATCACTTTTGAGATGTTGATTTTTGTTTTCTTGGCGATAGTTCGAACAAGTGATCAACAGACCTAATCTCATGTTTCAATCCCCACTACAATGGACGACAAGGTGATTGTTTTGTCGTTCTTTTTCCACACACAATGACTACGGGGAGCAACAGTTGCATATTCTGGACACTCACCGACCACATTTCCTCTGCACCTTCCAAATGCTGGTCTCATTAAAAGAGAGAACTGCTCTCTATAAATATTGGCTCTCAGAGGACTGACACACTACACATTAGCCTACATTATGCTGTTATGCTGTGACTGTGGCTCATCAAACAATGTATCCATCAAAGTTTAATGGCCCTGTGGCTTTCGTCTGTAACTCAAACCACAGCTGAGCTTTCATGCTGCTGAAGCGTTGGCAGCAAAAGCACACAGTGGTGCAGCCGAATGTTCGCTTACAAGTACAGTAAATACAACATCATATTTCATTAGGGCTGTGGCCCAGGGGCCTGAGCCAGCTAACCAGAAAGTCGATGGTTTGATTCCCAGCTCTTCCGGTTACACATGGCAGCAAGACACTGAAGTCAAAATTGCCCCTGATGAGCAGTGTGTGAAATTGAATTAGAGATAAAGATGTTTGACCAAAGCAATAACCAGGTTGTAAAGGCTGCAGGTAAGGATGGGCAGTAATAAAATAAAATAATAATAATAATATTCTTCAAAGGGGACATATTATACACTATGTCTCCAAGTTAACCCAGTTCCCTGGTGTCCTAAATACCATAAGGATGCAGTTCAGTCACCCTGCTAAAACAGCTCTGTTCAGAACGCTCAGTTTAGTTGTATCTCTTTAGGTCCACCTTAGAAAATATATAAAAAAGAAACTTAAGGGACAGGAAATGACATCAGCCACAGAGGCTACTGGGAGCTAACAGCAGTTAGCATTTGGAAAAGTGATCATTTGCAGGCTCTAGCAGGCACATTGCCGTCATATATAACATGTATCCACTGGACAGATAAATCCTCTGAGGCTGGAAGTTTGTGTAGAACTCTGTGCTGCACTGTGGAGGCAAGAATAGAACTTTTTTCGCGGACTTCCGTTCTTCGGATACTGTTGCCCTCGTCAGCTCTCTCGCGTGTTTTACGGACAAAGCGGAGCTCCGTGAGACAACAATTCCAGGAATTTAGTGCATTGTGACGTCCCAGTGAGTGCGGAAGTCAACATCGCGTGTTTTATCTCTTGTACTTAGACTGAAGACAACAAAAACATGTGTGAGTCATCTTTTTTCACACTTTGCCGACTGATAGGACCTCCAGAGTCCCAAATATAAGGATTTAAATGAATAAAAAGCTGATTTTGCATAATATGTCCCCGTATGTTCAATATAACAAGGTATATATTGATATAATTTTAATGCACTGTGCAAACTTACTTTAGCAGACAATTGCTATGAAATGTTTGGCTTCAGATAAGTGAAATGTTACTGTGTGATGATTGTTGTTGTTTCACTCAGAGGCAAACGCTCATCAACTGAACTGGCACTTTTTTATTTTTATTGCGATAAAGGTTTTGGTGATATATCGCTCAGCAATATGATAGACTTTTAATCTTTCAGTCGGACTGCAGTAGACCTGTAATGATTAATCGATTATTAATCTATTTCTAACTTAATCGTCAACTATTTTGATAATCGATAATTGTATTTTTTATTATATTTTTTATAAATTTTTTATTATTAAAACAAGTTTTTTGATTGTTTTAGCTTCTTAAATGTGAATATTTTCTTTATTTCTTTACTTCACATTTTCTGACATTTTATGGACCAAATGATTAATAGAGAAAATAATCGACAGTTTAATCGACTGCGAAAATAATGGTTAGTGGCAGCTCTAGACTGCAGTACTCATTTTAAACACATCTTATATAAAACCAACTATTTCCAACTTGTATTTATTCAATTTTTTATCTGCTGAGATCATTATGTTTTATATATTATCATCTGCTATGATTGTTTCAACTCTATCCATTAAAAATGCAGCTGTATTGAAATTTAGCAACTTATTTTGATTAAGTTTAAAAAAAATCCCTCGCTCTGACTTGACTTGAGCAGCGTAAGATATTAAAACATTGATTTAATATGTAACAGATAAGTAGCCAACTTTACTTCTACGCTCATTAATCTTCATGAGCCTCTTGGTCTAAATGATTGGAGGAGCTGTTTCAGGTCGAGTGGGTCGTTAAGTTTAATATACTGTACATGAAAGGAGAATCTCAACGTGAGATCGTTGGATCGGCTTAATCATTTCAACCTCGACACTGATTATACAGAATCTCAGAGCCGGACAGGAGAATCATCTGTCATTTGTGCAGATCCTTCACCAGGTAAACATGAGAATCCTGAAGTTCCTTATCAGCTGTATCATAATCATTATTGTATCTCTAGATTATTTCTCGATTTACACTCGATAGCAAAGCAGAATCATTACCAGTTACCACTGGAAACAGCAACACTATGTTTGGTTGATTCATCCTCGCTGAAGGAAGGAGTGGGTTGAGTGTGTGTGTGTGTGTGTGTGTGTCTGACAACAAATTGTGATTCTTTGTGAGGATATATTGGGCTGTTCCTCACCTTTTTAAATAGGGTTTTTGAAAGTTAAGAGTTATAATTTGGCTCAGGTTAAGAATTGGGATTAGGCGTTTAGCTGTGATGGTTAGAGTTAGGTTGCATTTCGTCTCCGAGTGTCCTCCTCACTACGGCTGCTGTCTGGATGTATGTGTGACAAAAGGGATCAGATGTCAGTCACTCGTGAGGATGCATAGTATCACTGTTGACACAGAGCCATGGTCACAGCAGGCACATGAGTGTCACAGAGTCATGGCCCACTGCAATACAGTTAATACTACAAGTAGTAGAATTTGTATATTTGAAAACATGAAGAGAATGGGGGACAAATACAACACGAGTGTGTATGTGTTTGTGTGTCAAGGTCAAATACTTGTACGGGCACAGGGATAATGTGAAAGAGGTGAAGCTACATTTATAAACAGAAGTGTGAGTATGACAGAGAGAGAGAGCGGGGGGGGGGGGGGGGGGGGGACAGAGACAGAGAGAGAGAGAGCACTGCAGCAAAAGAAAAAAATACATCCACTCTTGAGAACAAGCTGCCTTTGCTTCAAGACAACTTGATGACACTCACCGTGTGAAGGTGGAAAGAAGGAGGGAGGCAGCTTCTTCCCTTAGAGGGCGACACAAAAAAAATAAGGGGGGGCTTCCCAGCTGAGTCGCATCAGACGCCAAAACAGCCGGGATACTATTTCCCATTAACACACACACACATGCAACGGTCACCCCACCTCCACCTCCACCTCCTCCTCCTCCTCCTCCTCCCTCCAGTCCCAGCGTACAAGTGACCTCACTGAGGGAAACAAACCAGAGCAACATCCCACGAGGGAAACCAGCCACTTTGTTGTTTTTTTTTTTACTCCTCACTCCTCATCAGTGCCACGGACGATCCTCCGTCACAACACACACACACACACACACACACACACACACACACACACACACACACACACACACACACACACACACAGACTCTGTCACAGAAAAGATGCTAAAGCGGCAGGCGTCAGAAGCGATGGAGAGGGAAAAAAAGAAGCTGTCAAATCTTCTCTGGAGAAAAAAAAACAAGCATGAGCAGGATGTTTACAGTAGCACACAGAGAGAGAGAGAGAGGAGGTGCATGGCACCCTATGGCATTCTTAATCAGTTTTCAATGGCAGCCAATCAGAGGTGAAGTTGCTCTGGTAGCAGCCAATGAGGAGACAGAGGGCTGGCTCTGTCAGCGATGCCTTTAGACCAAAACAATGACATTTGGCACTGATGAGAGAAGCTGTGCGGAGACACGGAGGAAACACACACACACACACACACGCATGAAAACACACACACAAAAACACACAATTCCTGCAGATTACCAGCAGAGATTATAGGTCCCTGTATTTATTTCTCATGCATGGTCATGAAAAGAGGAAGTGATGCATGGCGCGACATAAAATCCACGAGAATGAAATGAAAAACACTGGTAAATGAGAAAATATCTCTACACTAATGTTGCTGTGTCTATTCTTTGGAGAACAGTGTGGATATTGTGATATTCTTGACAGTGGTTTTGTGTGAATTGAAGCCTTTGACCTTGTTTCAAAGGACAAATGAATTGTTTAAGCATGTAGTTTTTCTTTTTCTATGAATTTGTTTTAAAATATACTATGTGACAGAAATTATAGTATCCCTTCTGTTGCAATATACCATTCCATATTGTACTGCCTTTGTATACAACATTAACTAACATATAACATTTTAGTTCAAAATAGAACTAAAGAACAACAACTAACATAATTTTCAAAGTTTGTTTTCCCGAACATCAAAATGATCTAGTGATTTATTTCAATGTTTCCACCCGGGTAAGTCAAAATTCTTCTTCATCACTTTATAATGTTTGCAAAATGCAATTTCAGTTTGTTTCAGATTCTGTTTATTCTGTTTTTTGTTTTACAGTTATTGTAATAGAGTGAATCCCAATCATTTGGTCAGTTTTACTTACATACTGTCTCGTTTTTTCTCTATATGTTATTTTGAGTATTTTTATATATATTATATATATATATATATATAACATTTTTATTTATACAAGACAGAAATACAAGACACAAAATAAACATCACCCCCCTTCCGTCCCCAAACACTAGGGCTGTAACGATACACAAACTCACGATTTGATTCGTATCACGATTTTTGACCCACGATTCGATACATTCCACGATTTTTTTTTAATTTTAAAAACATTTTATTTAAACAACATTTACTTATATAGCAACTTAATGTAACATTTAATGACAAATATTTTGGAACACTGTGAACAGATTTGAACATGAATAAATAAATAACCAAAGATTTCTCTCTTTTCTGTAACAAAATAATATTGTTGAAAAATACAAAGTAAATGATCAATTAGACTGGGATTTGTCCCCAAAGCATGCTGGGAAGTGTAGTTCTTCATTAGAAGCAGTTTTGTTCCAGTGGAAATAACTTGTTTTGATAAACAACAACAAAGGTAAGACAACATTTCCGCTTGTATTTCTTGAAAGTCATATGTTGTTTTGCTCTTATTTTGGGGCTGGATCTGTGAATCTTGTTCGTAGAGTGATAAAAATGGTACCGTTAGAATCTGTGAATTCTCCTCTGTTTACATAATGACGCTGACGCTCCGGTGCCGCTTTTCAATGTGTGCGATGTAACAGGTTTTTTCCACTCCTGCGGGTTTGATCCATCGGTGTTTTAACTGTGTTTGGTGAACATCAGAATGGTTTATATATGAGCTTTTAGCTGAGTTTCTGACCTTTCTGTAGGTATGCAGCATGTCTTTGTTTGTTAAAGTTAGACATGGTTTTATGACGCTTTTGTCGCTGCGTCTGATGCCCCGGTACTGAGGACATCAGTAAAGAAGAGATTAACGCGATAATTTAACACCACTAATAAAAATAATTTTGGTAGCACTAACAGCTCATATCATGTGGCTGACTGGAAAAATAACTGGGAGTTAGAAAGGGCGTTTCGCCATTCTGTTTTCTCAGATCACGACACAGGTTCGTGGCTCTGAGTATCACGATTTCGATTTCGATACGCATATCGTTACAGCCCTACCAAACACACACAAAAAAGACAAGATAAATGCCAAAAAATAAATAAAATACCATAAAAATAAAGTAAATTGTCTAAATAAACATAAAAATAAAGTAAATGCCTAAATAAACATAAACAAATAAATTAAAATGCCTAAATAGAAAATATAGTGTTTCATACGTACTTGTGCTACTGTCACACAGCGTCTCCTGACTAGCGCTGCAGGTGGGCAGCGGGCTCACTGACAATGACGCCGGGCAGGACACTGGCTCGAAATGGTCAGTGGCGAGCGGGGCGGCCGTGGCCTCCGAGTGAACGCAGTCCAGACTGGGCAGATTGTGACTGCTGCTGCCTGGGAACGAGCTCTTCCAGTGGGAGAACCCAATCGCCACTTGACCTCCGAGATCAAACCCTGCGATACAGAAACAGAGACGTTATGTCCAAAAAAATATCACATTATCACAAAATAGTCTGATTTGAGAAATGAAATTGTATCAGTAACGTGGATTAATTGGCAAAATTGTTAAACATTCAGAGTAATTCAAACTTGAAACCACACAAATTGTACTGCCTGCTAGACTTGAACATGTAAACAGTCTATGATCACATTCACATTCATGTATTCAGCATTGTTGCCCTCTAGTGGCAGAAGCTGTCAGCAGCATGACAAGAAACCCAACTGAATGGGTGTGAAGTATCAGCCAGCATGATATTAAACAGTGTTGTAATGTAACACTGTTACTGTACTCAAGTACAACACTCACGTATCTGTACTTTTACTCCACTACATCTCCACTAACTATCTTTGTACCAAATAACTATACTATAACTATTACACTATAGTTTTGCCATTCACACATCTTTCATATGCATTCACACATTTCAACAGGGGTTTAAGTGTCTTGCTCAAGGACACATTATGGACTAGCAGAGCCGGGAATTGAACCCACAACCTTTTAGTTGAAAGACAAACCAAGGCTAATGTACACTCTTAGAAATAAAAGTGCTAAGTAGAACCACATAAGGTTCTTCAGCTTGTCCTCATAGGAGAACCCTTTTGGAGGGTTCCACCAAGAACCCTTTTAAAACCCTTTATTCGGGAAAGTGGTTTTAAAGGGTTCTCTGGATCAAAATGGTTCTTACTGGAACCCTTGAAAAACCCTTTTTTTCAGGAAAGGGTTTTCGGAATCAAATGGTTCCAGATAGAACCTCAGCCCTTGTAGAAGGACCCTTT
Source organism: Microchirus variegatus (assembly GCF_963457635.1). NCBI lineage: Eukaryota > Metazoa > Chordata > Actinopteri > Pleuronectiformes > Soleidae > Microchirus > Microchirus variegatus. The sequence goes on from NC_139821.1 coordinate 15,304,471, forward strand.
TGGAACCCTTATTTCTAAGAGTGTATCGTGGATCAATCCTAACTCTAATCTCCCTAATTAAAAAAAAAAAAAAATACTTTGACTTAAACTTTAGTACATTTTAAGTGTAAGTAAGTCAAGATACTTGTGCATCCCTTTAAGGTACCCAACTAAACAGGGTGAAGTATCAAACATAAACAACAAGGAACAACAAGTGTGTATTCCTTCATCGTGTTAAATTATAATGTACTGTAGAATGTTGCCAGAATGTTGTTCTCAATAAATGCTTACTCCATCTTTAAATTCAAATAAGCATTATTACACCTTTAACACCTTAGCCTCAAAATGTTTTGGTTATTATAACCATAAAAGGACCAGAAAATGTAATTGTAAATAAGTGCTTTTGCCAATTCTTCCAGAACAACCTTTAATATCTGGAAATTATTGACAATTAACTGCATTTTAAAATACTGTTTTAACAATTTGAAATTGAAAAAAAAAAAAAAAAGTTTATTAGTAGTTTAGTAGTCACAAAGTATCAAGTATCAGTATAAAACATATTTACAATAACATTTTATACAGGCGTTTTTTTCCAACTCTCTCCTCACTGATTCGCCGGCTTCCCGCAACAGCATAAGTGAAATTACCGTTCTCAGCTTTCAGAAACGTCATGTGCAATACGCTCGGTGTTAAAGGGTGAATACACCACCCCAGAATCAAGAGATTAAAGCAAGTATTAAAAATAAGCTGAAACATTGTATATATATATATATATTTAAAAAAGTCAGGATGCAGGACATGTATATAATGCTCACTAAGAACACACTGTGTACTGTGTGTATTTTCCTGCTTATTCAGCCTTACACAGTACATAATTGGGTACCTTTTAGAGACTCACGTGTGACAGTCACAGCATAAGTTATGTATACTGCATGGTTGCACAATGTACAGAACACCAAATATAAGATTGATTTCCTCTGCTACGTGTTATGTAAAACACCTGGGCAAGTGGGACACCCCTCATCACACACACACACACACACACACACGCACACACACACACACACACACACACACACACACACACACACACACACACACACACACACAGTCGTTGTTTCCTGTGAAACACAAAGCCCAGCAGATTTCAGAGGTACATCAGCAAAGAACAAACGCAGTCTGATCAATAGCAGAGAGGAACGCCCGGCTGTCTCTGAGCATCACAACGCACCGCTGAGGAGGAGGGAAGAGCTTCTTCTGAGATCTGAGCTGTACATCCCATCTCAGCAGGTTTACAGATCTGATTTCACTAAAAAGAAGAAAATTGTTTTGGTTTTTTGGGTTTTTTTTCCACAACAAGAAGGGCAACCGTGTCAGGCTGGGTGTTCCCGTGATAATGTTTGCGTTCGTGTCAGCAGCTGCAAAAACTAGAGCACTCAGGTCTTTATTTTCCCTCAGGGGAATTTGTCTCGTATGACACTTTTTAGGGAGAAAAGTCCAACAGCTCTGTGGAAATGATAGGGAAGGGAACTGTCTTTGGTGAGAATGAACGGGGTCATGGAGTCCATTTGATTAGTATTGGACTGTAGCATGGATTTTGGTTTTAAAAGTACAGCGAGTAGGATTTAGCAACATCTATTGGTGATGATCTAACACAGAGAAGACCTGCACCTGATGTAAATGTAAAGTAAATATAAATATAAAGGGCACATTTCGTGGCAATGAAAAGTCATATACAGTAATCAGGTGATTGTACACTGAAACAACTGCAGTATAATTATTTCTTATATAATTGTTTCATTTCTGCCAAATGGAAAGCAATTCACATTCAATTTCCTACATTAAAACACATTTAGTTTTTGGTTCATCATTCCATGTTACACCAGACTGGACTCATGCTTTTGTGGAAATGCATGTTTCCTGCAAACATCACTGAGAAACTCAGCAGGGGAACCATCACTACAGACTATAATATGTATTGAGTTTAACAAATCTATGAATCTATAAATAGCTGAAGTAAACAATTAATCAGTTATAGACTTGTTTATAATAAGCAAACAAAGTTGATTAATCATAACTGGTGCACAGAAATAGATAACATTTTAATCTCATAAATGAGCTCCATTCACTTTGATTGTTTTTGTTGCTCATATTAAAACTTTAAAAGAGAAGTCCTTCATGATACACAAACAGGACTTTCAAGGTGTTTCACTTTCATTTCATTTGGATTACTTCAGGCACTTTTTTTTGTTTGGACTTTTTGTTGTTCTCTTCTAGTTCTTTGTGCCTGGTTTCCTGTATTATTTTGTGGTATTTCCTTTTTGTTGTTCTGTTTTAGTTCTTTGTGCTTGGTTTTCTGTTTTATTTTGTAGTATTTGCTTTTTGTTGTTCTGTTGTAGTTCTTTGTGCCTGGTTTCCTGTTTTATTTGGTAGTATTTCCTTTTTGTTGTTCTGTTTTAGTTCTTTGTGTCTGGTTTCCTGTTTTATTTTGAAATAGTTCCTTTTTGTTGTTCTGTTTTAGTTCTTTATTTCCTTTATAAGTTTTACTTCCTGTCCTGCCTTCACTCATGATTGCCTGCCGCACCCTAATGTGTTTCACATGTGTCTTTTTAGTTTCACCTGGGTTTGAATTTCACCTCTAAATCACCTGTGGTGACAAAGGTGGAAGCGAAGGGAAGACATTTATATTCAATACAAAGCAAAGTCATCACGAAACAGGCGTGTGTGCAGAGTTCATACTCATATTGTGACTTTATGAAAGGATTTAAGACGACCATAACATAAGAAGAAAGAGAACTTGAAGGTCGCTGTAATGCAACGACATGGATGCCAGCTGCCATAAAACACCAAAGAAGAAGAAGAACAACAACAAAAACAACAATCCTGTGTTTCAAGGTACTTTTCTGTTTGAGTTTTACTTTAGGCCACCCCTTCCTGCGTTGCTTTACTCGCTTTACTGTTTTTATTTGTTTAACCCTCTTATAGCCATCAAGATAATGAGGCTGCCTGGATTTATATTGATTTTATGGCTGTAGTATTATAAAAAATGTTAAACGAGTGAGTGCTTCTGTCCCTTTCTACTCTAGAATCCTAGATAACGTTCACTTTCGAATACAATTATTTTAAATTTTATTATAATTATGGGTTTATATGACCCAAAATCCACTTTTGTATACATATTATGTGCTCCTGCATTGTCTAGTCGCTGTATAATAGTTTTTGTTTCAAAAAGTCATGTAAAATAACATGGTCACGGGCCGCTGTTGCATTGCCAATGTTAGCAGTGAGACGCCATGTTTCTACGGGAGCCTGTATAGACAAACCCGAGAGAACAAATCAAGCGCTCACTAGCACGCTATTAGCCATTAGAACGCTAACACAGTATGAAAAAAAATATATCAATTAATTTCGCTATCTTACATGTCTAAGACCAGTGCTAATACGATGTACAAAAGACACACTTATACATCTGAATAAATACTAGAACCTCATCTGCTGACACGGAGAAAGACGACGAGGACGACATTTGACCTGCTGAGGAAACCTTAGCGCTCAGGGAAGGGAGGGGGTGAGCAGAGGAGCAATTTCAGCCTCTCCTCTAGATGTCACTATAAACTACTTACTTCACCTTTAAGTTATTCAACCGATTCACCTTTCTGTGATCGGTCCATGGACGTCCTGATGGCTACCATAATGGCAAGTATATAGGCGCAAAGCTCCATTTCTCTGCTATCCAGTATCCATCCATCCACCCGTCTTTATCCTCCACATTAGGGTCGCGCGGGGTCACAGCCTGCACACACCGCCAAGCCATAGTTTTTTTTTTGTTTTTTTTTCTAGATATCACAAACGGTCTAGGAGTTACGGTAATGAGAAGTACGCATGCCAAACAGAACAGGTAACAGATGGGTTAATCAAAGACTCTTAATATTTTTTGCAACCCTTTATTTATGTATTTTTTGGGGGGAAAAGAAAAAAAAAGCAAAAATTTTCTTCGCTTGCTCCTTTTAAATTGGTCCACGTTATGTATATGTGTGTTTGTTGTGCTTTTTAAACAACATTAATAACTACAGTGCGCCAACAATCCTCAACACAATGTGAAATGCAGCGAGAGACAGAGGTTGTAATCTACACCTGGCATGCATCCGAACGACCTCCAAAAGTCACGGCGCAGAGAGGGTGTCCTGAGCGATATCAATGCACAGTCATCAGAAAAATGTGCCCGCATGTCTCTCCGAGGTGAGAGAGTCCCAGATCTGTAGGACCTTCACCTCCTTATGCTCTCAGGAGTAAGAAAACAAACGCAGGTGCAAGTATCTGGGCCACAGAGTGCACTGCACAGAGACTCAGTGAGCCACTTTCAGTTTGAAAGTTAATGGTAATCACAGTGGATGGTATGAAGGGAAAGGAAACGGAAACCGATAACGCCGGAGACACAGCTGTCAGTCGTTACTGATTTTGACAGAGACTTGGACACACTGTGCCAATCTTAGCTGACATAGGGCGAAAGGCACCCTGGACAGATACCCAGTCCATAGTTTTTAATTTTTCAGATCACAAATGGTCTAGAAGTTATGGTATGGTAACGGAAGAGTAAAAGGTTAAACGAATATCACCATTGTTGTTTTGACATTCCCGCTATTTCACGTCGTCTGGCGTTATTTCCTGTGTCCAGACTCCTTTCCACAACCCAATTGCGTCCAGAGTCGGCTCAAACAATGTTTGATTTGACTGCGACTGGACTAGACTCTGTCCAACTGTGAATCGTGGCTAACAACAAAAGATCTTGTAGTGTGTGCCAAGCATGCATTTGCTTTGTGCGTGGGATGGATAAGTGCATACTTTGAAATACTCGGCACAAGTATTCTTTAAAAAAAAAAGTTTCAAAGTCGAGTGATGAAAGAAATATGTCTTCACAGCCTAGAGGCTTTATGCTTCAATTTCCCTCACTGTAGGCTGTTAGCTTAACTGTTAGCTTAACTTTCATGTATATGTAGCCTATGCATATGTCAGTGAGTGCACAACAAAGAGGACACTTGATGTCGTTTAACTATGGCTAAACATAGACTAGGTGCTAGTTTTCATGCTAAGCTAATTGGTTAGGATTTACAACAACAGTTGGGCTTCCACAACAATGCATTCCTCGCTTCCTCCCATTTCCCTATAGCTTAATAATCATTTTGGTGACCCTGAGGTGCAAAACACAAACGCAAATCACAAAACACAAATGCAAATCTAAAATCACAAATGCAGATAAAAAAAACAAAAACACACAAAAAATGCAAATCACAAAGTACAAACACAAAACAAAAAACACAAATCACAAAACACAAATGCAAATCACAAAACACAAATGCAAATAAAAAAACAAACACAAAAAAAATGCAAATCAAAAAGTACATACACAAAACAAAAAGCACAAATGCAAAACAAAAAACGCAAAACACAAATCAAAAAACACAAAAAATGATTGACCAGGGTCCTTGTGTTTTCTGCTTTTGTTTTGAGTTAATGTTTTTGTGTTTTCTGCTTTTGTGTATGTGTTTTGTGATTTGCTGTAAATAATAATATTTTTCAACACACTTTTTTTTGTGATTGCTGCAGAGGTTACAGAATCCATGCAGTGTAATACTACACTCAATTTAAATATTCTATAAAATAAGTTACAATGGTGGAGGAATTAAGGTTAAATTAAATGAAGGTCTTCAGTGTTTTAAATAGGACTCTATTCCACTTTGCTCTGCAGCCTTTCATGAGAACAATCCTTGACCTGCATCTGTGACCACTGTGATCACCACCTTGAAGAAGGTCATGCCTGAAATGGACCTCAGCACAAAACGAGGTTAGTGTCCGCTCATTTATTTTTTTCTGTTGAAAACAATCTCTCATTTTTGTTCCCATTTGAAGCCTTGACATTCACAATTTGACCAGCGCCGTGACGTCACTGCAACCAGGCACTTTTTGGAAGGTCACGTGCCTGTCCGCTCAGGTGTTTTAGGCACAAGTGGAAAAATATGAACCTTGAATAAGCTAATTATAAATCATACGACGCTGTAATGACTGGAAAGATGCAGGCTATACTCTTTGTGGCACTTCAAAATAAATCCTGAAGACTGTGTGCTGGCTAAGTTAGACCAGTTCACAACTACTGCAAAATGTACATTCGCTGCTGTCAACTTATTGAGTGCTTTTTTATCATGATTTGTGATAAATGTATATTGTAGATTGTTCTGTTCCTATACGGTAAGTGTTGGCTTACATTTAAGCAGGACAATATCTATATAAATACACAAACACTTCTGCACAGTCTTCATTACTGCTGACAAATCAGCCATGTGCAGTAATATACTGGTTGAGCTTAGCCTGTTCCAGATGTACGGGTATGATGTATACACTGTATGTTAGCTGATATAGGCAAGAAGAAATTGGATCGTCACATTTTTATTTTATTCATTTTTTTAAACCTACTGGCTATACCTTTTTAGCATATTTAAATGTTTTGTTGTTTGTGTGTTTTAAATGTGATGATAAGACTTAAGACTAAATGGTGTAAATACTCAATACAGCCTCTTCAGCCTCTTTGAGTTTCACCTTTCCCATGTATTCATGTTCCCTCTGGACTGTATTTAGTGTCACATGAAATGTGCCATCATTTAGGACTTAAACCAGGCATGGTTAAAGTACGGCCGTGGGCCAATCACGGCCCTCGGTCACATTTGCTACGCAGCTTTGGTTTGTAATGTATTATTTATGGCCAGGGACGGACTGGAACAGAAAATAGGCCCATATGTCACATGACGTCCCCATTAGCCACAGGTTTTGAATCATCATATTATGTTATTTGACTCCAGATGTGAAAGAAGGACTTTTTTTTCACTCCTGCATGACAATTAAAATGTAATTATTATAAAACAATATGTAATGTTTGGCCACCCCTGACTGAAATAATGAAAATTATAAAAACTCATGTACACATCAGTAAGCACAGGTTTGGTTCACACTTTACGTGTTTCAAAGACAATGGAGCTAATAAAGATCCTGTTAAGTTTCAAAACTAAATAAATAAAACAAAAAGCTGAATACATTACATAATGTCTATTATAATAGATGTTTCAGTATTGGTTCTATATTTGTTTTATTAGTGTGTCTCTTAAGCTCAACACAGACATGTGTTCACTCTTAGAAATAAAAGTGCTAAGTAGAACCATGTAAGGTTCTTCGGCTTGTCCTCCTAGGATAACCCTTTTTAGCTCCAAGTAGAACCTTTTTATAAAGGTTCCACCAGGAACCCTTTTAAAACCCTGGATCAAAATGGTTCTTACTTGAACCATTAGTGTTACCAAGAACCTTGAAAAATCCTTTCTTCAGGAAAGGGGTTTTCAGAAGCAAATGGTTCCAGGTAGAACCTCAGCCCTTGTAGACGAACCCTTTTGGAACCCTTATTTCTAAGAGTGTAGTGAACTGTATAACAACTGCAGATTTCATACGTTTCTTATTGAACAGATTCATTGTTTTATGGAGAATGACTTTAGATAAAGATGGTGGACGTAAGGAATGACTGATCGTTCAGAAATTTTCAGAAAGCAGACTGGTGTCCAACAAAGGCTACACTCAGAGAGCACTCTAACTATTTTTGACCTCTGAGTGCATGGCCATGACTATAGATTTTTTTTTCCCTTTGTTAATTCCCAACTGTCCAAAACTCTCCTTCAGCAATTCATTAGTTTTGTTTTTTAACCTTAGGGAGAGGAGAAGAATACCTGCGTGCAGCAGCATAGCCTGAGCTGAACCCAAACTCTTCACTATCGCACTAACCAGGCACTGCTGTTATAGACATTGGAGAAAAAAAAAAAAAAGGTCCAATGGAACAAGGGTGCAGTTTTATGTCAGACAGGAAAGTTATTTCAGACAGCTTCGTCAACTATGCGTTATTTTCTGTCTAAAAAGCCTTGACATTCAAATAAAGTTGCATGTCAGGGGAAATCTTTCATTTTCTTAGCTTTATAGTCCCCTCCTTCCCAGCCGGCTGTCACAAAGCTTATCGTTTTTACAGCTGCAGACTGCACAGCAGTATAAGCTCTCTACACACATTTACCTCATAAAAAAGGTACACTGGTGTACTTGTATTTGGTAACTTTTTGGGGACTGGTAGTCCTTGAGACCAAAAACTGGTCCTAATGAGGCAGAACTTCATGACCGAGGAACTGTTTAATTTAAGAGCAAAGATTTCCATTATGGTTAGGTTAGGGTTAAGGGCTTTGACTAATTATCATTAAGGACAATGCTTTCTTTAGGCTGAAGTCAATGCAGTGTCCTTTGTGTGAGAGAGCATCTGACGTGGTCTTATAAGACATTTCCATATTGGTAGTATATAAATGTAAAATTGTACAACATAATATTTATCAGTAGTTAAAGGTGCATTATGTAATTAATCTAAAGCAACTGGCCATAAAATCCTCCTAATATGTCACAGAGACTCAGGAATAATGTTCATATAACAAACTGAACTCACCAACAACAACAGTACAGACAAAATATTTGGATTAAAAAAAATATTTTGCAGACTGCAAATCATGTTTATGTTTTGAAATCATATTTTGGCATGTGGCGCCACCTACCTCTGTCTACCAATCATTGCAGTCAGTAGAGTCTCAGCTGCCGAGCAACCACGGGTTGCCAGTTACGTCAGAAAACAAAACCTAAAAGATCTCGGTATTTTGAATTTGAATGCAGTAACCGTTTTTGGCCACATTCTTACATTACTTTACTACTTTAATGAGCCGATATGATACGCGACAATAGGTCTGATTCTGGTCAAAATCACAAGGTTTGATATAGGTTTGATACAGCCCCCTGGCTGTTTATTTATAACTTTATAGGAGGAGAATGTTATGTTTTTGAAATGGCTGTGTTAACAGCTTGGTATAAAAAACGGGGGGAAAAAGTCTGCATCAGATTGAGTGTAGATCCTCAAGGTCTTGATGTCAGTATCAGAGAGAACATATGGTACAGACCCATCCTTAGTTAGCAGTTGTGTCACTGGTATCTTTGTAAGCATAACATAATTTAAAAATTAGTACCTAAAGGGGTGTGTGTTACAGAATATACAGTGCCTTTCTTTAGACTTGCCCCATCTACTAACATGGGGGAGGCAAGTGACTGACATACACCAGCCACTAGGGGGCTTCTTATGGCACTTATGGTCAGTGTGCGAAATACCCATTAATAGTTGGGGGGTCCCATCTCCCATTTGTTGCGCAATACCGTTTCACCACCCAGGTGCCACGCTGCAGTATTGGTTATTTTCCCTGTCAGATGTGGGCTTGTGTGGGCCTTTTCCACAGCGCCATTTGGAAAGCAATTCATTAAAACATTAAAAATACACAATTACAAATAAAATAATTTACATTTTGTCGATGTAGATCATATATGAAAAACTGATATTAAAAAGATCTTTAGGGAAAATTTAGTTTTTTCAATTACACTGTAACATGTTTAAGCCCATGCCTGGACGATTATGGCAAAAATATTAGTCACAATTATTTTTGACTGATATTGAAATCATGATTAATAGACACGGTATTCATTGATTTCAAAAATTGCTCGCTCCTACTGATCCACACACGTCACACGCTTGCTGCAGCTGCACGTAACACGTGTTGTAGCATAGGAATTTACATACACACCGCACCGCGCAGCGCATTAATAGTTTTTCTTCGATTATAATGTTTTTATGATCGTGAGTAGCCAAAATCGAAATCATGAATAAAATTAATTTAATCGTCCAGCCCTAGTTTAGACCCCCCTCAAATTTTGCCTTTGAGGCTTTCCGGTGGTCTCCAGTGTTAATCAGCGGTGTCTAGACCCCCCAGACCCCCCTGTATTTCGCACAGTGCTGATGGTTTTACTAATACCCCTGTCACATTGTCCTTCTCTATAAAGAAGGACAATGAGACAGGGATATTAGTAAAGCAAACTATAAATGACAAAGTCTTTATATTGGGGAACACATATTCACCATTAACTAGGTGCTTACTACCATATATAAGCATACTAGCCCTTTATTAGTAATCATTAAGCACATATTAACACCTTATTCTACATAATCTTATTCTACCTCTATTAAAACATGAATTAAGATTTTTCCTAAATAAGGTGTTACTATGTGCTTAATATTTACTAATAAAGGGCTAGTATGCTACTTTATATGCTTGTTAGTAATAACATGCATATAAGTATACACACTGGATGTGGATTTCACAAGTTAGATATAAAATGATATTAGAGAATATTTAAACAAAGCAAAGCAGTTTATCTTGTCCAAAAGAAAAACCTCAATGGCTCTGGAAACACTACTACTCACCAATGGTGATTTGACTGACGCAGCTGTAGAAGGTTCCTGAAGAGACATTGTAGCTGCTACTGCTGGGCTCACGGTCTGTAATGGGAGCAGAGATCACACACAGTTGAGACGTCCATCGAAAGTAACTTTTGAATTGAATTCAGCACAATGTAGGGGATCCACTGCTGTTGTACTTGGGCACCATCTAGGTCATGTGTGTCAAACTCAAGGCCCAGGGGCCAGATATGGCTCGCCACGTCATTTTATGTGGCCCGCGAGTGATTAATTGGTCTTAAAAATCTGTGCTAAAATAGGTCTATGCTGCTTTAAGACGTATGTGACCATAAACTACATTTCCCACAATGCATGGCGATTGTGTTACCCGCAAAGTGACGGCATCACCACTAGATCACAGTGCATCATTGTATATGCATCATGCATCATGCGACGAGTGAAATAAGTAATAAATACAGAAAGTTATTTAGCAATATTTTACGGAGTAGTTCCCTTTATTTTACATTATATTTCGTTACATTTATTCTGTATGACAGTTACATCTGGCCCTTTGAGGGTAACCGTTATGCTGATGTGGCCCTCAGAGAAAATGAGTTTGACACCCCTGATCTAGGATGAAGCCAATACTGACTACATCTGCAAATCTGTGTGTGTGCATATATATATAAATGAAAATACAGTACAAGCAGTTCATTCATAACTGACTGCTGATATTATAGATGTATAAGGCAGGGTTCCACAGTATCGTGTGTCTGACAGTTGAAATGTGTCCACTCAGCCAGTGAGTACAGTTCTGTCCCTGAGAGACGGTGGAAACCTGCGACCCTGCAGCGTTACAGGACTGAAACTAATCCTGCAATGTTAGAGTCCTTTTCCATCGAACTACACGGGGAGAAATCCCTTGACCTTGACACAGTTGGGGGGGGGGGGGGGATAAAATCCACAACTCTGGCAGCTTTACTGCCTTAGTCGAACAAGGGAGGGAACAATAATCATCCACTGTGGTAGGACACCGATAATGAAATTCACAATGCGAGCTAGTGAAATGGGAATGAGCCTAAATGACCCTTAAAGACTCAGGAGGAAAAGACCCATCAGTAATTTTTGATTGTCGTGAGGAAATGATGCCTCACTCTCCATGAGTCTCCATCTGTCTGACCAAGTTGTTTGAGTAGTTACTGTTTCTGACCATTTAATCAATATGTACATTGAATATTTCCTTTTTTTTAGCTCATGACTTTTGGGGGACCTCCAGTATCTGGTTTAATATTGCTGCCATATATTCAACTACTATATATTCACCTGCTAGGTGCTCCCTTTTGTATGTTATCTACCACACAACAGGAACCTGTGTTCATGAAAGTGGTGAGACTGATCGCAAACATGCAACAAATTGCTGTGGCTCCTCAATGAGTAGAAAGGCAGTTTTTGAGCAGCAGAGCGTTACTGAGAGTTCTGTCAACATTTTTCACAGCCTCATTTCATGCAATTCATGCAAAACAGGAAATGACATCAGCCACAGAGGCTACTGGGAGCTAACAGCAGTTAGCATTTGTAAAAGTGATAATTTGCAGGCTCTAGCAGGCACATTGCCGCCATATATAACATGTAACAGGTAAATCCTCTGAGGCTGGAAGTTTGTGTACACGCTAAGAAATCTCAAAGTACGAGACTGTACCTAAAAAGGTACAAATGCTTTGTTGCGCCATATCGGGGAACAAGCACTGTACCTTTAAAATTTGTACCTGCTTGTTTGTAACTCTAAGGAAACTTTTCTGCACCCCTAGTGGCAAAAATGTACCTGTACACACTGATAAAGGTACAGTGCTTGTACCCTGATAGGGTAAAACTGGAGAGACAGCAAAAGGTACAGTCTCGTACTTTGATTTCTTAGTGTGTAGAACTCTGTGCTGCACTGTGGAGCCAAGAATAGAACTTTTCGCGGACTTCGCAGACTTTAGAGTTTTCGGATGCTGTTGCCCCCGCCAGCACTCTCACGTGTTTCACAGACAAAGTGGAGCTCCGCGAGACAACAATTCCAGGAATTTAGCGTCTTGTGACGTCCCAAGAAGCGCGGAAGTCAACATTGCGTGTTTTATCTCCTGTACTTAGACTGAGGAGGACCACAAAAACCTGAGTGAGTCATCTTTTTTCACAACTGGTAGGACCTCCAGAGTCACAAATATAATGATTTAAATGATTAAAAAGTTGATTTTGCATAATATGGGACCTTAAAAGCCCTTAGCTCCATATTATCACTCTGCATATGTACCATCTGACATTGTTCCCCCTATATGAAAACTTATACAAATGCTTCTGCTGATTTAGCAATTTGCAGGAAGCTCTCATTTCATTTTTTGTCTTTCTTTCTCTGATCCAACACCTCGGGCTGCATCAAAGAAGAGTAACAGCAGCAAAGCATCATCATTTATCATCTGGAGCTGGAGTCTTTTCAGCTGAAGAACATGCATTTGCTCGCATGTTTGGAGATAAAACTGCAGGTATCGTTTGTTACAAAAGCTATGGGAAGTGGACTCAGCAAATGGTATCACCCGCTGAACAGCTTCCAACTGTTTCATAATTCATCGTCGGAGTGCACTTTAAAGTGTGTTCAACGTTTTATACGCTTTGTGTAGAAAATATTATACCAATATTTTAAAACCAGGATCCGGTAAGTGACTGGAACAACGTTGCACAACAACAATTATTACAGCACTGTCCTCATATGGAGCCATAAATAGGTTTCCATCCACAACAAAAAAAATAAATCACGCAAGAATCTTGCAGAAATTGTGCATGGAAGTTAAAAGAAGTAGAACATTTAGCATCTAAAACAAAGGTAAACGTGAATAAGTGCAACTGAAACAAGTAAAGGATAAAGAGTGAAACTCCACCTCTCCAGCATAAACGGTAAAGTGTAGACTGATGAGAAAATCACAATATCCCCCAGACGTGATTCAAGATGCAAATATGACAATAATAGATGTGTATCAAAGAAGACAGCACATTTTCAATGATACATACAATTAAATTGCACCTTCTTAACCGTCTTCTAATGACCCAGACTTTAACCTTTGTGCCACCCACTGCTTCTCTCTGTGAACTAACTTCCATTATTTACTTAAATGTTACATTTGATGGAAACCTCGCTATACTCTAGCTATATACTCGATTATTCCCAGAGTCTGGGTCGTGGGAGATGTTTTGTGTCACAAAATACTTTTGCAGTTTTTCCTGCCAGCCTTTTACCTAAAATGTAGGCACACATGCATAAAATGGAGTTGTGATTAATTCACGTCTGTTTTCAGAATAAATATTGTGCACAAATTATGTTGAGAATCGCGTGGCTATGATTTGTTATCTATAAAGAGTGGAAAAGCTTTGTGGAAAAACGGCCTAAAGTGATGCATCTGTGGTTTTCAACACTATATCCTCTCAGGTCTTCACAGTCACAGGACATATTTTACATAAAGTTCTAATATTATGTCATTGTTCAAGAGGCTCTAACTCTTAATTAAAATTACATCATTCTTTGGTTGGGGTTCTGGTGTACTAAACACAACTTATGTTGTGTAATTCAAAAGTCTTGGAGGGAATACAGTTTTCAGAGTATAGACCCACTCCCTGACCTTATATCACGTTTAAAGCAGTTAATGAAAATTAATTATTATTGTACTAGTATTTAAAAATCCTCATTCAAATGGACAAACACCACATGACACCAATCAGATTCAACTGAAATAAAGCAAATAAACATTGAAGTAAAAATACAAAAGAGAGACACAATAATCACTAAATAAAATATTTTAAATTAGGATAGATGAATATATATAATGTGACTATAGGGCTTGTTAATTAAGTCATTGGATTAAGGTGGTTAAATTTGTCATTGTCAGTTTAAGATCAACGAGAACATGGTTAATAGTCATTTAATGGTTACTAGAGTTTCAGAGTTGGAAGAATAAATGACTTTCAGTACCATTAACACACACACACACACACACACACACACACACACACACACACACACACACACACACACACATTTATTTGCTGTTTACTGAGTGACTATATTATTACCTGCTGATCCCGAGGACAGACGCGTCGCGATGGCGCGGCGAGGACTGCGCGGACTTCCCGGACAGACCCGCACCAGCTCGTCCTGACACTGCAAACAGATCACCTGGTTCTCCTGGTTCCCCTCGACTTTGCTGCAGCCGATGGGCTCACCACCCGCCGCCTGGATCTTCATACCTGAGCTCATCTGACGAACCAGTCGCATGTCTGCCGCTGCTTCATGCTCGAGCATCTTCCCTCAGGACGACTGCACCGCCGGCGCTCGCACTTTACTGTTATTATTACGCATGGCTTTGCTGTGTGAAGGCACCAACTTCTCTGGTTGGTACCTACAGCATCCGTAGCTCCACCCACCCCTCTCCTCCTGTATATCCAAACATTATGATGGTGCTGCTGCTGCTCACTCCGGCTCACCTCCGCTCCAGTATCCTCGTGGAAGAAGAAGCCGGTGATGTTGCAGTCTTTACGCACTATACTGCAGGCGTGGCAGCTTCACGTGGTTCCTGAGACCAGAAGTTCTTGTGGGTAAAATGTGCATTGTCTTGATGACTAAGCCATAAAAAGTACATGGTAACAGATCATCCAATACCAACCTAACTTTAAAATGTGATTTATATTTGAGTCATTGTCCAAAGACTGACAGTGGTGTGTGCTTCATATTACTGTACTTCACAGTAGTGCTTAGCCCTGTGACACAGGAAGTGATCATCAAAACGGATGCAACAGCAACAATGTGTAACATGGACGATCACGGCGGTTTAGATTTATGTTTGGAGAGACATTTTGACTGTCAGCAATTCAGTCTACTTACATAAACAAGCGAGCCGTATACGTAAAAGCGATACATAGAACGTCATGAGTATACTGTTACAGTAGCCCTACATATCTTCATGCTAATGGATAACAACAACGATATAATTTCACGCCATAACATGAAAAACAAGTTGTGATAAAATTGCTGTGTCTAAAACAAGTCTACACGCAGAAAAGTAAAGTTTATAGCCTATTCATGTGACTCCATGGGGGCCGCCATTATTCTCCGACGTCATTTTGGTGAAGTCGGGGTAGGTCGATCAGCCCCGACTTCGCGAGTAGGAGGTCCCACTTCGACAGACATTCCAGTGCACTTTTTCTAGTTGGAGGTAGGATAAGTCCCACGTCCAACTGGTTTGGATGGGCTCTGGAACTCAGCATTATCCTACCTCTGGAATGCCTGTCAAAGTGGGACCTCCTACTAGCGAAGTCGGAGCCCCCAGTTCACCAAAATGAAGTCGGAGAATATGGCGGCACCCATGGAGTCACATGAAAAGGCTATAAACTTTATAAACTTGTTTTTCATGTTATGGCGTGACATTATGTTGTCGCCGTTATCTGTTAGATGAAGATATGTAGGGCTACGGTAGAAGTTTGCTCATGACGTTACATATCGATGTATCGCTTTTACATATACGGCTCGCTTGCATGTAAGCAGACTGAATTGCTGACAGTCAAAATGCCTCTTCAAACATTAAGCGAAAGCATTTACAACATTTTGCCTAGAACGCTCTGAAGTAGAAGCTAGTCCAATTCAGGTATTCACATATGTTTGAAGCCCAAAACCGAAGAGGGACAATATCATCAACAAAAGTAACTTATTAGGAATTACGCGCTGCTCCTTTTAATGTAACCTAAATTATAAGTCAAAACAAGCCATGAATGGTGAGATGGATCGTGCTGTGATTCTGCGTGTTTCATACCTGTTGTACAGATGGAACATAGCTCTTGTGTTTGCTGTGTTGTCGGAAGAAAGTTTATACGTTCTCTGCTTCTACTTCACAGTCAAAGACCATGAACAGTATGTTAAGTCCGACTAAGCGTGCAGGAGTAATCGAGCTATGAATTGCATTATCCAGGTATGTTAGTCCTATTAAGACGAGCTCGATTTTAGGCAACTGTAAGAAAAAGTACTTATTGTCTTAGTCTGACTAAAATCGGACTTTTCACATGCATGTAAACTGTAGAGTGTCTCATTCTGGATTTTGGTGACAGCGACACACAGTGTCAGTGCTACCTGTGTTAGTACGCCATGCAACCACACTTCAAAACACCTGAGCTATACATTTTTAAGATGTGTTTACTTGCCAGTCTAGCAGAAAGTTAAAGGTCCAGTTTGTAAGAACTAATGACATCTAAAGGTGAGACTGCAAATTGTAACGGAAGACTCCACTGCTTATAACTCATATTCACAAGACAGACTGTTGCTCTTTATTTGTGTGGTAAATGGAGGTGCAAAGATGATAGCTTCCATAAAACAAGGTCCCTTGCCTTAAAACATATAAAAACTAATTCTTAGCCATTATTCACTTCAAAATATTTGTTGTAGTATTTTGAATATCTGCCAATAAACTCTCCTAATGTTGCACACTGGACCTTTAAAGTTAGCATGCTGGTCAATTAGCCTCCAACTGGCTCATGTTACATTCTGATCCCATCCACTCCTAGCAAGAAACCATATTAAAGAAAACTTGCATACAGCACCTTTAAGATTCATTGTATTTGGCTGCATCTTCGGCCTTCAATTAACTGATTAATTTTGAATGTTTTTCACACACACACACACACATATATATATATATATGCATTTATCTGATCCCTCCACGCCCTCACTGACGTGCAGCAGGTTGTCACCATTTCATTCACAGCTTAAAAGGCAGCTAAAATAGTGAAAACCAAAAATGTTACAACACAATATGTAGGTTAGGTCCATATCATTAATGTCCCAGACATTGTAGACATTTTAAAACCAGAAATGTACGTTTGTTTGCATATTCCAGACTTGGCTGAGCTGAATATTTGGACATGAGACTTCAGTTGAGGAAGTCCCTAAGGCTCGAGGGAAAGAGCCCAGTTCTGTCAGCTGATAATTCAGCTGCTGCAGAAATCCTTTATACTGTTCTACATTTACAAGCAGAGCGTAGACCAGACTCAGCTGAGCGAGGCTCGATCTGCTGCCAGGAAATCAAACTGTGTGTCAGCTTTAGTTTGTTCATCATCTCTTGTTTTACATCACCACAAAAGCACTAGCATGGACATTGTAGTGTACTACCCTTTTATCTGTGTGTTCAGTCTAGTGTTGAAGAAGACACTTTTGTGATTCAACTTCATTTTCCTCACCTCTGTGACATCCACGATGTGTTATACACATGGAGACGATAAGAGAGGACACTTGCTGAAATCCCTTTTTACAAGCTCTGACTAATGGTGATCAGTCTGCTTCTCCTCTGGCAGCAGTAGAGCACATAAGTTGCTAATGTATCTTTGGCTACACTGAAGGACTATCTACTCAGCTGATGGTGTATTTTGGAAAAAAAAAAAAATCACAGACGCAAGAAACTGAGCGAGAACTGACATTTGGTTATGCTCTGGATTCTGCTAAGGTCCATGACTTGATTGAAAAATCCAGTGGTGCAATGGATCCTAATCCTTTTCTGCAGGACCCGTGTTTGGCAGATTAATTCAAGTCTATTTGTTCACACTTGACAGGTAAATTGCCTCCACCAAGAAGGTTGTGTTATTGGCTGCGTTTGTCTATTTGTGAGCGACATAACTCTCAAAAAGTAGTGGACTGATTTGTGAAGTCCTCTGGGGATGTACAGTAGGTCATGTCTAAAGCAAGACTAGTTTTGATTTTTGGTGGTGATAAAGATATCGATTTGGACTTTTTGGAAAGCAAGTGTTAACTTTGTCATATTAGGAAGTGCATTGATACAGTGGAAAATTTAGTTATTTAGTTAACCGTTTAAGCCTGATTGGCCCACCGGCGGGCCAAGAAAATTACCGTTGTATTTACTATAAAAACACGGCGGAAGTAAGGGGAGAATCTACTGAATCATCATCACATTTGGTGTATTCGTGGTCAAGGAGTTGCTGAAGGGGATCAGTGGCATCTGTGTGCATGGAATCATTGTTAGCATGGTGTTATCCTGTAAAAAGAATAACAGGCGAGCATAGATATATCACTTTTCTCCTTTGGTCTACTCAAATTTACTCAGGGATAGTAACAGGCACTGTATTTATATCACTATTTATGCGTTCTCTGAGGTCCCTAGACACCAAAAACATGCATATGGACCTTACTATTGTGGAGAAATTCTTCATTTACTTGAAAATATTGACTTGACGGATCTTTACATTAGCAAAAAAAAATTACAAAAATATTGTTCTGTCTGATATCTAACTGCCCAAGCAACACTTAGGCTCCTACATAACCATCAATTACTAGGTAGTAAGTTTGTTAGTCTGGCATGATAACATTTGGAGATTATACAAGTGGCAACCAGCAGTGATCTGGCAAGCGGTAATCTGATTTCCGTTTTTTGAGTTTTGCAACAGGAAGTTCACCACACCCAGGCTCCTATTGGACAATACCAGCTGTGAATCACATTGGTGTCCACGTGCCCGTTTTCTTCAAATTGGGAACATACTTTGCTCAATAGTTTGCTAAACTATTGAGAAGACCTGATACAAGTGAATGACATCATGAAGTCGTCAGAAAACTGTTGTCTAAGACTTACCCTGGATTTCCACTGGACGCGGTACAGCCGCGGAACGTCAGCGGCGCGGTCGCCGTTGTAAATCGCTTCCATCAATGAGAGCATTTCCACCAAACGCGCTGCTGCACGTCTCAGCAGCGTCCCAGAAGCGGCTCACCGCGCCGCAGCGATATCGATAGGTAGCAGTTCTATTTTTGCCGTTGCCGCTGCTGAACCTCGTAAATTCAAACAGAGCAGATCTCACCAGACAGGAAAACCGACACAGAATCAAAGTAAAATATTTCCGCCCCCCTTTCAAAATAAAACACAATACGCAGGTCATATAGCCTGTCACAACTTCACATCAACATTACGTCGTGAACGGTGCTGCCAGGTCAACAGTCAATTAATCAGAGCGTCTGGGAGAGTCATAATGTACGACGAGAGACTGATTGTTGAAGAAACATAAAATCATTTATGACACCAGATCAACAGTTCTTCCACGTCGGAGAATGAAAGACGCTGTGTTGTTGTTGTTGTTTCCTTTATACACACAATCTATCGCTGGATCTCGCAAACTCGCGTCCGTTCAAGATTAGGACGAAGCAGAACTGCGCCGCTGACGTTCCGCGGCTGTAACATGTCCAGTGGAAATCCGGGGTTAGATTCAAACAAACTTTCTTCTGCATCCAGCAGTCGCCCCCCGGTTACTATTCAGTATATTGTTACTTCCAGGTTGGCCTCATCTGACAAACAGTAAATCTTTTTTGTCGCATATGAAATTAGATTACAAAGAAAAACTGCTCAATAAAATCCTTTAACTTTTATTTACATTTAATTTGCTGTCCGGCTACTGCAACTAATTTGCTGCATGAAAAGAAATTCTCAATTTACCTTTTCTTTTTGTAGATATCATGGTATTGTCTGATTAAAACAGAGAATAATAGTGTGTTGGTTGATGTCTGGTCTGTTGCTGCAGGAAGCCTGGCCAACAGCAGGTGGCAGCAGAGTACACCAGTTCACTAGAAGCACTGGCACCAGTCAATGTTTGACAGTTGTGGAGGACAGTGGTTTGAATACATCAGCAGGAACCTATACCAGGAAGCTGATTCACAAGGATTTCTAACCACGGTTTTTATTTATTTCAGACGTCATTAATTCTCTGCTATATACTTGTTGTGTTGTTGTGGTTCGACATGTTGCATGTTCAGAGATGGTCCACTATGTACTGTGGTTGCAATTAGTGGGTATTTGAGTTACTCAGTTTTTGCCTTTCTATTATAGTGGGAGTAAAGTATTGATTTTGGTGGCTCTGTCTGTCTGTCTGTGCTTCCACACTTGCACTTGCCACTATGACCAACAGAGGCTGCCAGAGGCTCGTTGCGTGAATGGGGTGAAGTTCGCCATCTCTGATTGTCCCTTTTTTAAAGCATTCTCTCTAAACCATTGGTTCTCAAAGTGCGGCCCGGGGGCCAATGGTGGCCCGCAGAAACATTTCTGGCGGCCCGCAGTGAATTACAGTTGATAGTTTTAATCCAGGAGCTACTAAGCTTGTTAAATGTTTATTGGACATTACTGGGTACAGATCAATAAGTGTAAACAAAAATTCTGGGTATTTACCTGGTTTCTATATGGTGAATTTTAGTGTATTATTGGGTTATAAGCTGGTAATAAGCAGGTAATCACAGCCCCCAATTACTAGCTATTTACCCAGTAAATATATGGTAACAGAAATGTGTTACTTGGTATTAACCTGTAATTAGAAGGTAAAAACAATGGCCAAAATACTGGGTAATTACCCAGTAAATTATAAAGCGTTATTATATTAATGCTTAAATTACATTATATTAACGCTTATATTACTTAACGCTAAACTGTAGAACTGCAATCTGGTCATTAAAATTATTACAAATGGGATTTCTTTCTGGTTTTTTTTTCCTTTGGTGGCCCTCAGTCCAATGTTGGGTTCCTTAATTGGCCATCAGGTATCAAAACTTTGAGAACCCCTGCTCTAAACACTAGAGACGGTTTTGCATGAATCCCAGTAGAGCAGGAGTTTCTGAAATACTCAGATGAGCTCATTGGGCACCAACAACAACTCAGATTTGCTTTAATCACCTCATTTTAATGCTCACTGTGAACCATGTCTATGCATTAAAGGTGCATTATGTAATAAATCCAAGGCAGCTGGCCATAAAATCCTTATAATATGTCACAGAGACTCTGGAATAATGTTTATATAACATACTAAACTCACCAACAACAGTACAGCCAAAATATTCACAAATCATGATTATGTTTGAAAATCATGTTTTGGCATGTGGCGCCACCTACCGCCGACATCATTGCAGTCAGTAGAGTCTCAGCTGCCGGGCCACCATGGGTTGGCAGTTACGCCTGAGCTACAATGGCAGAGAAAACGTAACCTAAAAGACCTCAGTATTTTGAATTTGAGTGTAGTAACCGTTTTTGGCCACATTCTTACATATGGTGCCTTTATGTTTCATCCATGTGTTGTTCATTTTATGTTAACAAGCAGCTGAACTAATAAATCTAGCTGTACAGTGGCCAGTGAGTGTAGAGCTCAAGATCACATTCACAGGCTGAGGCCACTTTGACCCTTCATGGTCTTGTACACCACACAAGGTTGTTGTGCTTCTGGCTACACTGAGCAATGGCGTCCGAGAGAGAAAGACGCAGCTGAATAACATTGAAACGGTGGCTTTTTCTCACTTTTCTGTGTCACAGAACACAGTTTTGAGATAATTTGAGGGTAGAAATTAGCCATTTAGAGTCTAAACATGTGGTTTGTGGCATAGTGGTTAGGGCTTCAAGCTTGAGACCGGAGGGTAGCCGGTTCGAACCCCGACCTGTCCGCAGCTGAAGTGCCCTTGAGCAAGGCACCTGACCCCCTCACTGCTCCCCGAGCGCTGCTGAATGCAGGCTGCTCACTGCTCTGGGTTATGTACTTCGCCTCGCTGAGTGTGTTCACTAGCTCACGGATGGGTTAAAATGCAGAAATTGGAAATTTCCCCACTGCGGGACTAATAAGGGAATCTTAATCTTGTTATGACATATTTATAGTTTGGCAGCGACGCCGGTGATCAGCTCCGCCTCGGCTGGCACAGAGCAGTGTTAGCTCGGCCTGTCCTGAGGACCAATCGCAGCTCTTGCCGTCTCCGTTGTCCCTTGACGGAGTGACGGACACAAAATGTTGTGCAGTCGGAGACGGCGCAGTGGCTCTGCGACAGGCTCTCCGTCGACGCAGAGGACTCTGCGTAACCTACGCAGAGCACTTTACGCAGGAGTATAAATTGGGCTTAAGAGCCATCTTGCTGTTTTTTGTGCGTGTGTGTGTGTGTGTGTGCAATGAAACGTCAAACGGATGAATACTTTTACCCACCACTTTTCAAACCACACTCAAGCTTATGATTATTGTCTCCAGCACTTTTAAGAACAAACTCACGCCTTTGACCACAACTGAATGATTGTAGGCTTAACACTAAGAAACTGAAGTCGAAGCGTGTTGAGATCACGTACCAATATAATTACTGATGGAACCTTTATTTTTTTTTCACTCCCATTTTTCACAAACCAGAAAAAAGGATTACCTTCATCATGGATGTTCTACTTTTGCTAGCCCATGTATGTTTGTTTGTGTGCAGCAAATTCAAAAAGTTTGGCACAGATTGTGATGACATTTCCTAGGGATGTAGGTGATGGCCCAAGGAAAATGATTAGATTTAGGAGGAGGTTTGTACTCTCTGAGTATGTTGTTTTCAGTAAAAAAGGATCTAAAAAACATGTATTGTCCAGATTTAAAGGAGCGTGCATACATGAACTGGGCAGATGAAGTTTTCCTTCAGGAGGTCACAGGGACAACCAGTCGAGTTAGACGGTTTTCTGAAAAGTGCCCACTGGCATTAATGTCAACTATTCAAAATGTTTTTGGTATGTTAATCATATCTACAAATCATATCCAACATACATTTTTTTCAACTCTCTTTTGAACCCAAATCAGAGGCTAATACAGTTAAATTTTCTTATATAGTGTGGACATACAGGACGTTGAGGCACAAAAGAATCCATCATCCATCAGCCATCATCCTGCCTGTGATGGGATGATGGCTGATGGATGATATGGGACAATAAATATGGCCACCTGAATGTTGTTAACCTTAATTTTAATACAAAAACACGAACCTCAGTTAAAATCCACCCAAAAAAAATCGTACATGCCTATTGAAAAAACCCAGTGATGGGGACAGGGAAACACTCCTATCTTCGATATTGTCAGTAAACAGTATAAAGGTACACAAGGACCCAGGAACATAATAAAAACCACATATTCATAATTGTGTGGCTGAAAATCACCCAACGATAGTAAAGGTGTGTTGGGTACAAAGGCTTGGATTAGAAAAACTTACTTACTTCTAATTACTTCTAATAAAACGAACATTTTCAAACCGGATTCGCTCAGTTATTTTAAAAAAAAACAACAACTTTTTTTTAGCTCCTTTTGTCGCATAACAAAACGTTTTTCTTAGATACGGCAACACATCCATCAACAGCACTGACAATAATAAAGAAATAACTTAAAACTTAAATAAACAATCACATATATCATATACGCTCACACACGCGCGGGCCCTAAGTACGCTTATATATACACACACACCACAACATTATACCTGCATACTTGCATTCATACTTCATACTTACAGTCCTACACACACTTTGTACAGTTAATTTTTGGTAAAGAATCTCACTCAAGCTCTTGATTCTATTTGTCCTGCTCACTGTCTCACTGTATCTGGTGACTCACTACTTTGTTTGTATGTTGTGTTTACACCCTGAAACACCCACACACACCTACTGCTGACACACTGTCCCGCTGACTCACGTGCTGCAATGCTATTCACGTGTTAACTATTTTCATCTCTTCCTCATAGGTGATGCACAGCGTTTTGTTTAAAAGGATAAATTAAGTTTATGAGAAAGTTAATTACTGTTTTTATAAATTCAAAATATAAATAGAGTAGTTAAGTGTGCGGAACATACTGCTCCTTTCTTCTTTTGTCATATAACTTTGATGCCTGGGTGTGGACACCTGAGAACTGCATGTTCAGTTCACTACCATGTAATTTGTGAGAACTTGGCAGCACAGAGCAAATCAGACAATCAGAGATGGCAGACTTCACCTAATACAAAATACATTATTTTAAAAGCAAACACACCTTCAGTTATCACAACTATTGTGTATCTTTTATTTATATTTTCTAAATAATTGATCTTTTTCTCTAAATTAATTATTATTACAGAAACTCAGTTCTTAACTGTATAAAGTATGTGAACCCAACAGCATAAATATGAAATGTAAGTTACACAAACGAAACACGCCAACACAGAGAGCCTCTCTGTCGCACATATCTCTTATTCCTGCTAAATAACAATTATAAAGCAGAAACTATTAAAAATACATGTTAACAAATTGAAAGTGTTTGTTAGCTAGACTGTCAATAACTGTCCAATATGGGGCGCAGATTGTAAAGTTGCGCATGCTAAAATAAACAGCAACTTTTTGCCACATTTAGCAAAAAAAAAAATTCTGTTAATTTTGACCAGATTTACAACAATATTTGTGAATTTTGTGGTATTTACTTCTCTTGTGAAAAATATAATTTCAACGTTTAATCCGAATAAAAAATCTAAATGTAAGTGTTAAATATAAATCTAAAGGTTAAATCTAAATGAAAAATATAAATTTAAATCTAAATGTTAAATATAAATTCTAAATTTAAATCTAAATCTAAATGTCAAATCTAAATGCTAAATGTAAATGTTTAATCTAAATCTTTCGTTTGAAACTCAGTATTTACCTTATATGCAAATTCACACTGCCGGTAACTGGATTTACCAAAATAAAAGCTCGAGGTGGGTCAGGCTGTGTTTATGCAATCAAATAACGAATTAAAACCATCCTAGCGTTGATAATAACTACCTAAACTATGCAAACGTTTTTTTCAAACTGTCAGGTCAAAACGGTGACATTAAAAACAAAATAACGCGTCATCAACAAATCTATCGATCACACCAAGTGTCTGATGACAGAGATGTCTGAGCCAGCGGATCATTTCAATAAGACAGGCTGAGGTAACGATGCTCTGTGCCGGCCACTGTGCGCACCGAGCGTCCACAGAGGCAGAGCTGATCACCTCCGACAACGTCGCTGCCAAACTATAAATACGTCATATCTTAATACACAAAACACATGTTTGGATTCGAAGTGTTTCTCACGTCAAATGATTTCAAAACTGCATGCATACTTGGTAAAACGGGCAGAGCGAAAACACTTCTGAACATGTTTTTTTTCTTATTTTAGGTGGTTATTATCCCAATAGTGTATGTTCAAGTTTAGTTTCCCCGCTAGTGTGGTTTTAATTCGTTATTTGTTTGTATAAGCCTGACCTCCCTGAGCTTTTATTTTAATACATTCGGTTACTGGCAGTGTGAATTTGCATATAAGCTAAATATGTATGCTGCGTTCCAGAGCCCATCCAAACCAGTTGAATGTGGGACTTATCCTACCTCCAAATAGAAAAAGTGCACTGGAATGTCTGTCGAAGTGGGACCTGAAGTCAGGGCTGATCGACCTACCCAGACTTCACCAAAATTTTGGAGAATAATGGCGGTGCCCATGGAGTCACATGAATAGGCTAGAAGATTTACTTTTCTGCGTGTAGACTTGTTTTAGACATAGCAATTTTTATCACAGCTTGTTTTTCATGTTATGGCGTGAAATTATGTCGTCGTTGTTATCTGTTAGCATCAACATATATAGGGCTATTGTAAAACTACACTCATGACGTTACATAACGATATTTAACACTTTTACATATACGGCTCGCTTGTGTGTGTAAGTAGACTGAATTGCTGACAGTCAAAATGCCTCTTCTTTTAAATGTATATTTAGCATTTAGATTAAATTTTTAGATTTTTTCATTCAGATTAAACATTAAAATTATATTTTCACATGAGAAGTAAATATCACAAAATTCACAAATATTGCTGTAAATCTGTTTTTTGTTTTTTTTGAGTTTCCATGTTCTCCCTGTGTGTGTGTGTGCGTTTTCACTCAGTTTCCTCCCAAAGTCTAAAAACATGCAGATTTGGGTATCGGCAAAATTGACTAATGACAGGTGAGACAAATTTGTGGTTGGTTCTTTGACGTCAGCCGACCATCGAAGTGCTGTGGCCCAGGCCTAAGATCAGCAATGTCTCAAGTTTAAACTTGAGACATTGCATTTCCTGTGCTTATTTTAAGTGAACCCATGTTTCATTTTGTTTGACAGTCAAAAGGCCTCTTCAAACATTAAGAGAAAGCGCCACGATCGTCCATGTTTTCTAACATTCGACTTCAATTGCTTCAAAAGTTGGCGCTTCAGGTAGGATAAGTCCCACATCCCATTTGTTTGGATGGGCTCTGGAACGCAGCATTAGTTTCAAACGAAAGATTTAGATTTAACATTTAAATTTATATTTAGCATTTAGAATTATTTTTTAGATTATTTTTTAGTATCTGTTTTTTTTTTTTTTAGTTTCCATGTTCTCCCTGTGTGTGCGTGGGTTTTCCCTCGGGTTCTCCAGTTTCCTCCCACAGTCTGAAAACATGCAGATTTGGGTATCAGGAAAAGTGAATGCTCTAAATTGAATAGGTGTGAGAGTGTGAGTGAATGGTTATCCCTGTGATGGACTGGTGATCTGTCCAGGGTGTACCCCTCCTATCGCCCTATGTCAGCTGAGATCTGCACAGCGCTCCCGGTGACCCTCATGTGGAGGAAGCCGTAGAAGATGGGTGGATGGATTTTGCCTGAGGCTGACACCGACCTTGGGTCATTGGGTTCTTTGAGTCACCTGCCACCTTAATCATGTGTTGCTGATTGAGAGACAAACAGGTTTCCACTGTGCTTGGGTTTAAGTTTCGTTATTGATTTGTTTATCAGAAATAGAAAGATGCTTGATTCCTGGAAATTAAGTGAACATTGGAAGAAAATAAATCGCTGATGTGATTTCAGACACCAAAGAAGAACTTGCCATGATTTTTAGCCGAGTGCATGTAAAAACAACAGCAAATCAACAACCAGTAGCGCCACATATAGGACACTGTCATTTAAACAAGCAGTGGCATGAATTGACACAGAAATTACAAGGACCATGGAGCGGAACTTATTTTCTCTGACTAATGTCAGGTGAGACAGCTTTGTGGTTGGTTCTTTGACGTCAGCCGACCATCGAGGTGCTGTGGCCCAGGCCTAATATCAGCCGCAGGATTTTCTAATTTAAATGTTCATTGTCTAGCTATAGGCCAGACTTCAGGGTGCTCTTCCTGTTTAGTATTTTATTTTGATTTCCGGTACTTTTATTTTGAATAGCAAAACAAAAGGAAATAAATAACGTCTTTAGAGACTTCTACAAAAACTTATATTCTTCCAATAATACCTCATCTAGTACAGAGATAAAGACATTTTTAAACTCTATCAATCTGCCAACACTTAACAACGAACAGATCAGCACCATAGAATCTGCCATCTCAATGGTAGAACTCTATGATGCCCTTCACCACATGCCAAACAGGAAAGCCCCAGGACCAGACGGATTCCCAGCGGAATTCTACAAAACGTTTTGGCCCATACTGGCACCCATATTTCATAAAATGGTAATGGGAAATTAAGGAAAGTGGCACTCTCCCCTCACACATAAACACAGCACATATCTGTCTCCACCTTAAACCAGATAAAGACCCCTCACTCCCATCCAGCTACCGGCCAATCTCAGTCATAAATGCAGATCTTAAAATCATCTGCAAAGCCTTAGCAAGGAGACTGGAAAAAATCACCCCCTTCATAATTCACCCAGACCAGACAGGATTTATTAAGGGCAGACACTCAACAAATAATACGCGCAGGCTAATTAATATAGTAGACTATTGCACAATTGATAAACTTGAATCAGCAATTATGTCACTAGATGCAGAAAAAGCATTTGATAGAGTAAACTGGAAATTCCTCCTTGCGACAATGGATACATTTGGATTCAAACAAAACTTTGTCTCCTGGATGAAAATTCTTTATAATTCACCCAGTGCTTCGGTCAGGACAAACGCTCAAACATCTCCAAGCTTCAAGCTCCAGAGAGGCACCAGACAAGGTTGTCCACTCTCCCCTTCACTGTTTGCCATATTTATAGAACCGCTTGCAGCCGCAATTCGAGAAAATGGAAATATCAAAGGTATTCAAACAGAAAATCTGCACCACAAGATAAGCCTATGCAGATGATGTATTACTCTTCCATCAAAACTCACAAAACACTCTCTGGTACTATCTCACTCATCAATAAATTCTCAGCAGTTTCAGATTACTCAATTAATTGGACAAAATTAACTATTCTACCGATCAACTCCGACTTCAAAACATGAAACTCCCTTGAAATCAGGCAACATTAAATACCTGGGAATTAGTTTATCCTCTAGGATCTCAGATCTAACTCAACTAAATTATACACCTCTACTTAAAACAATTGAAAATGACCTCCAAAGATGGACCTCTCTGCCCATATCACTTATAAAAATGATGATCTTAATGACCTCTTTTCTTCCCACCAAACCCTCACCAACCTGGTTTAAATCATTAGATTCAGCTACCACAAAATTCCTGTGGAAAAATAAACCAGCACGCATCAGTCTAAAAACCCTTCAAAAAGTAAAAACCTGTAGAGGATTAGAACTTCCAAACTTTCATAATTACTTCCTGGCTAATAAACTACAGTATGTCCAAAAATGGATAAAACCTGACCCACTGGACAATCAATGGTTAGACATAGAAAAAACATTCTGCAAAGATATCAGAATCTGTGATCTACCTTTCATCAGTACAACCATTAAACAGCACCAATGTTTTAAAAGCATAACTATAAGTACCTCCCTCTCAGCCTGGTGGGAATTTATTAAAATCACTAGGTCCTCACATATACCCTGTAAACTTACCCCAATCTGGAACAATCCTGACATCCTGCGAAATAAAGTAATGTTAAACTTCTCAACATGGCACAAAAAAGGAACAAGGTACTTGGAACAAATACTCGAACATAATACATTCATCCCATTCCAGAACCTGATGGAGCAATATGACCTCCACAGTAGTAAGTTTCTCGAATACCTGCAAATTAAATCTGTAATTCGAACAAGGTTTAGAACTAGTAAATGGGAACTGGAACTACCTCCAATAATAAATCAATTTCTAAACCTCACATCTCCCAGAAGATTATCAAAAACGTATGCTCTACTGACAGAGAATGACACAATAATCTCCTTACCAACTAAAAAATGGGAAACAGACCTAGGCATCAGCCCAGACGAAACATTTTGGAGACAAATATCAGCTAACATGTTCAAAATGATTAAAACCCCAGACTTACAACTCATACAATACAAAGTTCTACACAGAATACACTACACAGGACAAAGAATGTTCAAAAAGGGGTATTTACAATCAAACACCTGCTTAAACTGTAATGAAGACAAAGCAGATAATTACATGCATGCTATATGGCTGTGCACACCTGTACATATATTCTGGTATTAGATATGTGAGGACCTATCAGCATGCCTAGATCACACTATACCACCTACTCCTGCACTGTGTATACTGGGAGATTTAAGTCAAATAAATATAGAAACAGGGAAAAAACGCATGCTAATTACTAGCCTAAGCATCGCCAAGAAAACAATCCTCATAAACTGGAAAAACATACAAAAACTAAGTATAAGCCAATATAGAAATCTTCTGCTTGACCACATCTCTATGGAGAGAATGTCTGCCTTAATTAAAAAACAGTCGGCCGACTTCAATTCTACCTGGGCACCTTTAATTAACTATATTACTTAGGGCAGTGGGGGGCTGGCGTCCTTGCTGGCCGGCCTCCTGGGGTGGGGGCCGGGGGTCCGGGGTGCTGGGGCTGTTTGGTGGCTTCTGGTGTCTGGTGGTCCCGCTTTCCGTCCGTCTCTCGGTGGCTGTGGGCCTGCCCCGTGGGGACTGGGGGGGGGGTGGCTGCCGCCCTCCCGCAGGGGGCGCCAGGGAGGGGTGGGGGGCTGCGGATGTGGGCTGGGCTGCCCTGCGTCGTAGGTGGGGGGGGCCCTGGGCCTCCGTATGCTGGGGTCCGCTGGGCCCCTTGGGGTGGGCTTGGCCCCTGCTGGTGGCGGGGGGGGCCCCGCTAGAGTCGCCCCAGTGAGGTGCTCGCTGCGGCACCCCGGCGGTGCCCTGGGGTGGACCGGCACGTCTCTTTTCCCCTGGGCGGGTAAAGCGGTAGAGGCGGGTGGGCTTCCTGGCATGGGGGACCCCGGGGACTGGGGGGGCGGGGCCTGGCCCGGCCTGGGCTGTCTCCAAGCGGAGGGTGGGGCGGGGTCCTACTACGGGTCCTACTGGCGTCCGGGGTGCGGCGCTCACTGGTGGCTTCCCCCTCAGGGGGAGCGGGAGCGGGAGTGGACCTGAACCTGCTGTGCCGGTGGTGCCCGTGGAGAGCTGCAGCGTCGCCCCGGTCTGAGCGGGCTGGCCTCTGCTGGGCTGGGGGGCTGGGTGGGCGGGGATACACGGCTCTGCTAGTCAGGAAGATGGCAACCGGCCTGGGTGGTCAACCTTGCCTGCCCTCCATGCTCCTCCACCGGATCTGGTATATCACTCTCACACACACAACTAGGGCATTGGGGGAGATACGGGAAGACCATTGGGGGGGTTGTGGGCAGGCCCACCAAGTAGTGGGTCTATCCCCCATCTTCCCCTCCGGGGGTCTCTGCTCTCCCCCAATATTTGCGGTAGGTAGTTGGGTCGGCTGTCGGTCTGTCGGGGGGAGCCCTGGGGGACCTGGCCGTGACTTGCCATGACTCCTGGGAAGGGTGATGGTGGGCGGCGGGCTGGTCGCCCGGCGGGAGCTGACTTTGATCGCCCGGCGGGAGCTGACTTTGATCGCCCTGCCCTGGGTGGACGGTGGGTCCCTATGCCGGGTGGGCGTGGGGTCCGCCGTGGCAGATCTTTCGGCCTCTGATCCATACCTGTGCGGGGGGGCTTGCCCAGGGCGGATCCGGGACCCTGCTGTCTCCTGTTCCTTGGGGACCCCCGGCTGGGATCCCTACGTGAGCCTCTGCCTGCTCCCCTCTGGGGGGAAGTCATGTGGTTGGCTCCGGGGCAGGCGTCGGGGTTAGCTGTGGCGGGCTCCGGCCTGCCTCCTGGGGTGCGGTCTGGGGGAGGCTCTGCTGCCCCTGGTGGCGGGCTGGGCTGCCCTGGGGGCCTGGGTGTGCCCCGGGTGTGGGGACCTGGGGCCTCAGTGCCTGCCTCGGCGTGTGGTGGGCTAGTCTGTGCCCATGGTGCTGTCGCCTCCTGCCCCCTCGGGGCGGGCTCTGGGCGGGGGGGGCTCCGGCTCTGCTGCTCCCTGCCCTGGTCTTGTGTGGGGTGGACTTGCAGCTGGCCCTGGGTCGGGCGGCTGCGGGTCTCTCCTGGCCCAGGGGGCCGGTGGACGCTCCGTGTGCCTGGGTAACTGCCGATCTTCTTCCGGGGGGCTGGGGGGCGGCGACGCGGTTTTCACCACGGATTCCCGACCACACCAAGTGACAACCTCCGCACATACATATACATGGATGCGCGAATGCACAGACATACAAATACACACACAGACAAACTCTGGTTCATGATAGAACCAATATAAACTGATAAAGCCGTTATAAACAAGATCACCTTTTCTATATGTAGTTGTTAACAAATTCTAATGGTACTGTACTTATACAAATGCATATCAGTGTTATTAATGTTGTAATGTTATCATTATTTCCTTAGTGTGTTATGCTACTAATTTCTATCTAGTGTCTCTCTCTCCCTCTCTCCCTCCCTCCCCCTCTCTCCCTCTCTCTTTCTCTCCCTCTTTCTCCCCATCTCTCTCACACCTCCCTTGTCTGTCTACCCACCCTCACCCCCACCCCCCTGTCCGGCCCGGTCCTCCCACACAACCTAATAAATATATAAATCAATAAAAAAAAATACATGAATAGCAGGACGGGCATTACAGCTCCGTAATTACTCGCCCTGCAAACAGCAAAATCTGTTCAACACCAACAGACATGCAGTCAACCATAGTGCATGCCCAAGGTACTGGACAGGACAGGTTAAAAAAAAAAAAAAAAAAAAAAAAAAGATAACAACGACGACATAATTTCACGCCATAACATGAAAAACAAGCTGTGATAAAATTGCTATGTCTAAAACAAGTCTACACGCAGAAAAGTAAATCTTATAGCCTATTCATGTGACTCCATGGGGGCCGCCATTATAGGTCGATCAGCCCTGACTTCAGGTCCCACTTCGACAGACATTCCAGTGCACTTTTTCTATTTGGAGGTAGGATAAGTCCCACGTTCAACTGGTTTGGATGGGCTCTGGAACGCAGCATACACAGCTTATATGCAAATTCACACTGCCGGTAACCGAATGTATCAAAATAAAAGCTCAGGAAGGTCAGGCTGTGTTTATACAAACAAATAACGAATTAAAACCACCCTAGTGGGGAAAATAAACTTGAACATACACTATTGTGATAATAACCACCTAAAATAAGAAAAAAACATGTTCAGAAGTGTTTTCGCTCTGCCCGTTTTACCAAGTATGCATCGGGTAGTGACTTGAGCGTACTTGGGAAAGCCATGTATCCCAGAATGCATTTCGTCGGAACGTCACAGCAGAGAAAACAGATAAATCAATATTTTTCTGTGTCCCGGAAACGCAGAAATCATATTGAAATCATTTGACGTGAGAAACACTTCGACTCCAAACATGTGTTTTGTGTATTAAGATATGACGTATTTATAGTTTGGCAGCGACGTTGTCGGGGGTGATCAGCTCCGCCTCTGTGGACGCACAGTGCGCACAGTGGCCGGCACAGAGCAGCGTTACCTCAGCCTGTCTTATTGAAATGATCCGCTGGCTCAGACGTCTCTGTCATCAGACACTTGGTGTGATCGATAGATTTGCTGTTGACGCGTTATTTAGTTCTTAATGTAAACGTCTTGACCTGACAGTTTGCATAGTTTAGGTAGTTATTATCACAATAGTGTATGTTCAAGTTTATTTCGCCTGCTAGGATGGTTTTAATTCGTTATTTGATTGCATAAACACAGCCTGACCCCCCTTTGAGCTTGCTGTTTTTATTGTCAAACCTGTTATCTGGGTAATTTAAAAAAACAAAGAAAACAATGATATCCAGTATAGTCAAGTTGGTTTTTATTTCATCAGTTTTCTTATGTACAAATGGCAAATATACAAATATACAGTATAATATTTAAATGTTTTAATTTAGTTTCCAGATGAGGATATGAATAAGTTAATAACCCCATGTTTGCAGCACTTTAATAGTTTAAATAGATATAGTATTTACAGAAAATGCATTTAAATACAGGTTTTGTTACATTAAACACGTTTTGAAATGAAGCTCCTCAATGATGACCTCAGCAACTGACGAAATGTTTTCCAACAACATTCTTCACGACTTGATCATCATTTTGCTGCCCTTGACTGAGTAAAGTTTCGGAAATTTGTCCGTTTTCCAGAAAAGGCCTGATGACCAGCCAATGTGATCGCCACTACCACGCCAGTCACCATTGAGACCGGCAGAACCGCATCGACTGTACCACCAACCCTCCTTAGATTGGACACACTTATACTGAGCAATGTCACCAATGATGCACGGGGAGCAGTCGTCATTGTCACGATCACTAGTGCTGAAGCCAAATCCATTCTGGTCTCTGAGGGCATCACCTTTAAACAGAGTTGAAAATAATTTGTCTTCAAAGGAAACATGAAGTAGTTATTTGCTCATTTATGTGTATTACTCCACAGTTGTGAAAAGGCAACAGTACCTGCATTTCCTTCGTATTCCCCAACATGTAGTTTGAAACCTGACATCTCATCGCCCACTCTAAAGTTTTTGTACAGGGCGGAAAGAGTGCGACCATCATGGTCATACAAGTCCACCCTGAGGGTCCACGTCTTCTTCTGGGTCACAGAGAAGACCTTGCTCAGACCAAGCCAGTGATTCTCTGATGGAATAAGCAACAAACAATTATAGATGTGTGTTTCGAATCAGTTTACACACAAAATGAAACCCTGTGCACCAAAAACAGACTCGAGTTCATCATCACAGTGCAATTACGAGGGTTCCTTTACGTCATGACACACAGCAGCTTTCAGTGCAGCTCAGTATGTTACTTACGCATTAGGTCTCCGAAACCGTCTTTATATTCTGTCCAGTTTCTGTGGAAAGAAACGTCTGGTCCACTGCGTCTCTGCAGCACCATCCAGCCTCCGTCTGTCTGCATGTCACAGTACACCTGAGCAGGTAGTCCAGGAAATGTAGAAGAAAATCAGTCAGTATTGTTCCATTCAGTGCATCACTTTCCCTGAACCTGTCAGTGTATCATGTGATGTTTGTTACCTGGAAGGTAGTTTTGACTCCAGCAGGCTTGATTACATAAACACCACTGGGAGCAGCTGGGTTCCGAGCATGAATCCGTGTGCAGTCTGTTCCTGAGGTGCACATGACGAGAGAAAAAGAACAACCTTCAGTCCATTTGAACGTATGGTGTCTACAAATTAAATTATATGTAATAATATGCTCTGTATACGTACCTTGATGAGAAGGACTCTGGCCATTTTGTCCCTAGCAATATCACAGAAACAATTGTCAGAGTGAGACTTAATGGTTGGAAATAAACATTGTAAAGATATAGGCACTGTAGCCTTGGAGAGAACAAAGTATATTAAGGTTTTCTTCATTTACCTCGGCTTGCGCTGTGCCGCTCAAGAGAAGTGCCAAGATGAGTCCACCACGTAAAACCAGACTCTTCATTTTCACCTGTAGTGTACAGTGACTATTTAGTTATAGATATACCTCAAGTTGTGTTTTGTAAAGGAAAATAAAGGTTTATCATTTCTGTCTCTTAACACTTACCTGTGTGTGTTGAATCGACCTTGTGTCGCAGCTCAAATTCCACAGCAGAGGCAGCTCCTTTTCCCTGACTGATTAAACCACCACTCCTCCTTTTGTATTTAAAGTCTGTTTCGTCTGTGGGAGGAGAAAACTGTCACAGTGCTCTTAAACATGTGTTTGTCTTTCACATGTACGGTATGTTCAGAACTCTGGCCCAGTTCTTTGACCTATTCCA
The DNA here is from genome assembly GCF_963457635.1 of Microchirus variegatus. Taxonomy (NCBI): domain Eukaryota; kingdom Metazoa; phylum Chordata; class Actinopteri; order Pleuronectiformes; family Soleidae; genus Microchirus; species Microchirus variegatus. Next base: position 15,339,653 of record NC_139821.1, read on the forward strand.
CTTGGCAAAAAAAACTTTCTGTGTCAAATAGTAAACACCTGATAAGAGTACTTATAAATGCACGCTGTTGACAGCTGAATACAAGAGATGAATAAAATAAACAGGATCATTGGAGGAGTTTATTTATTTCAATTATATTTGTGACATATCCTGGATTTTGGGCTTGGTGTAGTGGTTAGCGCTCTTGCCTTTGCAGCAAGAAGACCTGGGTTCTTGACCCGGTCAGAACAAGGGCCTTTCTGCATGGAGTTGGCACGTTATCCCTGTGTGTGTGTGTGTGTGTGTGTGTGTGTGTGTGTGTGTGTGTGTGTGTGTGTGTGTGTGTGTGTGTGTGTGTGTGTGTGTGTGTACACACTGTAAAAAAGAAAAATGCCTGTCTGCAACCACTTGTATTTTGTCTTGAAGATATAAAAGCATAGATGTCACTGAACTTTTTAAAATTGAAGTAATAGTGTTTGGTCCAAGCGGCTCTAGTGAACGCCCCCCTGCTGACTTGGGCCCTTTGGCACCGTATGCAAAGCCTTTAGTCACAAACTTAGGTTTTATTATGGACAGTGATTTTAAATTGGACCGGCAAATTGGGGCAACAGTAAAGTCCAGCTTTTTTCACACCAGGCAGCTGGCAAAGGTGAGGCCCCTTCTATCTCAAAAACACTTTGAAACAGTAATCCATGCCTTTGTTACATCTCGGCTGGATTACTGTAACGCTCTTTATCTTGGAGTCAGCCAGTCCTCCCTCTCACGTCTCCAGTTGGTCCAGAACGCTGCTGCTTGCCTCTTAACTGGAGCACGTAAGAGGGAGCACATTACTCCAATTCTAGCCTCCCTTTACTGGCTGCCTGTGCATTTTAGAGTCCATTTTAAGATTCTTTTATTTGTTTTCAAATCTTTAAATGGTCTTGCCCCACCTTACCTCTCTGAGCTTCTCCATCCCTATGCTCCTGCTCGGTGCCTCAGGTCAGCTGACCAGCTGCTCCTGGAGGTACCGAGGTCTAAACGGAAGCTCAGAGGGGAAAGAGTTTGGGACCGGTTTTATTGCCGGTCCCAAACTTTGGAACGCCCTCCCACTCCATATTAGACAGGCCCCCTCACTGTCCATTTTTAAAACTCATCTTAAAACCCATTTTTATTCTTCTGCGTTCAACTCAGCATGAGACTCTGCTCTTGTCTTAGTGTTTTATTGTCTTTATTGTTGAAACATTTTTTGTTTTATAGTTTTATTGTTTTTTATTGTTTTTTATTGTTTTTTATTGTTTAAACATTGTTATTATTTTATAGTTTTAACATATATATATATATATTTTTTTTTTTTTTTTATTGTTTTTATTTGTTTCCTATGTTTTATGTGCCATGTTTTATTTATTGTATTGTTAAGCACATGGTCCCAGCTATAGCTGCCTAAAGCTGAGTTGAGTGTGAGAGTGAGAGTGGATGGTTCCTTGTCTCCATAGTATGTGTCGATGCGATGGACTGGCGATCTGTCCAGGGTGTAGCCTATGTTTCGCCCTATGTCAGCTCCCAACACCTATATGCACCCAACACCCAACACGACCCTCATTTGTCTGATAAAGCGGTAAAAGATGGATGGATGTAGGATTTTATTACTGACTTATTACACTTTTGTCAAACGTCCATACAGCATTTTGAGTGGCATTTGAATTGTTCAGAAAATGCTGTATGTAGAAGGATCCATAGATTGAAGATGCCCCGATGATGTCTCAAATGGCTCTGTTGCTGGAATTGACACGAACTTGCATTGTACATCGTTCAGTAACAGTCACATTAGCCTCGTAATCTGAATGTAGCCATGAATAGTGGTTGCAAAAACTGTGAGTCAGTTTGTCTGATTTTGTTGTCAAAAGACATAAAGGCAAATGTTTGATTTGAATACACACGCATTCAACTTTGGTCAAATCTTGAATTGAATTAGAACACATGCAGTTACCAAACTTGTCAAACAAGATCCTATTGGCTCTGTACATTGTGCACTCATTAAGTTATTATTGACACACCTGAAAGATATTCAATCTAAAGGTCAAATCTCGTGTTCATCAGGCCCAGTGCCAGCAGTAAATGACACGGGGTGGAATAAAGTGCAGAGAGGGGGCGGTGCCAAGAAAAATGTAGGCTACATTTCACAAACACAAAAGCCCACACACATAAACTAGTAGATCAACAAAACCACCATAACCTACACTCTACAATAAGAAAATCCGACCAGTTGAATTCTTCGGTTAGGGGTGAAGTGATCATTGATCTTCAGTAAAAGGGGCAGCAACGCCCCCCTCATGAGACCGGGCCTGATGTTCATGATCTAAACCTACTGGCAGAAATCACAGCTGAGGCTAATGTAGGTCAATAGATTTCAAGTTCAAGTCAATCCAGCACCAAAGCCATTTGAGACACCTTCAATCTATTAATCCTTCTACATACAGCACTTTTTGAACAGATCAAATGCTGCACCTAAAATGCTTTATGGATGTTTGACCTTAACATTTTAAGACTATTGTGACTAGCTTTAATAAAATCCAAGATCCATCACATGAGGGTGCCAATCTCAGCTGACATAGGGCAAAAGGCAGGGTACACCCTGGACAGAACACCAGTCCATCACCGGGCCACATATAGAGACAAGCAACTACTCTACTTTAGAGTCCAGTTGACCTAATCCGCATATTGCATGTTTTTGGACTGTGGGAAATGGAATAGGTGAAAGAACTGGGCCAGAGTTCTCAACATACCGTACATGTGAAATAAAAAATTTAGTTTAAGATAAATGTAAATAACAGTTTTCTCCTCCTGAATGTTGTTTTTCTCTTGTCACGTGCACCTCAGGTGTTTTATGTAATCAAGCCTGTTGGAGTCGAACCTTTTACGGTAACAAACGTGACATAATACATTGACAGGTTCCAGGGAAATTGATGCTCTCAATGGAACAATACTTTCATGTTTCTGCTAATATGCGTGATTGACACCAAACAATATCATGATATTCTTTAAATATGTTTAATACTTAAGAACAACAACAAACAGAGTGACACAGGACGACTTTTTGCCTGCACACAATGTCTAACAGACGAGAGCGATGTCCTCTCGACCTAAATCTAACTAACTTGCTGTGGTAGTTTGTGTTCCTGAATTTCTCTAATTGGAGATAAAGATCTATATTGTCTAATATTATATGTATGTAATATTATATTATGTGTGCACATGTGAATGCAATCTGACAGCACATTCACATTAAAATAGAAGACACTTGCAGTTATAACTGTGAAATCTGATCTGTAACTAATCAAATTTGAATTGGCTGAGAGCAACGTGGCCGGTAATCAGATTGTAGCCTTTAAGATTGTTCATTACTACATTTAAAGGTAAAGTAAGTAGTTTATAGTGACATCTAGAGGAGAGGCTGAAATTTACAACAACAAACTGCTCCTCTGCCCACCCCCTCCCTTCCCTGAGCGCTACGGTATCCTCAGCCGGTCAAATGTCGTCCTCGTCGTCTTTCTCCGTGGTGCGAGCGTAAGGTCAGGTACTGGTGTTTCTTTATCCGCTGTAAAATACGTATGGTCCTCCATTCTAAACGCGTAAAATGATCCGCTCTCAGCCTCGTCTCGGCGCTCAATTTGTTCTCTCGGGTTTGTCTATATAGGCTCCCGTTGAAACATGGCGTCGTGGCAATGCAACCGCGGCCCGTGGCCATGTTATTTTACATGACTTTTTGAAACACTATGAAAATGAAACAAAAACTACTATACCGCGACTAGACAATTCAGGAGCACATAATATGTATACAAAAGTAGATTTTGGGTCATATAAACCCATAAATACTACGCAGTGTCCTTCTAAAATGCATTTATTGTGACTCTGCGACAGCTGAGTGAGATACTTCTGGAATTCCCTCCTCTGCACGAATGATAACAGTGCTGTCGTCCTTCTCCATCCCAAAGCCAGCATAGAGAGGCTCAGTGAAAGTGCTGTAGAATGTGTGAAGGTGACTGAGGCTCCCAGAGGAGAAGGACAGGGTTCCACCAGGCCAGTCCAGATACACTCCAACCCTGTGGGAGTGAGACAGAGGTGCTGGGACCTCCTCAATCTGGTCATTATGTTTAGCGCTGTAGTGATCCTCAGAGCAGTACAGAGTCCAGGACTGGTCTGTGTCGCCAAACCCACAGACATAAGGTCCTCCCTTTCGATGGATGCCCCTCATAGCCACGGCAACATCCACCCACGATCCCCTCCACTCCACTTCCCAGTAGTGGCATTGAGCGAGGGCTTGGTGACAGAGGACCTGAGACACACTCTCAAACCTCTCAGGGTGATCTGGGTACTGCTGCTCCCTCCTCACCCATGTCACCTGCTTCCCCCCGTCATACACGAAGAGGGATTTGGCTGCTGTGTCTTTGTTGAGCGTCAGTGTGCATGCATCTGTAGAAGACACAAATATGGCTCATTTCAGTTGAAACTCTGTTTTTTATTAATTAATTACAAAGAAAGAAAGTCACATAAATTCATATTTTAGCTCTATTCTGCCATCTGCTGGACAAATAACAACACAGCAATTAAACAAAACAAAAAAAACATAAACCTTGACTTTACATAAATACATAAATATGTAAATAGGAATACACTTACAGTTTTTCAGTGTTGATTTCAAGTAGCACTCGGCATTATGCTCCACACTGTAGACCATAGATTAACGGATGAGAAATGTTAATCCACAACAGACCCCAACATTAAGTATTCTAATAATACTAAAACGTCTAATATAATCCGATACTGAACCTAAAGAAAAATTATGCATAATCTAAGAAACACCTATCTGTCAACCGCTCAAAAGTTCGGGGTCACCTATACATTTTTTTTTTGGTGTTTTCCATTAAAAATCAACACTTTTATTCATCAAAAGAGTTGCAAAGTGAATAGAATATAGTCAAGACATTGACAAGATTAGAAATCAAATAAACAGCAAAACTGTTTTCAGCTGTGCTAACATGATTGCACAAGGGTTTTCAAGGGTTTTCTAATCATCCAATAGCCTTCTAACACTATGCACCTATGTACATATTCCATTAAAAACCAGACGTTTGCAGCTAGAATAGTCGTTTACCACATTAACAATGTATAGAGTGTTTTTATGATTCATTTAATGTTATATTCATTGAAAAAAAAGTGATTTTCCTTTCCAAAAATAAGGACATTTCTAAGTGACCCCAAACTTTTGAACGGTAGCGTACAATGGTTTATGGGCAGTGATCGAATATAGTGTCCCATATTTTGTTTGTATAAGTGTATCTCTACATGCTGGAACTTAAAGAAGCTATGTTTAAATTTCGATTTTTTTCAATTTATTTTTACTGAATTAAGCCACTGTTTTACCTGAGTATTTCTAGTTTACACTGTGGGTTATCCCGATGAACAGAAAGTAGCTTTGCTCCAGACTCCTGCAGGTAATTGTAGCTGAGGTCCAGCTGCCTCAGGTGAAATGGATTGGAGCTCAGTGCTGAGGCCAAATGAGCACAGCCTTCCACTGTGACTCCACAGAATGACAACCTATGTTCACACAAATAAATATGCTGATTGACTTGTATTTCACAGATACAAGCATTCATTGTCACATTTTAGATTTCTATTTACTAGATGACTATGAGCTGACCTTAACGTCTCCAGTTTGCATTGTGCACGAGCCAGTCCTGCAGAGAGCAACTTCACCTCAGAGTCCTGCAAATCATTCCCACTCAGATCAAGCTCTGTCATGTAAGAGGTGTCCGAGCCAATGATTGAGGCAAAATCACAGCAGCATTTCTGGAGACCGCCATCGTTTGTCCTGGAGATGAGAATATATTATGTCTTAATTGTTTTTGGTTGTCTTACAATGTTAAAACAAAAGGCAGCACTGGAATATAACTGTATGGTGTACATATGACGTTGTGTTATATTTTTGTGTTCACTGTACTTGAATGACCTCACCTTAATTTCTCCAGTTTACAGTGTGGGCTCCTTAGTCCGGCACACAGTAGCTGAAAGTCTGGACCCTGCAGGTTGTTTTGTCCCAGGTCCAGCTCTTTGAGATGGGTCAAGTCGCAGCTGAGAGCTGAGCCAATGGGATTGCAGCATTTGTGTGTAAGTCCACAGCAGCTGAGACTGGTGAATTATACATATCAGATCAAATTATTTTATCTAGTGTAAGTGCTGCAACAAACCTCTCTCTTGTCCATATCTAAGTAAATTTGTGTCAGAAATTCCTACACTTATTCAGCTAGTTTATAGAATTATTCTGCCCTCTAGAGGACACACTTTGACAGGTTTGCCTTTCAACAAATATGTTTGCATAGGTTTGAGTGGTGGAAATAGAATCCGGGCTGAGCATCAAAACAAAATGCCATTCTCACCGAGTAAAAAATAGTGAAACACTTCAGTAATAATGTCTTGACCTACGTGACAGGGTGAAACAAGAATGCTCATTGTAAGAGGAGCCAGTGTGGGGTTAGGTTTAGGTTGGTTTGGGTGGTTGGTGCAGGATTACTTGTAACAGTGTGATTTGTGAACAGTCAATGTAGTTAAAGCTCACATAGAGTGGTCCTGTTGCACATATATGTTAGTTATGGAGGTCTACTTACATATATTAACTTGTTTTTATGGTCAAAAACCTCCTAGTTGCTGTAAACGAGCCGATAGAATTCCTCTTTTCTGACGGTGTTTCCCAGCCGCGAGATTTGAGAGTCAACTCTCACCCAGAAGACAGAGTCTTGAGATTGGCCAGTATATTCAGCACACCCGCTCTCAGAAGCCCAGCTCCCCCCTCTGGAACGGTGGATGCACTGCTCCTCATTATCAAAACATTGTTTTAACAATGTTTAAAAATAGCTTCTTAACGCAGTCCCTTTTAGGACTTTGACTCGGAGTCAGAAGACACTGTCGCTCGTGAAACACCTCCACAACGGACGTTATTCTTCTTCTGCGGTTCAATGTACACAACCGGATGTGCCCGGACTAGTGCCCGGAGCAGGACGATCTGCTGTTCCGGAGAACCGCTGTTTACGTAACCGGACCGGGTTTTTTCAGAGATCTCGCTGAGCCCGAGATTACAATAAAACACAGTGTTCTCAGCAGTGGCTGAACTGTTTGTTTAGAACCTTCAGGGCTTCTTAAACAAGGTAATGACGCAGATACACACTAAAAAACAGCGTTAATTGGAACTTTCGGTCTAGGTCCGCTCTAATGTCAACTGTTGACCTTTGATTACATAGTCTCGCAAGGACAGGAACGTGGCTTTGTGGCCCTTTGGTTGTTTTTGTTCTTAGATAAAAGGTACCATAGACACTTTGATATCTATGATGGCTATGATAGAAAGAGGGATGGATGTATTGAAAATATCTATAGCAGTTTGGGGTATGCGTGTCTCCAATGATCATCATTCACAACCCAGAACATCAAGGGGATATTTCTATACATTGTTGATCCTAGATAAGCTTGGATACAAGTGGACAGGAATGTGTGCAAAAGTCTCTGTGCAAACCCTTCACATGACTTTCTCTTGCCGTCGCGATTAATTAAATAAAACAGTACCCAGGAGTCAAGCCCATTAGAACCTTACTACAGCTGAAAGATTTCAGTGGCGAATTAAGTGTACGTTCGGTCACTACGCTCATGTTGTACAAAATGGTGGAGGCACTGACCTGAGTGTTTCCAGTCTACAATGTGGACTCCTCAGTCCTGCAGTAAGCTGGGATACACCAGAATCTTTCACACTGTTGTTACTCAGGTCAAGATTTTAGAGTCGAGATGAACTTGAGCTTAAAAGTGAGGCCAGATCTTCACAAGAACCATCTTAGAGCTTGCACTGATTCAACCTGTAGAAGAGGAGATGTTTCAATTTTATTTAAAATGCAAGCAAGATATGAATATTTATCAGAAGTAGAAGTAGGTTTAACCTTAAATGTTTCCAGTTTGCAGTGATGGCTGCACACTCCCATAGTCAGAGTCTTTAGTCCTGTTTTTTGAAAGTCATTCAAACTTAGGTCCAGTTCTCTGAGTTGGGTTGATGCTGAGCTCAGGGCAACCCCCAGTGCTTCACAGCAGCCTCCTCCAGTTTACAACTATGCAATCTTAAAGAAGAAGAAAAAAGAAGCTATATTATTATACTTCCTTGCAATAATAAGTCAACAATATTTATGCAATAATAAACCTAATCCACAGGCCTTATACAGTAAGTATTGCTGTGTCCAGGGATGTGAAAAACAAAATACCACAGGGCAGAACAACCTCAGGCAATGGGAATGATGTTTTTAGTACCAAAGTGGATTGAATGTTACAGACCTCAACTTCTTCAGTTTACAATTTGGAGTTGATAGTCCAACAGAAAGCGCTACCACCCCTGAGTCTTTCAGGCGGTTGTCACTCAGGTCCAGCTCTATCAGGTGAGAGGAGGTCGAGTTCAGTGCAGAGGCCAAAAGTTGGCAGCAGGTTTCAGTGAGGTTGAAGAGATTTAATCTACAAGATGACACATGACAGATGTCCACAAAAATGGACAAATGGAAAAAGTTGATCTGTAGGCTATAGGTCAACAACATCAGCTGCAATGAAAGGTATCACATTTATCAGCACCTTAAAAGAGCAATAAAATCTAATATGTAAGAGGGACAGAGGTTATGAAAATGATGATGATAACTCACAGAGCATGTGTGGAGGAAGTTATGACAGGCAGCAGCTTCACCACTCCTTCCTCAGATCTTACGTTCTTCTTCAGGTCAAACCTCTCTGTGGCCTCTGATGTCATCAACTCGAATGTGAGTGCAGACCACTGAACTGGAGACAGGTTTTTGGCAGCAAGTGTCCCAGAGCTCACAAAATTCTGGATCTCCTGCACTAAAGACTCATCTTTGAGCTCACTTAGACAATGGAATAAGTTGAGCTTGGCCACTGGTTCCTCCTTGATCTTGTCCTTGATAAACTGGACAGTTGTCGCTACATCTTCATCTCCTTCTGCTTCCAGATGAAGTATTCTGCCCAGGAGCTCCTGGTTTGATTTTAGCGACAGTCCCAGGAGAAAGCGAAGGAACAGGTCCCAGTGGCCGTCCTTGTTCGCCAAGGCTTTTTCAATAGCTGTTTGGTGAAATTTTAACACAGATTTGAGGAGCAACCTTGTAGACATTCTTTTCAGATATCCAAGAAGAACGTTGTCCTTTCTTTGCATGTAGGAGTGATGAGCATACACAGCTGCCAGAAACTCCTGAACAGTCAAATGTACAAAACTAAAAACCTCTTACCTCCGTCTTCCCTCCATCGCAAACAACTTTGTGCAAACTCCCGAGTAAACGGTTGCCTCTTTCACATCCATTTCACATTATTTTAGGTCAGCCTCGTAGAAGATCAGGTTGCGCTTCTCCAGTTGATGGTACGCCAGCTTAGCTAGCTTCAAAACACAGTCACTCTGTACAGGGTTTATGCCTTTCTCTCATCTTGTCCATTTGACACAGAAGGAGGTATGCGTACATCTCTGTCAAAGTGTTTGGCATGCTTCCTGTCAAGCTGTCGCACAACATTTTCTTCATCACAGTGACAGTGATCCAGCAGAAGACCGGAATTTGACACATGACACAGAGACTCTTTGATGACTCGACATGTTTGAGAATCCTGATGGCGAGGTTGTTGTCACACAAGTGCCTCCTGAAGTATTCCCCCCTCTGCTTCTCAGCGAAGCCCTTGACTTCTGTCCACTGGTGGATGTGTTTTCGAGGGATATCACGGACTGCGGCAGGCCGCGACGTGATCCAAAAAAGGGAGTTACAGAGCAAATCTCCCGTGATGAGGTTTGTGATCAGGACATCCAGTGAGGCTGGCTCTGTCTCATCTCTGAAGACCTTGTTGAGCTTAAAGTCTAAGGGCAGGAGGGTCTCATCAAGACCATCAAAAATTAACAAGACTTTGGATTCTGTTCCCAATGTCTCAAGAGGTTTGATGTCAGGGAAGAACTTGTTGAGCAGCTGCATCAGACTGTAGTCCTTGTCATTTATGTTGGGATTTAGTTCACAGAAAGGAAGAGGAAAAATGAAGGTGATGTCCTGGTTTTCTTTTCCTTCAGCCCAGCTTAGGATAAACTTCTGCGTACAGACAGTTTTGCCTACTCCAGGGATACCCAGGGTGAGCACAGTTCGGATCCCTTTGTCTTGATTGGGGTTGGGTTTGAAAATGTCACGAACTTTGATCAAAGTTTCATCTGCTGTCACATGGTTAGACCTCTGCTGCCTGGTTTCATACTCCTCACTGAGGCCTCCCCATGCTCCTTCTATCACATGCAGTTCAGTGTAGATTTTGTTGAGGTAGACGTTCTCCCCCTCATCTGTGTTACCATGATAAATGTTTTGGTACTTTTCCCTCAGAGTGAATTTCAGTTTGTCTTGAATTGCATGGTGGGTGATTTCTGTTCAAAAATTCAAAATAATAATTTAGTTCAAATTTAAACAATTCACATTAAAATCCTGTGTCTTTAGAATTGGGAATTTGTGCGTGCTTATCTGCTTACCTTTGGGTCTTTGATCGCTTCGGACTGATGAAGAAACACAGAAGGAAAATTATGTTATCTGACTACACTATTTAGTCCCACAAAATCAGTTGGCGACCTTTTGTAAAAAAAAAGATTCATGTTTTACCTTCCTCATACTTCTTCTTTAATGTTTCAGCCCACAATTTCAGTTTCATCTTCACAAGTACAACCACCGTGACTGTAACGGCGTCATTGAAGCCATATGTCTGTACCAAAAGATCCACAGTGCCCTCTCTGGCCACCCCTTCAAGCCTAACCCTTGGAATATGAGGAAATCAGTCAACGACATTTCTGCATAGATACCAGTGGAACTTCCTAAGTTGTTCATCAACAAGCTCTTCAAAGGTTTCCAACAGCAGCTGTGGGACAGACGCCATATCTGTTCTCCATATGGACCATTCCTGTCACTGCGCGTCCATCCTTTGTCTGAGAACACGGAAACACCTTCAGTTTTGACTCGTTGTAGGCTGACACTTCACTGTTGACCCTGCCCCTGCTTATGCTTCCCGTAAGACTGCACTTGTTTGCTTGCTATCAAATAATCAAGTCAGTGCAGGCATGAGGGTGACTGGTGTAAGGGTTGTTGATGGTAAACATGATAATGAAGTATAATAAAGCAGCTTTGCCATAAAAACAGTGAGGTTGTGAGTGGATATACCATGTGGTTCATTGTTTGATCTTTATTGGATTCACAAGACACCTATGAGAGACGATGCTCTACATTGAGTTGTGACAAGTGCTTATTTGAGTTACAGTTGTAGGTTTAACACTTAAAACTGTTAATTTTAATGTAACATTTAAAGAGTTAAACAATTAGTTTTAAAATAACACTAATCCATAGTGGACTTGGTCCTGAACTAAACTGGTGTTAAATTGACTCCTATACTTTAACATTGCAAAAAATGCAATGTGTGTGAAAATCCCAAAAGATTATCAGTTTCTGAAATACTCAGACCAGCCCATATGGCACCAACAATACCACATTCAAAATCTCCTTTATTCCCAATCCTGATGCTCAGTTTGATCTTCAGCAGGTTGTCTTGACTATGTTTAGCTGCCTAAACGCATTGGGTTGTTTCCAGTTGAGCCTTGTAATGTTGAAAATGAAAATAATTAATACATTACAGGAAACTGCTACTTCATACCTGTATATGTGATTAGAAGCATTATTGCCCTAACTAGTAAATCATTACGTTCTTTGATAATTTGCTGACTGCTGATAAGCAGTGCTATAAATTTATCCACAAGGAGATTCATGTCTTGCAGGTCATGAAGTTGGTCCTACTTGTTGAAACGACTGCTTTATTTTACAATTCCAATGTTTCGGTTCAAGTTGAGTGTCAGAATTATGAATTTCAGTTGCAATTTTCTTTTTCTTTATCTCAATCCTGACCCTTACTTACATTTGAGTCAACGCACACGACTGACTCCTGTCCTCCACGGTGACTCCACACACTCTTTTTTTGACGTGACACAGTTTATTTCCTCCTTTTTTACAACTTTAAATGTAAAAAGTCTTTAGATTTATCAGCGTGATTACAGTAAATACAGGGGATCATTCAGTTAAAAAATCTTGAAAACACCAGATTACCAACATAATATTACTACTAATAGTCTGATATGAAAGACAGACTTTTCCAACAAAGACATCACAGCAATATTTTTTTTCATCCATCCATCCATCATCTACCGCTTTATCCTCCACCAGAGGGTCGCAGGGGATGCTGTGCCTATCTCAGCTGATATTGGGCGATGGGCGGGGTACACCCTGGACAGTTCGCCAGTCCATCACAGGGCCACATATAGAGGCAAACAACCATTCACTCTCACTCTCACATCTACGGTCAATTCACTCTAAATTTTAGAGTGACCAATTCACCTAATCTACCTACATCATTGGTTCTCAAAGTGCGGCCCGCGGGCCAATGGTGGCCCGCAGAAACATTTCTGGCAGCCCGCAATGAATTACAGTTGATAGTTTTAATCCAGGAGCTACGAAGCTTGTTAAATTGTTAAATAAGTTTATTGGACATTACTGGATACAGACCAATAAGTGTAAACTGTAGAACTGCAATCTGGTCATTAAAATTATTACAAATGGGATTTCTTTCTGTTTTTTTTTCTTTTTTTCCCCTTTGGCGGCCCTCAGTCCAATGTTGGGTTCCTAAATTGGCCCTCGGGTATCAAAACTTTGAGAACCCCTGACCTACATATTATGCTTTTTATTCATAAATACATTCACACACATATACTGTACACATGTATTCAATATGCATCTTTATCCACTGTGTCCACACATAAACTAAGACACTTAAATAATAATTATAACAATCATAATTTGATTCAGAATTGGACTAAATTGACCGTAGGTGTGAGTGTGAGTGGATGGTTGTGTCCCTGTGATGGACTGGCGATCTGTCCAGGGTGTGACCCCCGCCTATCGTCCTATGTCAGCTGAGATAGACACAGCTCCCCCCACGACCCTCATGTGGAGGATAAAGTAAGTAAGATTTGGATGGATGGATAATTTGACAAAATGCGAAAGATACAAAACAATACCATTGTGTGATATTACATGTTTCAGTTACTTAACTGTTTCCCAAAAAAAATCAACACTTGAATGAAAATGAATGAAATGGCAAATGAAAATGTTCAGAAAAAAGGCAACAATTAAAGTGAGATCGAGAGCTTGGATACAGTATAGATTCAAACATCTCCTCTATCCAGATCCAAGGGCTTCATAATTCAGAGCAACTAAACATCTCCCTTAACTAAGTGCAACGCCTCTTCCTTTCTTTATTTCGCTCCCTTCTCTCTTTCTCCTCGTTTTTAGCAAGGTCATCGGAGATCAATCTGCATTTGATCCTTTCAGACCTTCTGAGGATTTCTGAAAAAGAAAAAAAAAGGGTGTTTATTCAATATTGTGAGAAAACCAACTCGTCATAGGTATGTGTGTGTACGTACGTGCGTGCGTGTGTGTGTGTGAGCAAGATCTTACTTTTGACACCATATGCCTGCTGTTTTTTGACTGGGACACTATTGGCCTTGTTAATTCTTCTGCTCTTCCACCCTGAGTGATCGTTTTCTGAAGTCGTGCTTAAAACAGCATCAATCCTCTTGTGTCCCTTTGACTTGTCTGGACTCGTTTGCCCTCTAGTCTCTGCTGGCACTTCTTTCTGGCTTCCTCTTTTCCTCTTCTTGACCAAACGCTCTGGGCTTTAGCGATATAAAATAAGAAGGTGAATACAAAAACATCATGAATCTTGAAACACTTGTTTGAGTTACTTTGTTGCCACTGTTAGATGTGAAGACCAGCATTGCACTCATGTCTGCACATTAGCTATAAAAGCCATAGCTGATAAGCTCTAAATATTTCAGACACTTACATGTCATCATGATGTGAATCGTCATCAGTGTCCCTTCCTCTCTTTCTGTCTTCTGTCTTGTCTGAACTGTTTTCCTCTCTGATGACAGAGTCTGAAGGTGAGAAATGCTCATTTGCACTCAGCCAAACAGAGCTGCCTTCAGAGGAGTCCCTGCCTCGTGAGCTGGCAGTGATGTAAGAGGACTCCTCACTCTGGTGTGTTGACGGGACTGTGGTGTCTTTCTCATTATCAGAGCTCAGACCCTGAAAGGTGCTCCTGTGCTCTATGAACGACTGCACACTGGAAGAAAACCGATCAATGAGTCACATTGCATCATCTAACTCCGTATATCCAGCACTAGGGCTGGTTCGATAGCACCTTTTTTTTATCCGATACCGATACAGATATATGCAATCTATCAAGTGGCGCCACCAAGTAAAACAGTGTGTGCAATAATTGTTTATAGAGGGCTACATATTGGAAGCACACAGGTTGCAAAGCCATTTTCTCCCAGAGAGCAAGGCTGAACAACTTAACTCATGATGGTGGGTGTGCAGTATAGTGTTTGAGAATAATTTTGTTTGGGAACTGTCTTCCTGCTGGATCAAAGTACCAGTGTTCAGTCATGTAATTTCACAGTAAACTATATTGATAATTACTCAGATTCAGAAATGTATGTGTTTTTTCTGTAGAGCATGAGTGTCTCATTAGCTGCTCTTGTTCAGTCTGTCCAGTGAGCAGAGAGTGGGCAAAGCAGATATAGGGAGCCACCTTTACGGGGGACCTTTTTTAATCCCTTTTTGTTTTTAATCTCCTCACTTCCCCCATTTGTTACAGACCCAAATTGTATCTTAGTATAGTTGTCAGGACAGGCAGGGGGTGTGTAGTGGGAACTTGCCATGACAACTCACAAGGGTTAGATTGAATTATTCTAGTTCATATAGTGTGCGATACCTGTTGAAGTCAATGTATGGGACGTTACAAAGTGGGTGTTTCTGAAATTCAGATCTTACATAATAAATCAGATAAACCTTCACCTTCTTCATTGTCATTTATTACGCTAGCACCTTCAGTGGGTATAATGTCTTCCGTTGTCCATGATTAAGTCAATCAAGAAGTAAGGATATACTGAATCAAGGGGAAAATTCTGCTGTACGTAAGTCTATGGGCAAGTGGGACTACTTCTACCTTTATTTATGCAGCAAACATTGGAAATAATGCTCTAAATCCCTACAGCAAGGTCTTCTTCAGATGTCAATTGAGTAATATATGTTCCCAAGTGAATGAAAGCTGGTATCATCCATTAGGAGCCTGGTCAGAGGTGATGCCTTAAAATATGGTGCTGGCCAACTCGTTACTCTGGAGGCTTCAAAACGGGAGGTCAGATTCCTATGGGTGTCGTTACCAGTTGGTATTAACCGATACTGATATCAGTCTGTTACAGTTACAGCAGGGGCTATAGGTGGATTTTATGTTTCTCTTCGTCCATTGCCATTTTATCATATTGTATCAGCTGATCCCCAATCAGCACAGGACAATACACACAGCACGCAGAACAATCCATACACTTACTAGGGGGTGCAGCCGAATATGTCAACGAGGTGGTCCATTGTGATAAATGGATGCTGAAGAATCTGCATTGGCGTGATTCTGTCAGCAGCGTCCACCGTCAACATCTTTGTCACCAGGTCAGCAAAGCTCACCCTTTCACAGATTTCACAAAAGGTGTCCTTTTCTGACACTCTGTAAGGCGCCTTCTGCAGGATTGTCTGAAGATCGCTCAGCATGTTACCCTTGCCAGCGGAAATTGTCTCATCAGTTCTTGGCTAAAAGGAGGACAAGTTTTAGTTGGATCATCACCAACGGCACAGAAATGTATGTCATTCAAATCACAGTCAAATATTACCACAAAGGTCCACTGGTTGGTTCCTGGTTGCAAGACATTTCTGTTGAAAAACTCTTCTGTGTACAGTCCTACATCGAGGACACGGACTGGTGGCTGTCCAACGGTGAAGATGATCCATCTCATCTGTGGGCAAAATACAGTGTTGTGTTAAGTGACTGCCTTTAATGTCAAACATATACCTTAAAAGTTAAAAACCGGTTAAAAAGGTTTTGTGAAGAGGAGATATGTGTGATTTCACACAATCACACATCAATTATATCGATTCAGGGATTTTAGAATGAGAGGAGAATTGTTGTCTGATTTAAGGTCCGGTGTGCAAGAATAAGTGACATCTAAAGGTGAGCGTGCTGATCAACCAACAGAGAACTCCTCTTCTCAGCCCTGCCTTTCCAAAGCATGTCGGGGAACCACAGTGGTCTTCAAACACCAGAGAGGATGTTCACATTATTTCTCAACACTCTGCCATTTCCAATCTTCCTCTTCAAAACCTAAGAAGCAAACTCTGGCTGGACATGTTGGCAGAAGTGGGTGGAACCTTAAAGGTGCCATATGTAAGAATGTGGCCAAAAACGGTTACTACATTCAAATTCAAAATACAGAGGTCTTTTAGGTTTCGTTTTCTGACGTAACTGGCAACTCGTGGTTGCTCGGTAGCTGAGACTCTACTGACTGCAATGATTGGTGGCGCCACATGAGAAAAAACATGATTTCAAAACATAAACATGATTTGCAGTCTGCAAAATACTTTTTTAATGCAAATATCTTGTCTGTACTGTTGTTGTTGGTGAGTTTAGTTTGTTATATGAACATAATTCCTATCTGTGACAAATTAGGAGGATTTTATGGCCAGTTGCTTTAGATTTATTACATAATGCACCTTTAAAAATAAATAGAAATAGAATACCACCCATAATTATGCTTGTATAAATGTAGAACTGCTATAATATGAAGCCTTAGAATAAAACTTGACAATTAACTTGAGGTAAGGGCCTTGTAAACACACAAAAAGGACAAGAAACGGCAGAGATTGAAAGAGTCAGGAGAGTTGTGCAATGGTGCTTAGATTCCAGAGGTGGAAAAATTACTAAAATATTGTACTCAAGTAAAAGTACCAATACTTTGATGAAATATTACTCAAGTAGAAGTAAAAGTAGTCATCTGAAAATGTACTCAAGTAGAAGTAAAACGTAGTTCATTTGAAATGTACTTTAAGTAAAAGTTACTTAGTTACTTTGCATGGGGTGTGAGTGTAGTAGAAATATGACAAGGGCTCAGAAATCCAAAAAAGTTTGGAGCTCACACGCCCGGCGCAACACAGGATGTTACATCACTTTTGGCGTGTTTGTTCACGCGCCAGTGCTGGTGATAATCACATCATCATTTGTCTGGTTCTGGTGTATATTTTCCCCCTGGAGATCTTCATTGTGCTGAATTTTTATTTTTACTCAGTAACGGATAGGATTTGTAACTAAGTATAATACTTGAGTCAATACGTACTCAAGTAAAATACAAAATCCTGATTTTAAATTGTACTTAAAAAATACAAAATACACACAAAAAAAGTATTCAATACAGTAACTTGAGTAAATGTATTTTGTTACTTTCCACCTCTGTTAGATTCTTTCTGGTATGCAAAGGCCACAATCATTCCCTGACATGCCTGGGAAAGCGTGGTTTGTTTGCCACAGTCTGCAATGTCACCATCGGAAATTTTTACACACTGAGGAGAATAAAATGCTCAAAGTTGACCATATAATCATATAATGCAGGGGTTCTCAAAGTTTTGATACCTGAGGGCCAATTTAGGAACCCAACATTGGACTGAGGGCCGCCAAAGGAAAAAAACAGAAATCCCATTTGTAATAATTTTAATGACCAGATTGCAGTTCTACAGTTTAGCGTTAACTAATATAAGCGTTAATATAATGTAATTTAAGCATTAATATAATAACGCTTTATAATTTACTGGGTAATTACCAGTATTTTGGCCATTGTTCTTACCTTCTAATTACAGGTTAATACCAAGTAACACATTTCTGGGTAAATAGCTAGTAATTGGGGGCTGTAGCTACCTGCTTATTACCAGCTTATAACCCAATAATACACTAAAATTCACCATATAGAAACCAGGTAAATACCCAGTATTTTTGTTTACACTTATTGGTCTGTGTCCAGTAATGTTCAATAAACATTTAACAAGCTTAGTAGCTCCTGTATTAAAACTATCAACTGTAATTCATTGGGGCTGCCATTGGCCCCCGGGCCGCACTTTGAGAACCAATGATATGATGGAATGTGGCTCATCTCCCACTGCTCATTATTAAATTTTACAGATTAAAATAAAATAGCATAATATTGTGGAATGCTGACCATGTCATATGCATCACAGCCCTGGAAAAGTACTTTGCCCAATAGCAGTTCAACAGCAACGCAGCCAAAAGACCAAACATCGATGGCCTCGTTGAAAGGACTTCCCAACATGACCTCTGGAGCTCTAAGAAGAAAAGGTCAGAAAGAATCAAGTTAGCCTCTTTTTCTTTCTTGGTATGACAAAATTAACAAACCTGAGATGCAAGTATTCAGGGCTTCACATCTCCTCATCTGCACACATACATGTGCACAGATGTTCCTGACTTACCTGTAACACTTGGACTGGAATTTTACACCCACATGTTTCTCAGGGTGTCTGCATGCTAAACTAAAGTCAATGACTTTGACTCTCACTGGCTTTTGTAAATGGTCCACCACCATGATGTTTTTCGGCTTTAAGTCAGCATGAACAACCCCGATGCCCTTCAGAAACTCTAGGGCAGTAGCCATCTGAAATCATCAACGACACTATGGTGAAAATGTTCACGTAGAAATGGGATGTGTGTGGTGAATCTGAATTGTTCCAGAAACAAACCTGCTGCACAATGGAGCGTATCGCCGTCATCTCCAGAGTCTGATTGTGGTTATTCTCGATGAATTGTTTCAGGTTCATGTCGAGTTTCTCAAACTCAAGGCAGAGTTGGCCCTTGAAGGTGAAGTAGGTGTTCAGTTTGAGGATATTGAAATTGTCCAAGTCGAAGTTTCTCATTGACTTGAGAAAAGCCACCTGCGATCATAAATGTTAGGGAGGTAACAGTGTTTTTAAATGATTATTTGACACATTAAGGATTTATTTTACAAGTGAAATGTTGAATAGAATGTGTGTTGCACCTCTGTCTTGGCTGCTTCCATACACTGTGGCGACCGGAGGATTTTCAAAGCCACAACTTCATTGGTGGTTGTTTTCCTGCACTTAGTGACTATCCCATATGTACCTCTGCCTAGGAGCTCCTGCACCTCATACTGAGTGGAGTCAGAGGGGATGAGTTCATCACAGGAGATATTGAAATACATTGTTGAAATCTACAGATCTGCAGACACCTGACAAGAGAGAACAAAATCAGACATTTGGACACAACTCATGCCATATATAACTAGAGTAAAGGGGTGTTCACATCAGACTTAAATTCAGTCATTTGTCAGTGTTAATTAAAAACAAATATCTACCAAAAGCGTGAGAAAGTAAATATGAAATGTTTCCCTTAAAAAAAATGAAGAGCTAAAAAATACTATTCCTGCAGAAAATGCAGTTACGTTCTCTTGCCTTTGATCTGCCTTACCACGACAACCCACATACACATCAAAGGTAGATGAGGGTGACATCCATTCATTATCAATAGTAAAAAAGGCAATAAGGTTTAAAAACATCCTTCCATCCGTTATGTACCGCTTCCTGAATGTAAAAATGTTTTATCTTCCTCCCTTTATTTATTTTATGGCAGTTGGCCATCATGTTGCATTCCTACCTTCTTTAACCTTTGCTGTTTTTCTGTTTCCTTCTCAAGGAAGTGCAACTGATTACACAGTCCAAAAGTTTGTATTAAAGCAGGGGTCTCAAACTGGCGGCCCAGGGGCCACATGTGGCCCCCCACTTAATATCATGTTATAATGAAAACATGACCCACGACCTCACCGTCTTTTAAACACAGTGTGTAGCTGAGGCACAGCTGCCAGCGAGATGATAGAATAATATTCTGCATATTATATATGTTTGCTAGCAATATTTTTTTTATAACAGTAATAATAAGACATTCAGTCATAATTATGAATGGCAGTGGCCGAAATGGCTCCTGGTACGAATTTTGATTACAGTTGTCCCTACTATTATTTATGTAATTTAAATAAATCTGTTTTTGATATTAATACATTCAGTTTGCATCATAAATAGTATTATTAAGTATATGTGTGATGTCATGATGCAATATTGTGAACAGTTGTTTTAGGTTAGGCCGGCCCCCTCTCGACTACAATAGATGCCCAGGGCATTTGAGTTTGAGACCCCCGTATTAAAGGATCAAAGGATCATAGCTGTAAGGTCATCGTGATAGAACCTGTTATCATGTCACACCATTTTGACACAGGTTTTGAGGGAGTAGTCTGGACTGACATAAGCCTTACATTATTATGTGGTTTTGTTTTCTTGAGCCTATTGAGTATTTTTTTTTATTTAGATCTTTGTGCTCTATAGCTCCCATTAGCCCAAAAGAGACACCTTAATGTTTTTTTCTAGTACTCTTCCCCAAAACGTGTTATTATTCTATGTTGTACATGCATATATATTACATTATTTACAGTTCTAAATACAGGAAAAAATAAAAAGGTAAGGATAGAGTGAACATCGAGCCAAAACAAAACAAAATCCTGTCTCATTTCTTAAGCCTCCAGCAGATGGCGGTAAAGAAAAGAAAGAAAATGTCACCTGCTGTAAAATATACACATAAAGGAGAAGAAGAAACCTAACCAACAAACCAGCTAGCAGAGTGTTTAATTCTTACTTTCCCCACTTATGGTTCTCATTTAAAATGTGACTTCACGGCTACAGATGAACAACTTCCTTAGCCACAGCTTTGTCATCCAGCGGCATCTAGTAAAAGTCTCCTGTGACTGATAGTTAGCGAGCGGGCTAACAGTAGCTAACCGCAGCTAGTCAAACTTTTCAACACTGGATAGAGAGGATGGACTCTTGTGTTTTTACGGCCATTTCCAAAGGTTGGTTTAACGGAGAATATACAACAAATAGACTTTTAATGATACTATTAATTTGATAAGTTGAGCTGAAGTTATCACAACACACTGGGTGTTGTCGGTGCCTCTGTTTTGGCTAAATTAGCCAAGGTTGCTATCTTACTGCTGGTGGTGGATTATCTTCGGAAAGCAATGTTGGATTGACATGTTGTGTTTCCTTCGTTAATGTTGTATAAGTGTTTTGATAACCATCAGACCCTTCAGAAATGGCAAACGTTAGCCCACTGTTTTGAATAGCATTGCGGTTATTGAGCACATACTGACGCGTTTCCTGTAAGGATGCATTCAAATCATGTTACTGTTGTTTTCGCAGCACGTTTGAAAAAGCTCTTATGAAGTGTCCCCTGAACGAGAAAAATAGTTATTTTTCCAGACTATTTGTCATTGTTAGGACTACAGTACACAGCTGTATATTACACAAATAAACTAACATTACATTCAAATTACATTGTAGAATTTGTTAAAATGTGACTGATAATGATCTGTATTTGCAGTCCTGGGGGTCACTTTTTTATCATTACAGTTTACCTACTAGAGGAATAATGCGTCTGCCAAAGTCACTTAGTTATCCACATTGTCAAACTGTCAATACACTCCCCTATGGCTGAGTTTACAATTATTTTGGAAAAATCTGAATATGGACCTGTGTCTTGATCACAACCAAAATCATTTCATTGTGTCACAACCTACATCCCCCCAAAAACTAACTACTGACTAAAAGTCCTAACTTTTGGAGTTTTGCTGCTCACAAATAAACAAAAAACTGACAACTGTGGCAGAAAACATAACCTCCTCAGCAGAAAGAGTCATGGCATTGACATTTATTTATTTATTTTAATGTCAGATCAGACTAAAAATATGCAAACACTAAAATAGTGACAGAAAAGTGAGCTGTATTTATCTTCAGTCTACCCCCGTTCTTGTTTTTCAGATGGGTCCTTACCTCTGGCGTCACTGCGCCTCCTGGTCCCACCTCTGCAGCTCATGACAGCCTGGATGTGGCAGGTGCTGAAGAGACAGGATGTCATGAACTACTGGAATGTGGCCGAGTTTGTCGCATTGGTAATGGACATTGTTCCAGAGCTGCTTATGTACAAGCACAGAACACAACTGAATTTGGGATTAAAAGCCAGGGTTGGTATCATGACAAGGCATTCGTAAATAGTTTAATATTTAATTTCTAAGTTGTATGTAATGTAGACTTTATAGACTGCTAAAGACCTGTAAAGACTGGATGTTTGTTTGTTTCTTCCTGAATAGTACATCCTTGAGTTGTGCCGACGTGAACTTGCTGAACCTGACTTAATCTTATCTCACCTGGACAAGATTAAATCTCAGCACATCACCCAGGTACGTGGTGTCTTCTTGGTCCTTGTGCCCCAAATTTCAGCTACCTATTCATGGCATCTTTCCAGTGGTACACCTGTAACACGTGTGTCATGTTTATGCCCATAATACAGATGGAAACGGCAGAGGAGGAGAAAGTAGCAGTTCACTTTCTCGAGTTAATCCAGGTTCTGCTCAAAGATCCCGAAGAGAGAAGAGACTTTTTCTCGGTAAGGCAACATCTCTTCCACCTGTGTGGATCCATATATTTCTCATCTTAGTATGTTGCGTTAAGCTGAGTTCTGTCCATTACCGTATTTGGTTGGTTGTGAAATCTGGCAGGACGGAGCATGGCCACCTTTAAACAAGTACATTTACTTTTTATTTCAGCATTAATAGAGCAAGCACCTGCCTTTGGTTTTTTTTATTTGCTATATAGTGAAATAGTTTTTTTATCACTGTGTATTTTATCCTTTTAAAGGAGGTCTTCCCTGCAGAGTATGGACCACAATATCATAGTGATCTGCAGACACTGTTTTGGGAATTCCACTGTCGACTTGCTCAGCTGTTGCCCGTTCCTGACCTTGAACAGGTGAGAGGTGTAATTTTGACTAAATATGTTGTACACAAACGTTTCACGAGACTTGACTGATGTGAACGTCCGTTTCAGGTAGCGTTTTCTCGCCTCTTCTGTCTTATCCTGTACACTGCAAATTTAATATATATGTGGATTATGTAGATGCAATGGCTAAACCACCTGTTTCCCTCAGACAATGTCCTGGCTTGGGGCTGAACACTCACTGCTGGATGATTGTGTGCATTCCTTCTCCAAGCCTGCAGACCTGAAACATTTACTCCAGCACCACAAAAGCTTGGGACATTTAGAGCAACACAGTGAGTAAATTCTTTTAACCCCTTTTGTTTAGTTTTTATTAGTGGTGGGCATAGATTTTTTTTTTAAATCTAGATTAATCTCACTGTAATCATGAAATTAATCTAGATTTAAATGGCTAGGTTTCACGGTATATGACGCTATTTTTTTTTCCATGCATAATCAGGTGTTCACAGTATTTTCTACTGGTTGAGAACAGAATTACTGCATTAGATTAACTTAGGACGGTCTATTTTACCGTCATGAATACTGTAGAATTACTCCACACTAGTACAGGTTCACATCGCCCCAGAAAATGATGTTGTTTACAAAGAAGAGCTACTCATGATTCTAATGAAGTGAGGAATCGGAATGCAACGACAATTGCAGTCAAAATACAGAAGTTTACTGTGCAAATCAACATCTTTTATAAAAAATTCCCTGTTACCTACTGATGTGGAGGGTGCTGACCTTAACTTCATGCATTCTTGATATTCTAAGACATGCTTACTTGGGCTGTCAAAATTGCTCAAAAATGATATTAGAATACTCCCTCTAAAAAAACACAGATGTTCGAATATATTCTCATAGTATTTGCATCTTGCATCTGGTGTGCGTTGCATCCGCTGCATCTGGGGGCTTTCAATCAGCCAGACTGTCAGGCGATGACAGCATGGCGTCAATAAGAGGACGAACTAATACAACGAGACATAACTACCTGTATATGTAGTTTATTTAAGTTTAGACATATTTCACAACATATTACCTACACAAAAATAAGTCAATGAACTAATGACCAAGAGCGCAGATCTCACTCGCGATCTCTCTCTCTCCCCCGCCCGCCCCGTGCCGAAAACACGGCTTCACGCGCTCTGTTGTTCAACAAATGTTGAGTGCTGATCAAAGTTTTGTGCAAGCAGTTTGGTATTCATAGACCCAGCTCCCAAACCAACTTTGAGAATAGATTAACGGCGATCATTTTTTTTATCACGCAATAAGAGTCTCACGTTAACTATAAAGGCCCACCTCTAGTTTTTATCCATTTTTGTCTGTGTTTCACTTTTATTTGTGGACACTCTGAAAATAAGTTTTTTGTTCTTGTCCTTTTTTTTCTTTTTGTGCAGTACCTCCGTGTGGCATGGGTGACCGCATCCTTACCTCCCTCTCCGCAGGTCCTCTTAGGAAAGTGACAAGTACTGCAGAACAGTCCAAATCAGGTTCTCAGTCAGGCATCGGTGACGAAACACAGATTGTATCATTTTTGGATGATGTAGCAGTTGAAATAATCACTGTCACAGATTATGCAGAAGTTGAATTGGCCACAAGCACATACAGTGAGGTCATTATCAGAGAACACTGCTATGAAAGTACAGGCGGTGGCACAGAGCCTGACGTTTCCTTGGTAGTACTTCCTGAAAAGGTGTCCAGGGAGGAGGAAGCTGATGAAGCAGAGGGAGGAGGGACCCAAGGAAATACTGAACGTGCTTTGATAGACCAGAGATTTTTCCAACCAGAATTTAACAAGGACCAAGACCCAGCTTCCCCCCAACACAAAGTCTCTGTAGGTCCTCACGACTGTCCAGACTGTGAAAAGAAATTTCCATTTGCCTCTTCACTAACTGCCCACAGGGTCATCCACACTGGTGAACGCCCCCACCGCTGCAATGACTGTGGTCGCAGCTTCTCTTTCAGACAATCCCTTGACAGACACAGACGCACGCACAAAATTGGACGCAAATACGACTGCGCCATCTGTGGTGAGACCTTCCTCTCCTTGTCAGCCCGCACAGAGCACAAGCAAACGCATATGGACAACGGTGTTTACACGTGTCAGCAGTGCAACAGGAAATTCAACTGGGAGCTGGCATTTGCCAGGCATTTAAAAACTCACACGGATTATCACACTGCTAACAATCTCACAGATGATGATGAGCGAGAGATTGGTTTAAGTGTTGAAAATATCTGCAAGGATCCTGCAAAGTGTCTGGAGCCTGATTGTGAGGTGCAACTGCAAGCAGATGATAATAGCGATAAGGATCCAGAGAAAGCAGATGTTCAGAGCAGTGAACTCATCACCTGTGATTCTGGAGGCCTGGTCCCTGAACTTCATAATCAAGTTGCCTCTACGGTGAAGGTCCGCACAAGTGGGCGTAAACGCAAACCAACCATGAAGGTACAGGTGATAAATTTGCAGAAGAGAATAACTATGAAGAGAAAGAAGATCATCAATCCTGTGGTCCTGAAGCCTCTTCCTGTGAGCTGGTAAAAACATCTAATCTTATTAATCATCTTTGAAACTAGTGCAGTGCCTGTAGGAAGTATGTATTCCTATAGTGGGAGCTGAAGAAGATTTTTCAACCCATGTTAATGCATGATAAGAAAGCTAAGGCTAGCTATGCTAATACTAATAGAAAATTAAAAGAAATTGTGTTGTGCCTAATGAGGTTGCACAGGGTTTGTATTATGCTAGCCCTACACTAATGCTAATTGTAGCCTCGCTAGCTTACCTTTGGAAACAGGTTTGCCAAGTTAGCTGCAAAATAGTAGAATGCTAATGCTAAATAAATATGTGCTTGCGTATTGGTGAATGGACACCTCGTCGTTTCAGTATAACACCGGTTCTGTGTTGAACCGTGTGAAAATGTCTCGCCCACCGTGAGGACAGCCTCCTTACTCCCACCTCCCTGCTGCAGACAGCGCAGCTGCTGCTGATGAGCTGCTGCCTGCCTGTTGTAGCGTGATAAATCAGCAAAAATATAAATTACTGCAAAACATTTGAAAATCAAGGTTGCACACTATCGGGCCATTCTCAACCCATATCCAAAGTCTTAGGGCGATCTGACTAACGGTCAGCGAGGTATGCCTGTCACAGACACACACGCAACTTGCTTTATAGATAGATGTTCTCATCTCAAAAGTTTCTTTGTCATTATCATCTATCAATTGTACACCATTAGATTTGTTTAGATTTGTCTTTATTGATCCCCACATTGGGGAATATAAAACATAAATGCAAAGAATTAAAAGTACACTAACAATACTATACATATACAACAACAGAGCTGTTATGAACAGGTATTCAAAAAGTGTTTTATGAAGATCAAAAAATACTAAATACTAAAATGAACACTATTAAACCTATTTTGTACATATGTAACACACCTTATTATCTGTGGAAGTGAGCCAGTGAACTCCCTGCTTGTCATAGTCATGTGTATGAATATATCCGTCATTCTCAGGCTGATCAAATCACCTCTTGCTATTTTTTCTTCTTTCACAGTGCAGAGCACTCTTATGGGTCACCAGTGGTCTCATCAAAGGACAGTGATGGAAGTGAGTTTTTTTATCTCATCATTTTTACCACAGTTACATAACCATGACATGTAACAGAAAAGGACCAGGGGCAGATGTATATCACCTGTTTTGAGTACTGTCAGAGTAGAGTTATATTTGCGTTACTCATACTAGCAGCAGCATATATTGTGATGAAAACATTTACAGATATCAACTTTAATCATCCTAAACATGATACAACGGATAGAGTGAGATGGAGGCAGATGATCTGCTGTGGTGACCCCTAAAAGGAGAAGCCAAAAGATCTAACTCATCATCAGTCATGAAAATAATAATAGGACTTAAGACACTGAACAATGTAAAAATAATAAGTCTGTGGAGTTGATAGAAATGCATTCAATTACAGGCAAGAGAGTAACAATAGTTTTCACCTCCACTAAGCAGGTGATGTTATTATGACCAGCCAAGATGACATTGCTATTATTAACTAATGATATAGATAAGCTAATTATAGCAGTTATGGTGGGCCTGTATGTCCTGAAATGCATTGAAAGTCAACAACACAGTGTGATGGCAGTAGCTTGTTTGTACTGACACTTGTCAGTAGAAATGAAAACATTTTGTTCATAGTAAATATTACATTTAAAGAGTTATATTTTCTTTTTTTATTAGGATCTGAAGCAGATAACGCATCCACCACTTTGTCCTGTTCAAAGTGCTCGTCTCACCATTCTGATGACGTGCAGCTTCAGCAGCACAGTGACAGCGTTCCCTCTGCTGAGACTGAGGAGGAGGACATGACATCCCTTCTGCCTCTCCCAGACGAAGAGGGATGTTTTGCTTGTGCACACTGTGAGAAGAGCTTTAAGTTCCAGTCTTTACTCAAAGCCCATCAGCGCATCCACACAGGGGAACAGCCGTTCCTCTGTTCGCAGTGCGGACGGCGTTTCTCCTTCAAACAGTCACTGGAGCGGCACAAGCAGACGCACAAGTCTGGCCGCAAATACAAGTGCCTGATCTGTGGGGAGTTCTTCAAGTCGTCACAGGCCCAGAGGGAACACAAGAGCACCCACATGGAGAATGGGGAATATCTGTGTTCAGAGTGTGGCAGGGCATTCGCTTGGAAGTCGGCACTAGTGAGACATCTGAAGATCCACGGAGAAGATGCTAACAAGGATGAGCATTCTTACAGATGCCCTCATTGTGACCTGAGCTTCAGCTGTGCCAGCTACTTGAACAGGCACATTCAGACTCACCAGGAGGAAAGAGTGCACACGTGCAACTGTGGAAAGAGCTTTGCCTACCAAGCCGCTCTCACTGCACACCAACGCATCCATCTGAAGGAGCGGCGGCACATATGCACTCAGTGTGGCAAAGGATTTCTCTACAGGGGGGGGTTGCTGAGCCACATGAAGATCCACTCGGAG
This sequence comes from Microchirus variegatus, assembly GCF_963457635.1. NCBI lineage: Eukaryota > Metazoa > Chordata > Actinopteri > Pleuronectiformes > Soleidae > Microchirus > Microchirus variegatus. Next base: position 15,367,503 of record NC_139821.1, read on the forward strand.
GAGATGCCCTTCATATGCTCCTTCTGCGGCAAGAGCTTCAAGAGGGAGCGCAACATGAAGAAGCACGAGCGCTGCCACACAAGAGAAAATGTTTTTAGCTGCTCGCAGTGCGACAAGAGTTTTGTTTACAAGGCCACTCTCATCCGTCACGAGCTGACTCATTCCGGTGAGAGGCCATATCTCTGCTCCGACTGTGGGAAGGGTTTCTTTTCCCACGCAGAGCTCCTGAAGCATGAACGTTTCCACACGGGCCACAAGCCGTTCCAGTGCCCCCACTGTGACAAGACATTTACTCAGTCCTGTTACCTGACCGTCCACCTTCGCTACCACACCGGAGTGCGACCTTACGCCTGCACCGAATGCGACAAGAGCTTCCTAAGTGCAAACAGGCTCAAAAGACACCAACGTACACATTCAGGAGAAAAACCATACCTCTGTGGAGAATGTGGGAAGGGTTTCAGGCAGGCGTATAATCTCAAAATGCATCAACGGACCCATCTCATGACTTTAACATAGATTGATACTTGGGACAGAAGTAACTTTGAAATGACTACTGTGAACTGCATTTAATATAGAATATTGTGCTGAAAACAAATTAAAGCTGTCAGTGATGTTATTTCTTTTTGCTAATTTCCTGTCTGTTGCTGCTGTTAGCGTTCCCCTCCCTTCTTGCCATGTCACCTCAAGAACCTGAAGCCAAGAGACATGTCAAAGTGTAGACTTATTTTAAACATTGGATCTATTTAAAGGGACACTGTGTAGTATTTATGGGTTTGCATTGTTGCACCCACTGTTGCATTGCCACAACGCCATGTTTCTACGGGAGCCTGTATAGACAAACCCGAGCGAACAAATCAAGCTGTGCTTTACTTGGCGGAAGTCCCGCCTCCACTCTCTCCGATTCGTCTGCTTCGTAGCTCGCCCTCTCCCTCGCCTCACGAACCTCATCTGCTGACACAGAGAAAGACGACGAGGACGACATTTGACCGGCTGAGGATACCGTAGCGCTCAGGGAAGGGAGGGGGTGAGCAGAGGAGCATTTCTTTGTTGAAAATTTCAGCCTCTCCTCTAGATGGCACTATAAACTACTTACTTCACCTTTAATGTACAGCAAGGACACTTTTCAAAATATATTGCAGTGTAACTTTGGCATAATATAGTTAAAAAATCTTTAAATAATGAACAGAAAAACTCTTTATATAAATTCAGTCTTTATTCAGAAATGAGTGGTTTTATTTCAACAGCCCAGTTGGGAAAGAAAGCTTAAACATTGTGTGTGCCAACATATACATTATCCCCCAACAGCAGTTGTTTCTTTTTGAATGAAAACAACAAACAAATGAATTTGTGTCAGATCAGCAGTAACAAAGTCACCAGGTTTTACAGTTGAGGCATTATTTAATTTTATCAGCTTAGTGTTGTATTTTTACAGAAGTGAAAAAGTTATTTCCGTTGTAAATGAACAGATTCATTGACTATGTTCACTAACAGGAAGAGGACAAAAACAAGTAAAAGTAAAGAAAATAGTTACAACAGTGCTGGCTTTACTGAATGAATGCCATACGGCAAGTGTTCCTGAACTCAAATGGAGCACTTGCTGGCAGCAGTCAGAACTGAAGTACTTGGAAGGCCGTGCACCACAGGCAGAGCAGAGACCCTTCTGCCCACTCTGTGAGTTACACAGCGACGTGCAGAGTGATGGGGCAGTGGTCGCTTCCCATCGCCTTATTCCGGATCTTGCTGTCGCACAAACCTGCCACCAAAGAGGATGAAAGCAAAAAGTAATCAAGCCTCCAGCCCACATTTTTTGCACGGGAATTCATCATGTAGGTCCAGAAGGTGTAGGCATAGGCCTGCTCGGGGTAAAGCTCGCGGAAGCTGTCGACGAATCCTGCTTCCAGAAGCTGAGTGAAGCCCTCGCGCTCCTCGGGGGTGAAGCCTGCATTTTTCTTGTTCCCCTTGGGGTTCTTCAGATCGATCTCCTGGTGCGCAACGTTGAGGTCACCACAAAGTACCACAGGCTTCTGGATGTCCAGCTCACTTAGATAATTCTTGAAGTCCTCATCCCAGGTTTTACGGTAATCTAAGCGCACCAAGCCTTTGCTGGCATTTGGCACATAGGTGGTCACCATGTAGAAGTTGGGGAACTCTGCAGTGATGACCCGGCCCTCCTTGTCATGCTCCTCTTTCCCTGGAGATGAAGAGGTTTATTGACTATTAGTACAAAATGAAGTGAAAACATAAATTAGTTTTTTAGGGACTATATACTAGAGATATTTACAATTCTAATTATGTAATTATCAATCCATTATCCTACTGCTTTATCCTCCACCAGAGGGTAGCAGGGGGGTGCTGTGCCTATCTCAGCTGACATTGGGTGATAGGCGGGGTACACCCTGGACAGTTTGCCAGTCCATCACAGGGCCACATATAGAGACAAACAACCATTCTCTCACACCTACGGTCAATTTAGAGTGACCAATTCACCTAAACCCCATATTGCACGTTTTTGGATTGTGGGAGGAAGCCGTAGAAAACCCATGCATGTATGTAATTTTGTTCCCCAAAATGTTGAACTATTGGGAGTATGTACTCAAAATTTAAACTTGTTGGTAGAATTCTAAAAAATTTTGGTCTAGTATATATTGTTGGAGTTCTAAATGGTGTACCGACCTAATACTTACCAATTCCATAGGTCACATTGAGGGGCTCAGTCTTGCAGAGCATAGCCACACCGCTGTAACCCCCCTTTTCAGTTGAGCTAGCCCAGTACTTGTGCGGGTACTCGGGCATTGAGGTGATGTTGGCAGGGAGGTCTTTCTCTGCACACTTGGTCTCTTGTAGGCACAAAATATCTGGATTTTCCTCACGCACCCACTGGATTTTAAAAGCATAAATGAGAGGCATTGAGCATGCATGCATTTACTCTGTATCAGCCTTAAAGCAAACGTATTTTCTCAGGGTCACTGCAAACTTACATCCAGGCCGTTCTTTTTCACCCAGGCCCTCAGTCCATCGACATTCCAGGAGGTGATCTTCATATTGGCTTCGCGTCCATCTTTGCTCGCCATTTTGTCAGGAGGATCATCGTACAGTATCGGGGCCTCTGGTTCCTTAGCACTCTTCCCTTTCTTTGCAGGAGCTGTGCAGTGGAAGACATGACACAAGTGCACATGAAGTCAGATATGTACTAATAAAAAGCAAGTTATGTTTTGTCATTGGTTATTTTAAGAATGCATGAACAGCATGTTTCTGAATATGTGCATGGGAACATGTAATTACCAGAGCTGGTGTCATTCTCCCCCTCTGCAGTAGCTGCCTCCTCTGCCTTCTTGCCTCTCTTCATACTTGAACTCGTTCTGACTGTAAACACACTTTTCAGACACACAGCACGCACACACAACCTCAAACACGCCGCTACAGAGAGAGAAAAAAATAAGTTTTTAATTTATTAGGTGAGCTCATTTCAACAATTTGCCTTTTTTGTACAAGGTTGCATCATTTGCAGATTCATTCATAAATAACCTTGTACTGTCATTGTAAATAATAATCAAATACAAAATCTGTACATGTTTCATTGGAAATTAGTAAAAATGGTTGTTTCCAGCTATTCACTGGTAAATATTGTTCTGTGCTACATGTACAATGCAGCACACCAGTCACTTTGTACCCCATGAACAAAAGAACGACTTATTTGCCTGTTATTTTCAAATCTTTTACACACTTGCTCAGCGTACACATGGTCAGATGATGGAATTCTGGTGACCGAGATCAATAATAGTCTGTGGAACTTTACAAATAGGATAATTCGATAAAGAGAAATAGACACTGCAACATGTTTGTTGCTTAAGTAAATTTTATTGAGCAACCATTCAATATTAGCATTATCTGCAATAGACCGATATTAGCAAAGTAATCTGTTTTAATTGCAAATCAGTAGTTTGCGTAAGTTTGCTCAGTTGCTTCTCCAATTACGTCTATGAAGTCCAAAACTCAGTGTGTACATGTACACCGACCAGTCTCGCCTTCAAACAGACCCTATATTTCTGAAATCGTGAGCATGTACTTTTTACGCTTTTAATATATTCTTCGGACAGAGAGCGTTTATTTGTTTGGAAGTCGTTGCTGTGGAAAGGAAACTGCCAAACGCACCAAATACAACATATGAATAAATGTGTAACCAGTTGAGTTTAAACAGAAACAGCACGCATACAGAAGACACTACACCAAACTTCAGAATCCATATTATTGTTTTAAAATATGTGATGCACAACAAATTGAATGGAAAGCTAAGCTAACGCTAGCCTTTTCTCTGACAAAGAGAACAGTGCCTGCACCTGCAGCAGTCGGCCTGCAATTAGAATCTGTGCAGACTTTAATCTATGGGATTCATCTGCTAATGCAAATGCGGTTAAATACCGCAAGCGTTTTCTTTTCAACCATGTTTCAGTTAAAGGAGATGCAAATAATCTTACTCGTACTTTCACAACAGGATGTAAAGACCAGCCTCACTCCCCCGAACAATCTCGCAGATTTGTGAACGTGAGCACGCGCTCGCTGTGTTATGGGGCTGCCTAAACTTGTGCCTGACACAAACGAAAATTGCCCCCTTCTTATTCATCGTCATAATAAAGAGATAATGACATGAGATGCAACAGCAGAAAACATTTCATTGCAAGACACATATTTTATTATGCCCAGATGCTGCTTGGAGGAGAAAACATGTGTTTTAAGTGAGGCGAACTGTACAGCAATGTTGGGGTCCTCCGAGACTTATTTAGAACATTTGGGTTGCTGAAATTGGCTCTGTTGGTAAAACAAGTGGTTTCATAGATTAACCAACTCGAATTGTGACTAATACGCATTGCCGTGGGAAACTGAAAAGCGAGGTATACATGTCTTGTTACTCGAAGCAGCGTTTGTGTTGTCTAATTTGTAGTGAGACTGCATGTTAACATTGCTAGCATAGCAACACAGCCATATATATGTTGATGTTGATGTAGTGTGGGAAGGTATCTACTGATCCCACTGGGCTAATTAACATAAATATGTTATTAACATTAATACGTTAGTTCTACACGTCCTATTGTCTCTCAGTTTTACGTTTTTTAATGTCATAGTAAACGCTTTATTGAAGATGAACACTTCATTTGATTAAATTCATCAATTTTTTGGTTTTATTATTATTTTGTTATTGTTTACAATGAAACAGGGATTATAAAGTAAATGAATATACATGATATTAGATACTGGCTGAAAGTATGATTTGGGAAATTTTAAGGCTCAGCAAGTTAAAGCTGTGAACAAGACAAGTGTTCAACAAACCACACATTGCAGTTGTACAATTGCTTCAACACAGTCAAAAAATTGTAATCTTCATGCACGAAGGATGTATAATTTGTTAAATCAAATTGTGTTAGATGTGTGTGCTGAATACACTGAATGTATTGTGTTGTATTGTATTGACCTGTAGTTGTACTCTACAGTTAATCTGGGGAAACAGTGAACACAACGATAAAAAGTGACACCAGTCTCCAGTCAAGCCAGCCAATGCTGCTGTCTGAGCTGGGATATGCAAATTCTAATCATACCTATCTTCATATGTATTTCCCCAACATACTTTGCTTTCTAAAGTTGTCATTAAGGGGAGAGTACTTGTACTAGTATTTGAAAACTTTAATTTTTTTCCTGCAGTTTCATCTCGGTTCTGTTAAATGTTTTCCAGCTGCAATGACTGTAGTAATTGGGTTTGAAGGCAGTGCCAATAAGATTGGTATAGGAATCATTAGAGATGGTGAAGTTCTTTCCAATCCTAGACGAACTTACATCACTCCCCCAGGTCAAGGTGAGTCGCATGTTTGTCCCAGCTCCACTTCTCCAATGATACTCAGTACATGACAAAGTTGTGTACAGTGAAGGTGACGGAAAGTTTTTTTTTTTTACCCACCAGGATTCATGCCGAGCGACACAGCCAGGCATCACCGTGCTGTCATACTGACTGTCCTGAAGGAGGCTCTGGATCAAGCTGGGCTAAAGCCTGCAGACATTGATTGTGTGGCATACACCAAAGGTAGTGTAAGATCCTGTGTGTTCATGTTTAAATAAAAATTTCCAGGAAATTTGATAGAATGAGGGATTCTTTGTTTCCTTACATGTTTTACAAATTTTAGTACCATTCTATATTATTCTCTTAAACAAATTATATTCTTAGAGTAACATGCTTGGAATACAAGCAGCTAATACAGGAATTAATGATTCAATGAAGTTAAAAACAACTAGTGAAAAAGAGAGGGTGGAAAAGATAATAAATAGTTATACAAAATAATAATAATTAAAACTAGAAAAGCACTCGGAGAGCGCAGACCTCCGCCAAGGCAGCTCAGTGCCTACAAAATAAACCCTACTGATGTGCAGCGTGTATGGATCACGCCCAAAATTGAATTGAATTGCTTGTTCCTGGTCCCATTGCGGACATTTACTGAAAATTTCATCCAAATCTGTATGACAGACAAACTCCGCGAAAACATATACCTGCTGGCGGAGGTCAATAATAATAATAATAATAATACACATCAGGGTTTCCCCCATAAATCTGCTAAGCCCGGTGGTAGGACCTCTCGGGCAGCCCACCAGCGGCCCACAGCGTTATTGTAAGACATTTATTAACAATACTTGAAATTAAATAAATAATATCAATTTTTTCACTTAAATACTAATTAAGTAATCGGCCAGTGAATCTTAAACCAAGCCATGCAATGGTTACATTTAAAAGTAAAATAAATCAACAAGGCGACCTTGAGTGTCATGAAATATAATGCATTATTATTATTATTATAAATAAAAAAGTGGTAGTGCCCCCTCATCTGCCTCATCTGGTGCAGACAAACGGCCCTTTTATTTCTGCGCACCGCCCCTGCGCTGTTCTCTTCTCCCTATCCTGCGCCATTCTCTTCTCCCTCTCCTGCGCCTTTTGTCGCTCTGCGCTTCTGCGTATCTAAGCGGTCTCTTCCAAAGCAGACTGGATAATTTCTCTACGTGTTTTATCCCCACATAAAAATAATGATCTTTATGACGAAGATGAAGTACAGTCAGGAAGAAGTGCAGGTGATCCGAGTAGACAGACTCTGAAGAGCAGAGCGCACCTTTCATCGTTTTTACTCCGTGGTCTCAATATTTATGTAGAAGACGCTTTAGCGCTGTAATTAAGGGAATAACAGATGCATCAGATGAGCTGATGTCTTTAGTTAACTGCTCAAAGAGAGAAAATGTTCTCTGCTGTGTCATAATCTGCTCTGTATGCAGCCAAGTTTTGCTTTTGCGCAGAGACTTTCCAGCGTTTAATAGCTGTTCCACAGTGTACTGGCTCTGTTTCGACCGCCGAATTATTGGTGCATCCCTAAATGTAACATCTTTATTGACAAGAACAATGTAACTGTAATAATGACGCACTTGATAGTGTGACTGGACAAGCGTGCGATGCGCCGATTACATGGGGGGGCATCTAAAGTATAAAAAAAATCTATTTAAAATAAATAAACAAGCAACGCTAAGCCTGGCGGGGGAGCCTGCACATACATATACAGTATAAATATATATAGTATAAGTTAAATTAAATTATAATAATCATTAAATAATACCCCCTCCCCCAAAAACACATTTTAAGTATTGCCCATTGCACAGTCTATACATAATTACTTAACTGCTCTAATAGTGCTTTAGAATATGAACAGTCAGATGAACCTAACAAAGTCTGTAGCAATAAATCACAAGTACTTGCCTTGTACTGTGTCATTGTAAACCGCTTATTACTTCAAATCCAGTTTACGGAATGCATGTCAATTTTCAGCCTGCTCTGGTATGTTCAATTATTCCCTCCTTGTCAAACATACCACACTGTACTTCGAGTGTACTGAGAGACATTTGTTTTTAAAATGGAAACTTGAACTGTGAAGCATTTGTGCTGCTCTTTATGTGGGTTCAGTTTGAACTTTTCCTGATTATCTTGTTGGTCCACTCTGGATTAAATACTCTTTAAAAGCTTTCAGACTGTCATAGTACACAAAGACTTTCATCGTAATACTGACAGGCTTATGTTACATTCTTGCCGAAACATAAACTGCATTGCTTTTGCACCCCAGTATGGAAACCCCTTCTCTTGTTCTTCTTCTTCCTCAGGTCCTGGCATGGGTGCCCCCTTAGTAACGACGGCTCTGGTGGCTCGTACAGTTGCACAGCTTTGGGGAAAGCCGCTCCTTGGTGTGAACCACTGCATCGGACATATAGAGATGGGTCGACTCATCACCAAAGCCAACAACCCCACGGTGCTGTATGTTAGTGGGGGGAACACGCAGGTTTGTTATCCGTTTTGAAGGTCTCATTCAGTTGGACTAACTGCTGTTTTGTAATTTTTTTATTTAGTCATTGACTTCTTCCTGTGCAGGTTATTGCATACTCGGAGCGACGGTATAGAATATTTGGGGAGACCATTGACATTGCAGTTGGGAACTGTTTGGATAGGTTTGCCAGAGTTATAAAGGTTTGTGCTATTTTGTTCTTCTTTTTGTCTGTATTATATAAAGATGTATAAAACTTCTTTGCCCAACTGTTTCTCACTTCAGATTTCCAATGACCCTAGTCCAGGTTACAACATAGAGCAGATGGCCAAGAAGTGAGTGATGATGTACAAAATACAATTATATACTATCTGCAGCTGTTCAACTCTTAACGGCTTCACAGACCTTCACTTTGCTTCTGTCCATGTCCTTAGAGGGAGTCAGTATGTGGAGTTACCATATACAGTTAAAGGAATGGATGTCTCATTTTCTGGGATTTTATCCTACATTGAGGTGAGTAGAAATTCATATTACTAAATAAATACAGTATATAATATTTTACTTTAATACTTACATATCTGCTCTGTCAGGGGAGATGTTTAAACTTTTTCTTTTATAGGAAGCTGCTCACAAGATGCTGAGCTCTGGTCAGTGTACAGCAGAGGACCTGTGTTTCTCACTTCAGGTACAAAGTTGCTGTACTGTGTGATCATTGTAGTTATGAAAAAAAGTTTGTATGACTTTGCAGAACCTATTTGTGAGTTTCAAGATCTTAAATCTTGTCAAAAGTTGTTTGAGCTTGAGATATTTGGTCTTAAATATCAAGAACTGTTTCACCTCTCATTTCATCATAACCTGACGACTTTTTTTTTTTTCAGAAAGTGCTTACATTTGAAACTTAAATGACTACTACATTGACTTTGTATTACATTACATTACATTGCATTTCACACTTTTTTAGAGTTGAATTTGTGACCATGATGCCTCTGCACATGGGAGTACCGTTCTTAACCACTGAGCTGCTCCAATCCTGGCTGATATTATTGATCATCATTGATGAATAATGATGAATAATGGTTGCAGATGTAATTGTGATATTAAATTGAGTCTGTTTTCCCCTATAGGAGACATTATTCTCCATGCTGGTTGAGATCACAGAGAGGGCAATGGCTCACTGTGGCTCCCAGGAGGTCCTCATCGTTGGAGGTGTTGGCTGTGAGTAACACTAATCTAATGGCTGTTAAGATATGTATTTCAATGTCATTTGTTTGTGCTTCTGCCAGTGTTGAGTTTGTTATCATGCCCAGTAAAATGTCCTTGTGAAACATATCAACAGTTAAATTTTCTAATTTCGAGGGAAAAAGTTGCAAAAAATTGCAACAGAGGACAGTGATATATGTCCTCTACTGTATTGTGCAATTCTCCAGTTATTTTGCAATGAAATCACTCAGGTGTTGGTTTTGCTTTTAAAAGATACAGGTTCTGTGTATTGAGGCACAGAATACACAGAAATGTCTTTGGACAAGTACAGAGCTGTGTTGAAATGTCACTAGATTAGCTTAGCATCATAACACAGGATTCTTTCTGCATTTATAACCAGAGCAGGTCACAAAGGCAGTCTTCGGTACCTTTGTATAGCAGTGATTCACACACGGTCGGTTTTAAATAACATGCACAAAATAAGGTTTTAATTAATTCACCAAACCTCTCCTGGAAATTATTCAAAATGATACCAGCTGTCACACGTATGACTGTAAATTGGTTGCTACATTATGCACAAATGTGCTCTTGTCATGATGTATATTGTGATTTGATTTGTGATAGTTAACCATCTTTAGAAAGTGGGTCCATTTAGTAGAAAGTTTCAGAAAACTGTTGTACAGAATACCAATTCCTAGAATTTGAATGATCAATGATAATTTGTTCTCTCTGATGCCATCATTTTTCTAAAATCAAAAATATATTTTGATTGTTGGTGAAATGCAGTGGTGTACTTGGAATTTTTCTTTTCTTTTTAATTATCCTCTCTATACATCATTTACTTTTTGGATGCAGGGAATTTGTTGAACCCTGTCCTCATACCCGTGTCTATTATTGGAAAGTCAGAATTATTTCTGTGTGTTATCCCTGTGATGGACTGGCGACCTGTCCATGGTTTTCCCCGCCTTACACTCACACAGTGAATAATCGGTTTGTATTGAATTGAGAGGCGTTGTTAACTTTGCTGCAGGTAACCTAAGGCTACAGGAGATGATGGAGGTGATGTGTAAGGAGAGAGGTGCCAAGCTGTTTGCCACCGATGAACGGTGAATCAACATATTTTCAACATGTGCACTCAATTTTGAATATTGGACTTTACACAAATTTGCTTGATGATCAGAATCACACTGACCCTTCAGTATACTTTTTGTGTGGTTGGTGTAAATACTGTTACAAAGGTTTTTTTTCTACTCCGTCGCAGGTAAATTCCTACAGATTTCAGAATGTTGGAAGCATTGTGATATAAATGCAGGCCAGATAATACTTTGTTCACTTTGTTCCACAGTTTCTGCATAGACAATGGTGCCATGATTGCTCAAGCTGGTTGGGAGATGTTCAGATCTGGTCAGGTGACACAACTGGAGGACTCATGGATTACACAAAGGTTGACCTCATTTTATTGCTTGAGTTTTTTTTTGTTGTTTTTTTCGTTTTTTTACATGCTGCAGAAGAAATTTACCATAGTACAACACAAAAATGCGAGAGCAAGGCATGACAAAGGGGTCATCTATGACACACTACTGTGACGTTTTGGTGTCATTTTGCTATACATGCTATACCATGACTTTTTTTGGTAATTTTGGACAACATACTTAAATATGCCTTTTTTTGTCAAATGTTGGACGAAATACTATAATATTATTTTTTTTTTCAAATTTTGGAAAACGTACTAAACTATAGCTTTTTGTCTGACACGATACTTTAACTTTTTTGGTCAAGTTTTGGACGACATTCCATAGTATGACTTTTTGGTCAAATTTTGGAAGACATACTATAGTTAGGGCCCTATGAAATCCGTTTTATTTTCTTCCAACTTCCATTTTATTTTTTTCCAAATTCTGTTTTATTTTTTTCCAAATTCAGTTTTTTCCGTTTTAATTTTTTTTTTTTTACCTTTTATACTTACTTTACCACCATAGAATGTGTGCTTTTTGTGTCAGTGAATAAAATGTCCACTGAAATGCAACTTTCTTCTTGAATCCACTGACTTCTCAATTGTTCAATTGTTTTTACTTAAGTTAAATCCTAATTAAGTAAATGCCAGTGAATCTTAAAACAAGCCATGCAATGCTGGTCACATTTAAAAGTAAAATAATTAACATAAATAAATAAGTGGTAGTGCCCCCTCATCTGGTGCAGACAGATTTCTGCGCACCGCCCCTGCCCTGTACTGTTCTCCCTCTCCTGCGCCGTCCGCTTCTCCGTATGCAGACTGGATCATTTCTCTTCACGCAATATTACCCCTGCAACTCTGCAATTAAGGGAATAACAGATGCATCAGATGAGCTGATGTCTTTAGTTAACTGTTCAAAGAGAGAGAATTCTCTCTGCTCTGAAGTGAATGACACGGGGAGTTCACTTTTGCGCAAAGAGACTTTCCAGCATTTAATAGGCGATGTTCCACAGTTTACTCGCCATGTTTCGGCCGCCAAAATTATCGGTGCATTCCTTATTATAATATCTTCATTGACAATAACAATATAACCTTAATAATTTGATGGTGTGACTTGAGTTTCAATCGGCACCTGGACAAGAGGACGCTCGCTGGTTACATGCAGGCACATCGCACTTGTTCCGCGGTTTAGAAAAATCTGTGGTGTAAAAAAAAAAACCTACATACTTTTGTGTGAAGTTTTTGACCCATTTTGACCATTTTTGGAAGACGTACTTATACGATGATGTTTTTGACCAATCTTGACCATTTTTGGACGACATAACTGTGACTGTGACGGTGTAATTTTTTATCACCCTCCCAAAAAAAACATCTGACTACATCACGTTTTAGTCGCAGCTCAGCTGGCTTGGAAACTCGCCAGAGCACGTGCCAAAAAAGTACCAGGTCCTATCCCTTGTGAAAATGTAAAAAAAAAAGAAAATCATGCTGGGATTGTGTCTTGGAAAAGTGCCAATAGTAAGGGATAAAGACTCAGACCACACATTTCATAGTATGGAATGGTCATTGTATACAAATGCACTTAAACAAGCTGCAAAAATATCAGTACGGTATAAAAAGAAGTCAAACACAACATGGTATGTCAAGTTGTCCCAGTGAGGCATTAAAGCAAAGCAATGCATATAGTAACGTGTCAGTGATTTGAGTTTTTACCTTTTTGTGTTGTCCTCTTGTAGGTACAGAACTGATGAAGTGGAGGTGACATGGAGAGATTGACAGACCAAGCGACATAATGGCTTGTGGCTCATTATGATGTTGCAGCAGCTCAATTGGAGCAGTTATACTTGGCCTAAAAAAGACACCTCAACTTTGCATTTGGCCTTTTCATAACTGGGTGTTTAATTTGGTTTGGTCACAAGTACTGCAATAGTAACAGTGGTGATTTCTTTGTGGGAGTCTTGTTTACATTAATTATACAGGCTCCTTTCTTTATAACTGGTTGAGGGGACAAGCTGACACTGAAGAGCAAATTTTGAAAATAAATATTGTTTAAGAAAACATGGACAAACGATTTTTGGCTTTCAGTCTGTACAGCAGCACTAAAGATGTTCAAATTAAATGGACGATGGACAATTTTATTCATTTTTATTGAGCAATACCGTTCACTTACATTTCCTCATTCTCCAGTGTAAATTTTCTTCTTCAATAAATTTTCTTTTCAAAAAAATCAACATACTGGACACGGTGACATTTCTTATTTCATGAGTAACATTCACCCGATTAGGGAACGAAATAAAAACAAAAAAAGGAACACAGCATTAAGATCTGATGGGGTAAAGGGTGAAATCTACTGTGCCATTGACTACACCCTTCTGTAAACTGAAGACATGGCTACAGAAGTCCTCTGCATACATAAACCATAAAACTCAAGCAGGTACAAGACATTCTGTTCATCATTAACAGGGATAAATTACTCTCATGAGGGGTTCTGCCACAGAAATTGGTCACAACAGATTATAACAAAGTGCTTGATTGACCACTTGCTTTACAAAAAGGACCATATTTTGATAAAACTGCAGCTTTAATAGGGGGGGAAATTAAGTTATAGCCTCAGAGATTAAAAAAAAAGAAAAAAAAGGACCAGCTCTAAACATATAAGCTAAGATAGCAATGAGAGGCAATGAAAACATCGGATTAATTAAGGCAGGCTCTGTAAGGCATTAAAAAAAGTCCAATGTTGCAAGATCTCAGAGGAGTTAGTCCAAAGTGTCTCAGTGTGGTTTCGTGTGAAGACATCATCCTGAGTGCAGAGTGTGTGTGTGTGTATGTGTGTGTGTGAGAGAGAAAGGGACTCAAAAAGTTGTCCGTCTTTTTATGTTTTCGTGTGCATGTAGGCGTGTGTTGGCTTTGGGTTTCTCGCGCTGCTAGGCTGGGTGATCCTGGGTGTCCTTGTACCAGACAATCCTTTTTGGATCTGGAAACAACCAAAAACAATGTCACAGGGAGACAAAACAAAGGTTTTTTGCATTTTTCACTTTCTGAAAGGTACACCTGTTCTACTGCTCCATTAGTTTGGTAAGACACAAGATCTGGGTGACGGTGGAGACAAGATTTCACTACAAACGTAATTCGAAAAATACTTAAATACTTTTTGATTGTGACAGGAAACATGAAATTGCATTTCCTTTCCTGTGACAATTTCAAAATAAAGGTCAGGCTAGATTTCAAGGTGCAAAAATTGAACGTTTGAGTGCATTTATAGTAACTTTATACAGTGCTCTACATATGCTGGCAGCCGGTTAGCAAATAGTAGTTATAAAAGACATAGCAAACAGGAAATTGCTACATCTCCTGTGGGTTGTGGATTCCAGTTTACAGACGTATTACCGCCACCTAATGGACTGGGGTGTGGATCAATAGATGAGGCAAAAATACTTGTTAGATTTTCACAAGATGAGAAATCTCGTCATATCTTCACCTCCTCACACCCATACTAATAAGCCAATTACATGGCAGCAACATGATGCCTTTAGGCGTGGAGACGTGATCAAGACAAGCTGCTTAAGTTCAAACACAGAATCAGAGCAGGGGGAAAAACCTGCTGATCTACTGGGATTATAATGCACTCTAATTTTTAGGGTTTACAGAGAAATGAGTAGCAGTCTTGTTGGTCCCAGGGGTCAGAGGAGAATGGTCATTTTATTTTTCACAATCAATGAGTGTAGAGGACAGTGAGTTCTGTTCTGTGAAACAATGTCTGTGATAAATGACTAAGGGGCTTGCAAAATAGGCAAAGTCACAAAACACTGCTGTGGCAGGTTGAAGCGTTTGTAAACAGTTAAAGCCAATTTCAAAACACACAAATCCCCACACTGTGTCAGAGGTAATCTCTAATGACTCGCTCATGTTTCTGAGCAGCAGTCCATCACCTAAAAATCCATATCAACGTACCTTTTTTCTGTCTGTTACAGGTAGAATTCCATTCTGAGGAGGGGGAAAAACATAAGATATATTAGTCGGAGGTTGTGCTCTGAAGAGACAATTTCCAAATTAAAAAGGTCAACCTTGCATTGTGTGGTCAAAGCATAGACTATATATAAAAAGAGAACTCACACTGACGCCTCAACTTTTGTGATACAACCTCCGCTATGTCAAAAATTCACAGGCGTCCGCTGCAACGAGGTGAGCCCTCAACCACACTGGAGGTATCTCATTATATGACATGGTATACTCTTTTCCCCCCACTTAACAAGAGAAATGATTTACAAAACCGACATCATGTTCTTTTAAATTAAACTAGTGATTTAGCCCATTAATTCATTAAAAAACATTTACTGACACTAAATCATTGGTTCTCCAAGTGCGGCCCGGGGGCCAATGGTGGCCCGCAGAAACATTTCTGGCGGCGCGCAATGAATTACAGTTGATAGTTTTAATCCAGGAGGTACTAAGCTTGTTAAATGTTTATTGGACATTACTGGATACAGATCAATAAGTGTAAACAAAAATTCTGTGTATTTACCTGGTTTCTATATGGTGAATTTTAGTGCATTATTGGGTTATAAGCTGGTAATAAGCAGGTAGCTACAGCCCCCAATTACTAGCTATTTATAAAGTAAATACCAGTAAATATATGGTAACAGAAATGTGTTACCTGGTATTAACCTGTAATTAGAAGGTAAGAACAATGGCCAAAACACTGGGTAATTACCCAGTAACTTATAAAGCGTTATTATATTAATGCTTAAAATACATTGTATTAACGCTTATATTACTCAACGCTAAACTGTAGAACTGCAATCTGGTCATTAAAATTATTACAAATGGGATTTCTTTCTGTTTTTTTTCCTTTGGCGGCCCACAGTCCAATGTTGGGTTCCTAAATTGGCCCTCGGTTATCAAAACTTTGAGAACCCCTGTTATAAATCAAGTCAAGTGAGTGGTAAGCTCATTTTACTATGGATTTCCATTCAAACATTGGAGTTTGACTCTGTCCATTTGTTGTATGTAGTCTATGCTTCAGAGCTCATCTTACTACTCACCCCTATTGTGATAGTTCAAAGCTTCTACTAAATGGCGGCAGCTCAGCAGCAGCTTCCCGTTGCTCTCTTCCACCTCTGGGCGCGCGTTTGGGGTGATGGAGGTAGTGATTGGAACCGGTGTTTCTTCAGGAGCCTGGACTGTGACTGCTGTATGGATCTGTGGGTCTTGTTGTGACTGTTTAGCGTCTGTGGGCTGTGGCGGGAGGCCAGGGGCAGTGGGGTGAGGGCTCGTGCCCTCTGTGACGGGCCTCGTCTCACTGATGAAACTGAGACCCCACTGGTT
This sequence comes from Microchirus variegatus, assembly GCF_963457635.1. NCBI lineage: Eukaryota > Metazoa > Chordata > Actinopteri > Pleuronectiformes > Soleidae > Microchirus > Microchirus variegatus. The sequence continues at coordinate 15,383,814 of NC_139821.1, forward strand.
CTGTAGAAGTACACCGATGAGGGGGCGGTCCTCCTCCAGCGCTCCACCTGCTGCTCCTGCTTTCACCTTGGAAGCGTAGCTGACGGCAGGCTGCAGCTTGGCGGGACTGTCCTGCACAGGGAAGGCAGGTGGGGGTTTGAGCAGTGACAGGCTGTCCTCCACCCACCTCTCTTTTTGGTTAACCTTCTGTGGCCGCTCGCCAACTCGGCTGACTCCCTTTTGACTCTCCCTACGGAGGCTGCGCCCTTTGTGCTGATGACCCTTGCGGTCCTTTTCCCTGCGGAAGCTGAAGCCGTGCGTGTGACTGGGTCCAATCAGGACACCCTCGGGTGAGAGCTGTCGGGGCTGTTGGTCACCTCCAGAGATGCAACCACCACCACCACCTCCGCAGTTTCCTGAGCCAGGGGACAGGCGGCGGTTACGAATGTGTGGCTCGGAGTTAGCGGCTGAAACGAGGACGGCTGGGTCACACAGGTTATCGGACTCACACACAGTGTTGCTGACTTCCCATGTACCTGGAATAAGCATAACATGTTGGTCACACATCTGCTTTTAATTAATTGTCATTTTTAAAGCTTCTTAGTGTGAATATTGTCTGGTTTCTCTGCTTCTCAGGGAAAATTTTGAATATTTTTGGTTTCAAAAGAAATGCAAGGACATCATTTTGAAGTTCAGTTAACAACCAACGCCATTATACATCATTATGTAGAAGACATGAAAATTATTCCAAAGACTGAACTGCACTAAACGCAGCTTTTTGTTTATTTTTATGTTTTCTCAATATGTCAACCAAACATTTTTACATCAAATCTCATACATCAGTGGGCAGAGAACTTGTTAGACAATTGCAACTAGGCATTGCAGTTAGATTCAAATGATTAAGTTTACATTAATTCAAAAGGTGTTTCGAGTCGTGGTAATTACTTTAAGGCATTATTTCCAATGATAATAATAAAAATGCAATTCAGTTTTTCAGTGTCTGTATAGGCAACTGAACTGGATTGACATAGAAAAGACGTATCAGAGAGCCATTAACACTTTACCAACAGTTATATCATCATCACAATATTCAACAACATTGTTGCATGTTTTCAAAGTCATGCAGACCCAATTGATAAAGACAAAGTGTATACAAAAATAACCATTCAATAGTTTTCTTTCTTTTTTTTTTAAAGAGTCCCAGCTTCTTAAACGTGTTGATTTTCACATTAAACTGTTTGTTGATGTTTGTGGGGGAAAAAGGAACTAATACTAATTGGTCAGCCATTTTAAATACTTTGATGTGGGACCATTACAGGTGTTTTTCCCATTAGATAACATTAGGCAGAAAATATGCTACAATGTTTGTGTGCATATTATCAGGACTACAATCAATGTTTATTTTACTTATCAGTAAATCTGCAAAAAACATTAGAAATTTGTAAAAATATAAATAAATAAAAATACATTTTTAACCAGTGATGCCCTTGAATGTATTTTGTTCACAAAACAAAAGAAATTACATGTATGGCCATACGTATTGATATTGAAAGAAGCTGAAATCAATTGACTCGTTTTAAATTTTAATATTCCAATTCCTTATCAATTCAGACTTTAGAGCAGACTCTTGATATGGCAAAGAAAAGTAAGAGAGCCACAGAAAAACACAATGTATAGCATGGGTGTCAAACTCTGGCCAGCGGGCCAAATTTGGCCCGCCGTGTAATTTCATTTGGCCCTTGAGGTAATATCAAATTAACATTAGAGCTGGCCCGCCGGTATTATACAGCAGCACCGCCGCTGTAACACCGCATTCACCGCTAATACTACAAATCCCATAATGCTCTGCTGTTGTTTTGTATTCATTGTTATTTTATTTTCAAATTTATAAGCTTGTGGAAAAAGTTAATGTTGATATTTACCTCAGAAGGCTGGAAATAGAAAAGAGGCATTCAATTTTTTATTTAAATTTTATTTAATATGCCATTGATGTTTTTTCGTTTGTTTTTTGAAAGTTGATTTTGCACTTTTAAGTTATATAAGCGTTGCTTGTTCCATATTCATTGTTAAGGCAAATCAGTGGAGCAAACTGAGCAATAATTAACGTTTTATTCATGCACTTTCTCTTGCTACTTCAAGGCTTGAATGTTTGATTCATTCATTATTGTTATTTTATTTTCAAATTTATTATTAGCCTGTGGAAAAAGTTTATTTTGATATTTACCTCAGAAGGCTGCAAATAGAAAAGAGGCATTACATTTATATCCATCCATTATCTACCACTTATCCTGTATTTAGGGTGCATTCAATTTTTATTAAATTTTTATTTGATATGCCATTGATATTTTTTAATTATTATTATTATTTGAAACTCGATTTTGCATGTCACTTTAAAGTTATATAAGCCTTGCTTGTTCAATATTCAATGCAAAACTTGTTTGGGTCCCTATTAAAAGGTTAATTTGTTCAACCTTGGCCCGCGGCTTTGTTCAGTTTTAAATTTTGGCCCACTCTGTATTTGAGTTTGACACCCCTGATGTATAGTATCTGGCATGTATTTGAAAAGTGCTGAACCGGATTCAGCACGCTTAATTTACAGATGTATTAAGTAAGGAACTAAATTTAAACCTGCAATTCCTTAAGACAGCTTAAAGGGTATTGACCTACACAGACACGAGAGCATCCAGATCTGTTAGAGTAGAATTCCCAGAGCACCATTTGCAGCACCTGTAGACTGCGTGCCAAAATTTGACCAGAACTTCACAATATAAATAGACTATTTAATAGTTTTCTTGAACGTGGGGTTATTTTTTGTTTACAAAAGAAATATATATCTAAATTGACAAGTACGCAACACAGATCATAAAGTCTTGGGATATACATTAATTTGGAAGTAGACGTTTTATTTATCTTATTTATCCTCTAAAGAAAACTAACCTACGCCTTAAACTAGAGCTGAGTGGTCTTGATTAAACATCTAATATGCATTTTTACATGAATTCGGGATATCAGACGAAACGGTCATTTTTACATCATTATTGTAAATTTTATTCACAAAACATGTTTACAAGTATTACAATGTGCTATTTGTGCAGATCTGTGAGAAACAAAGATGTTCCCTTCAGTCTGTAGAATATGAACCCCACTTTAAACATAAATAGGTGTTGTATATATTGGGAGCTTCGACTAGTATAATCATTAAAAAAAATAAGTTACCATAAAACGGTAGAAAAACGTGGGTTTAGTTGTATCGTTTCTCCTCATGAGGAGGCCTTACACACTTCAATCAGCCTCAAACTACCAAGGAGGCTTAGAAATTAGGAGAAGGCAGACAGCTACAATGAGCCACAGCAGTTGGATTAGAACTACACTCACGTGGATTCAAAACCTTTCTGAATGTGAATGCATTTATTGCAACAATCCAGCTAATAAGCAATGTTTTCACTGTCCTGCTCTTCAGTCGGAAGAGAACCCAGAGTAGGCAGAACGGCAACGCTGTCATATCGTCATCGCACGCTTTCCTTATATCGTGCGGCCACAAGAAAAAGTATAACTCTACCATCAAAGATGTCATGGCACGAAAAGAAACGTGTAATAAACGGATTATTTGGGAGACAGTGGTCCTGTCGGGGTGGTAAAGATGAAGCGGGCGCATCATTCACATGTTACATGAGTACAGTTGGCCTGACCAGCGTCCCGCTCCTCATTAGCACCACATTTTTAAGAACGGGTGAGGTGGTTGGTCCAGGTCAACAGGCCCGCATCAACATATAAATATAATTCTCCGAGTTTAATCTTACATCCATCACAGTCTCTGATTTGACGAGTAACTTCGCTGCCATTTCATATGATTCTTACGGTTTGTAGCTGCGGAGCTAGCAGCCAGTACCGGTGTTAGCAAACTTTAATTAGCAGCGTCACTATGGTGCGAATTAAATTGGACTGCTTTAATGGTCGTCATTGTGTGATATTTAATTTAGTTCAACAGTGTCCTGAGAGCAGCTGCCGTCGACGAAATTGCTTTATTTGCTGCGTATTACGAACTCCGCTGCTAGCTAGCTCGTTGGCCGAAGCCAAAGTTTCGTAACCCCCATTCAAAGCGATGAGCAGCCTGCTATCGATACCGCTAGCAAGGTTGCTAACATCATAGCGGGACATCAAAAAACACCAGTGAAAGTAAAGAGTTTCGGCCATGTGTGTCAGAAAAGTAGAACAAACTCACCTGTCTTGATATGCATGTCTTTTCGTCGGATGTGTCGTGGGAGCTGAACCGTTTACTAACTTTTGTTTACAGCGTTGAGAGAACGACAACTCGCTGGATGAGTCTTGACTGGCCACCCGGAAGCGACACGAGAATGTGGGTGGAACAGGAAGTCCCTGTAGATAAGCAGTCCGGCGGGAAACGTGGAGGGAAGTTAAATATTTAACTCGCATTATAATGACAATCCATGATAACATTGGTCCTTGTATATATATTTTTTTCTTAAGACGCACACGTCTCAACTTGGTACGCGTTTTCAAATTGTATGCATACAGCTACACAGTTGTTGTATACTTCTTTCTAAATTTCGGGTGTTGTATTCTTTTTGGTTTATTTTTCAGCCAAATCTTATTGCACACTGTTCAGTTTTGAACGCCAAATATTGATGTTGTGTTAGAAATATGAATTAACGCAAAGTCATACAAAGGAGATTGGGATTACTATACTAAAGCCTTGTTCACATAACAAGATAGTGACATGAAACACAACAGCCCAATAATCTGCCAATTGAAGAGTTTTGCCCTGGGCTAAAAGTACAAATCATTCTCATTTTGATAATTAAAGTAAAAAAAAAAGGGTTTTCTGTGGTCAAGACAACCTCAAAGGGGTCACGGGAAACATCTTAATATTTGACACTGCTTGAATTGATGTAAGATAGAAAGTAAGCACTTTTCAATACCAGGTAAACAAGGTTCTCCAGACTGAAAAGATAGCAATAGCTGAAACAGTTTTAACACTTGTGGTGATCTATCGCCATTGGAGGAGACTTCAATACCATGAGTTGGGATTGTGAACTTTGAGCAAGGTTCACTTTACATACAGGAGAAAATGCTTAACAATAGTCACAGTATGAAGAGATAAAGAAGACCACAATGATTTAACCAGAGTGATGTTGAAAAGGACTGATGTGGTGCAAAGACCAGGACATTAGCTCCGATTAAAAAAAAAAATGGTCAGAAGCCATTTATTTATTTAAACAAGTTGATGATGTTCAATTACATTATTTTAGAAAAAGTAAGAAGTGAGGAAAGAAGGCATCACAAATGAATAAATCTTCTATTGAACTGTGTTTTAAATTTGAGGTCATAAAGATTGATAACTGATGACAAATAATACATTTAAAGGGTCACAAGCCATCTACAGCTGGTTCAGCTTTTAGAGAGCTTAAATGCACTTATTGTAAGCTGCTAAATTATTGTAACATTGTGTATCTTTTAATTCACAATGTATATTTGATTGTACACCAAGGAAGTGATCATTCCTATAAAGTCATAGAACAGTTTATTATTAAATTACAAGAATCATAATGTTACAATTAATACATCCTCTGCTCCTGGCAGCTCAAATATTAAATGACTCCACAGCTATGCCTTTGTCCATGTGTGTGTGTGTGTGTGTGTGTGTGTGTGTGTCTCTTCAGCCTCGTAGATGTAGAGAAGGCTTTCTTACAGAAAAGACAGCTGTGTGGCTTCTCTCCAGTATGTGTCCTGATGTGCATGTTGAGGTCAGAGGAGCATCTGAACCTCCTCTCACAGTAGGAGCAGGGATAAGGCCTTTCTCCTGTGTGGATACGCTTGTGGAGGAGGAGCTCACCAGAAGTGAGGAAAGTCTTTCCGCAGTGAGGGCATTGGTGGGGACGCTGTCCTGTGTGAGTCAGGTTATGCCTGACGAGCGAGGTCGACTTGGCAAACATCTTTCCACAGTGTGTGCATGCGAAGGGCCGATCACCCGTGTGTGTATTGAGGTGTTCACTTTGAGCACGCTTAGTTTTAAAGCTCTTGGGGCACTGTGAGCAGCTGAATGGCCTGAAGTTGCTGTGGCTGTGCTGGTGTCGGCCAAGTTCTCCATGTGTGAGGAACGTCTTCTCACAGGTGCTGCAGATGTACGGCCTCTCACCTGTGTGGGTCCGCTCATGGCGTTTGAGGCTGGCCAGTTGAGTGAAGCTCTTCTCGCAGTAGGGGCACTGGAAAGGCCGCTGGTCGTTGTGGGTTAGCAGGTGTCTGTTGAGAATCTGGAGCTGTGTGAAGCTCTTCCCACACTCTGTACACGGGTATGGACGGTCCCTGCTATGGATCTGCTGGTGCTTATTTAGAAGCCATACATGGGTGAAGCTTTTGCCACACTTGCAGGCAAATGGTCGCTCACCTGTGTGCTTCATCTGGTGTCTCTTTAAATCTGAAGCTCTGCTGTATATCTTCTCACACAGGGAGCACTTGTATTGTCTGCGTACCACATGGCCCTGCCTGTGCCTCAGCCGCTCCAGGATCATTTTTTTTTCACTTTTTATTCTTGTCATTGTGTATTGTATGTTTTGGGTAACATCTACTGCACGTCTGTCCGTCCAGGGAGTGGATCCCTCACCTGTGGTTCTCCCTAAGGTTTCTACCCTTTTTCCCTTTTACAAGGGTTTTTTTTTCCCTGGTAGTTTTTCCTTACCCTGGTCGAAGGTCTAAGGACAGAGGATGTTACCAACCCTGTGAAGTCCCGTGAGACAAACTATGTTTTGTAAACTGTGGGCTATATAAATAAAGATTGATTGATTGATTGAGGATGCTACTGAAGCTCTCGCCACATTTCTGACATTTGTACAGACCATCATCTTTCTCTAAAGTCTCGTCTGCTACTACAACCTCTGTAGTTAAGTCTAGAGGAGGGTCGCATGTCTGGCCACAAGTGGTTCGTTCAAAGTGCAGTTTGAGCAGACCCATCTGTGCGAAGCGTTTGCCACACTGGGAACAGAGGAAGGGCCGCTCTCCGGTGTGAATGCGCTGGTGTCGAGTTAGATCCCAAGAGTTCCTGAAGCCCTTCTTACACTCCTCACAGGTGTAAGGCCGCTCGCCCGTGTGTGTACGCTGATGACGAGTTACATCTGAGGCACGGGTGAAAGTTTTGCCACATTCTTGACACACGTGAGGGTCAGGTCTATCGTGGATGGGGAAAGGCTTTGGGAACTCAGGGCACTGTACCCTCTTCTTCGGGGCCTCAGTTGTTTTTGCAGCCTCCTGGCCAAAGTGCTCTGGGTGACTGTGTTCAATGTGCTGCAGCAGGTACGACTCCTGCATGTGGAAGAATGGACAATCGGAGCAGGCAAAGACCTGCGTGGACATCTCCATAGATGTACCTATACGGAACAGAGAATGTGCAGAATGCTTTATGTTTGCTGTGTTGCTGAATAAAACCTTGAAACTAGGGACGCAACTAAAAATGATTTTCTTGATTAGCTCTTTAGTCAATAAAATGTGAGAAATGATGATGAAGGTTTCCCAAACTTGAAATGACGGTTCACAAATGTCTTGTTTTGTCTCCAGACAAAAATTATTTAGTTAATTGTTTAGCTTTTTTTGTTATCTGCAGCAAACAAACTAGAAAATATTCACATTTAAGAAGCTGGAAAATCAGAGAACTTGTTTTAATGACAAAAAAACAAACCAAAAACCGATTAATTGATTATTGAGATGAAAACATCTAAATATCTTAAGACATTATTTAGTTGGCAAAAACTTTGGATCCCAGCTCACACTGGATCTGGTTTTCTTACCTTGAGTGCCAAGGTGTTCCAGGCATTTATGGTGTTGCAGTAAAGACCTCAGGTCATCAGGATTGGAAAGTGCCTGCAGGCAGTCCTTCAGTACAGAGGGTGCAGAGGTCAGCCAAGAAACGGTCTGTTTAACAATAAAAGCAAGAATGAGACAGTGAACACATGAGGAAATGTAACTTATTTCACATCTATGGTGCTGTGCAAAGGTGTCTGTGTACCACCAGCTGTGTTGTTTTTCTGTCTGTAAATCTCTGATCATTGGCATTTGGATTGGAAGGATGTGACTGAAAGTTGGTCTTATATATTATCAAGCTGTATATAATGTCTTGAATAAACCAGGTGTAATAGACCTTTTTACAGCAGACATTTGTCAACATTAAATAGTTGTAGTAACATTATTTAGGATTCCACTCCAGGTTTAAGAGAGTCAGAGTCAAGTCATTGTTCCAGTGTAAGGGTAGGCCACACTAAATATTGACACTTTATCCTTTAGAAGCCATTTTGAAGTGATTGAGAAATATTTATACTGTATGGTCATTACAGCACTGCTAAAATAACAAATCTAATGGACTTGTGCACAGTAGATCATATCGATAATAGAAACTTGCATAACCCTACATCCACAAATATCACCACCATGTTGCTTGGAACTAAAAAATAATGTGGTTGCTAATACAACCTGACTATCTGACTGCTCGATGTTTAAGGTAGACAGTATATTCAATATTTTGAATTTAAGGACAATGTCAGTGACCAGTCATCCAGATCAAATGCAGCATCAGGAGTTGGCTATACTATGATAATGATAGCACGAGCTGTACTGTCATTTCCCACCTGGCCGAGGTCAGGTACTGGCAGGAGTTTCTCCATTTTGGAAAGAAGCTCCCACACGAGCAGCTGCATGTCTGTATCATAGCAGGAACCATACTCTGTAGGGAAAACCTCCTGAGGAGAACAAAAACAAAAGTGTTACTCATAAATCTAACTGTGCACATGAGGTATAATTACAGAAAACAATTAAGTGCACAAATAACAAAACAAAAAAAACAATCCGCACGGGATTTGTGACACTGTCTTGCCTGGTAAAAGTGCTCCCTCTCTGCCGGGTCTTTGACGAGTGTTAGGATGAGTTCCATGAAAATTGCCTCCTCAGCATCCACCTCTGCATCTCCACTCTGAATATACAGTGACTGGTACTCAATCATCTCCAAACAACAGAAGCATATTAATGCTACATCTGGTTGATGGTTACAGGAGATAAGCTGTCACTGTGCTGCACATAATTATGTCATGACATCAAGACCCTGTTCAGACGTGGTATTAAAATCTGTCATGAATGATTCAATAACAAGTGAACCATGCTAAGTACAGACACAGTACTGACTGCTTCTTCAGATCTGATCACAAAAACACATTCAGACGTGGTTTGAGTCCATTCTGAGGATAAAGTAAAGAACACCTCCACAGCTGATGTCCTCTGATCTGCTGCAGCGTCAGTGTTTTTACATTTACCAGTGCCCATATATTAATTTATTTATACAATATTTAGAGTAAATTTCCTTATTTTAATTGTTTAAATCTTATTCCATGTTACAACAGAGAGAACATGCAAACTCCATGCAGAAAGGCCCTTGTAAGGCCATTATTAATGCACTGCTCTGACTTACCCCTGTGTATCCTGGTGGGCGGATTCGTTCTAAATGAGGCTGTATACACAACATGCTGGCTGTTTCCTCATCTCTGCACAGCTCAAGAATAATCTGAGGAGAGATAAACACAAACAGCAAATTGGACAGTGGTCCAGTTTGGGTTAATAACATCAACAACAATATTTAATAACATCCTTATCACACAATGTGTGTCTGTAGGGGTACCAGGTCCCCTCCTATGGAGTGGAGATACAAACTAGACAAACTGCAGACTTTTTTCTCATCTAGTGGGTCAACTCTTACTCTGGCTCGGAGTCGGAGGAGTAGTTTGCCTCGTTGCTTCGGACTGAGCAGGTCTGGAACCGTGGCTGTCACCAGGGAAACAAACTCGTCCAGCTTTTCATAATCGAGAATGTCTCTCTGCTGAGCCGCCTGCCACATGGCTGCAGACAGCAGCCTCAGAGGAGGGATAAGCAGCCTCAGCGATGACAACGGCAGGAAAACATCTGTACAAACACAGGCGTGAGGTGAACAGGGTCATGACAAGTCTCTGTGAAGTGACAGGTCATATTTCTCCAATTTTTACCTCAACATTTGCAGGACAGATCTATATCAGTTTTGCTTGGGGAAATACATATAATAGTACCTTTTATGTCTGCATTACTGTGTAATTTGATTTACTTGAATTTTCTTTAATTTCAAAATCCAAGTGACAATGGAAAACTGAGCAGTCTTGGCAGAGGCTTACACTTTTGAGTGATTGCTCTAGTTTTTCCTCTAAGCATGTGCTGCTGATACATGGACCTGTGATGCAAGTCAATATAGGGTAAAGTATGAACAACAACATAACATTGATATTAAGCTGGTATTTCATTGCTGCTCAGCAAGTCAACTTCATCCATCTCCCTTTGTCAACGTTATTTAAAATCATTCAGAAGTCAGGGTTGTTATGTAAGGTGTGCAGTGGTGCAGGCAGCGGAAAAACGTTGACACTGACAACACTTAGAATCTGGTACAATAGTGATTATAAACAGCTCTTCCATTTTATATTTTTCGACACACACACACGCACACACACACACACACAGGCATTCAACATTATATTATGCATCAATTAAATTTTCTCACTCACCAGGAGCTCATGAACAACGACTAATTTAGGTTAAATTCGTAACTTGGCAAAACAGTGACCATTGTAGTATAAACACCCTGGATTAAAAACAAAGACAGTGATAAAACAACTTACAGTATTTAATTTAGTAAACAAAATATTGACTTGTGACAGTGACTTCAAGTTTCACTGTTTATGTTGGTATAAGTTAGCTACAATCACTGCTGCTAGCAGGCGAAACATGCTAACAACACAACGTGAAGAAGCTAGTTAACGTTAGCAGCGACAGACCTGCGTTTTCCAGCTGATACGAACTAACAGACGTGTCCATCATTGACAGAGCACATAAAAAAACAGGAGTCTCCTCCAAAATAATGATTACAAGTCATTTGTCAGCAGAGCCTGCCGAAGCGGAAACACGCCTACCTCTTTTCAAAATAAAAGCCGTCAAAATACCGAGCAAGCCTGAAGAGAAGCCAATGAAATGAAAAAAAGAACTCTTAGTCTTACCAAAAGCAAAGCTATACTTAAATTATCGTTATAGAAAATATATGTAGGTAGCTGTCTACACAGGATTTCGCTTTTGGCTACTGTCTAAAGCAACACAGTAATCACTGAATTATATTGTATTTCCATCCTTTCATTTACTGCTCAGTCAAAAAGACACATTTGCTAAGAACAAAACCTCCTTGCAGAACGTGACTACTACTATTAGAGTGTATTTGATAATAACTTGTGTTGTGTAGTGTTCTGAACTGTGAGAACTAAACAGTGCCTTACAGTACATAAGATGGAATGGTCACCATTCAGTGGGTAGAGAGAAATACTTTATTTGCAGTATTTTCCATGTGCAAACTGTCAGTACATTTTTTTTAATATATTTTCACAAAGCAAGTACAATGTTATCAGTTATCCAATGCTTTGTATTATTTTTTTTCAAAACAGCTCTTCTCTTTTCAGGAGTTAATGGTTGGTGAAACAGCTTTGGTCTGACATATTTATAATGATAATACTTAAAATAGCATTTTAGTGATATTATAGATACATTTTACAAGTTCGCCAAGCCAGCAGGTGAGATGTGTTTGTTCATTTAAGAAAAAAGAAAAAGAAAAAAGCAAGCAATTGCCACTCCTCAATATATATATATATATATATATATTACACCCCCCCTTTCCCCATGGTAACAACATGATGCAGTCCAGGAAGAAGCAGCAGCTGGCACAAGGTCAGAGTGGGAAGGCATTCTGTGAATCTCTGATATGAAAGCAGGATGTCATGGTTTCATGGTCCAAGGCGTGAAAGCTTGAGATGTTTTGTCAGATAATGCAGCGTTCAATTCAGTCAAAGTCTGGTTAGCATTCCTAACAAAAGGGCGGGGCCATCACTTCATGTCCTCAGGCTCCAAAATCCAGTAGACAACTTTAAAAAGAGAAACAATAAATACAATGTTATGAACCATGAAGTGGCAGAAGGTTCCAAATATACACAAAGAGAAAAATGTTCCTGATTAAATTAAAGTGTTAAAGTAGTGAATGAGAGCAGTCTGAAATGTGAGGGGAACCATGAGGAGCAACAAGGGTCATTTAAGGTCAGGGCCATTGAAAAATCGTAATCACAGGAAGTTTATCAGCTGACCATTAGATTATTTGACCGACAGAAAATTGAGTCTCAAAATTTTGTTATTTTTCTAAGCAAACTTGCTGGTGCTTTTTACCTTACATGTATGACTTGACTGGTTTTCTTGGTTCATACACAAACAAACCAAATGCGTTCTTAGACGAACTCAGGTTCCCAATGCTGCTTTTTTCATGTTAACGCTTCAAAATGACAAGTTGAGAAACAAAATGATTTGCTGCAACTCAGAAAATATTATTTTATAAACGGTAATACTTTTCTTTTGGATAAAAGAGGAGTGGACACTCTCCCCCATGTTGTGGAAGAGGTTGAACATGATTAAAATTGTTTTTAGCTAAGAGGAACACAGGTGAGACAGATGGAAATTATATGTACTGTCGAGATCAATGGAAAAGGATTGATTAATTAATTATTTACCGCATAAGACCATTGTCTTCTACATGTATGTTCTTTTGTGAGTATTCCAACACATACATATCTTTTAAACAGTAATCCAGTGTTGACTATAGCTGAGGCTATTCAATGGTTAAATCAATTTATGAAAACTGTATCCATTGCATTCACTAATGTATCTTAACATGACAAAAATGTTATTTCAAGTTGGAGTTCTGATTTGTGATATTACACAAATTATTTATTTAATCTATGAGCTTGGTAGGTTCTTAACCTTTTATTATTTGGCCTCTTGCATAATTGTTATGTGCCAATGGAGTTTTATTAGCTGTGGAAATGACATTATGTTTTCAGTCTCACCTGTCTGTCTGTCTGTGAGCAGAAACTCACTCCAATAAAGGACATCCTGAGAATGTAGGTTATGTTAAAATATTATTATATATTATGTTAATGTTATAAGGTAGGGGAGTGTATTGACATTGCAGAGATCTTATTTTTTTTACTTCGTACTATTATCATAGTGGCATAGTGTGCTGCTGGGTTTTGATTAATGTAATTATACAAGCGCGACATTTAATTTAAATAATAATATTAATAATAATAGTCTGTTGTCACCCACTATGGTAACAAACAGTCACAGTAAACAAAATGAAGCCAGCTACTTCACATGTGTCTGTCCACTCGATGTATACAAGTAAACACTATCATGTTTTAATATTTGTTTACTCTTAAATAGTTGTAAATATCGTGACTAACGTCTCTTGTCGTAACATAGAAGTGATTACTTTGAAGAAATTACGTTGATTTTCTCGTAGTAGTGACGAGTAGTTAATTCGTCCTGAAACTCGAAACTTCCGTCACCGCCCTCGGCTAACTAGTTGCACTCACCTTTTCACGGGACTATGAAATACATGACGAGGAAAAACGCGATATCAAAGATCACGAACAGCCAGAAGTCAAACCAGTAGGAGTGTTTGGGTAAAGACACCGCCGTGGGTTTAGATTTAAACATTTTAACATCTTCCTCTGATTCTGTAGCAGGAGCTGCGCCGAGTCCCATTTTTGCTTTCGTTCGAGCTGCGAGAAGCCACCCCGGAAACCACGTGATCTCATTTCTGCTCGTTTCCGGCAGACTAGATGCGCGGTGTTTCCCCCCAATGTTTGGAGTTGGCATTACAGTTCGTTATAGCTCGTAGTTAGAGGAACGATAATCTTAATCTCTCAGTTCTTTGTTCTTTAAAATCACCCAGTATCGTTTACAGACATTAATATTTGAACACCAATATTTTCCAGTTTTATGAATAAAGCTCTAATTTCATCACCATTGCCTTGGATGTCTCTTCCTCTCTATTTAAAAAGGCCAAAGTCACCTTATTTTTTATCAATAAATATGAATTATATGTCAATAATGAAAACAACCTGTGTATAATTAAAGATTATTACACTACAGTGTGGCATTGTGCGTGAACATACTAGAGCACATGTGTCAAACTCAAACGTCATTTTATGTGGCCCGCGAGTGATTAATTGGTCTTAAAAATCTTTGTTAAAATAGGTCTATGCTGCTTTAAGTCATGCGTTGACCATAAACTATGTTTCCCACAATGCATGGCGATTGTGTTACCCGCAAAGTGACGGCATCCTGCCACTAGATCGCAGTGTATCATTGTATATGCATCATGCCACGAGTGAAATTGTATAAGTAAAAAATACAGAAAGTTATTTAGCAATATGTTACAGAGTAGTTACCTTCAGTTTACATTATATTTGGTTACATTTAGTTACATTTATTCTGTATGACAGTTACATCTGGCCCTTTGAGGGTAACCATTGTGCTGATGTGGCCCTCAGTGAAAATGAGTTTGACACCCCTGTACTAGAGGCATATTTTGGGACGATCTCAAAGTATTGGATAACTTTTACATGTTAACCCATGAAATAAGTCATCACTCAATTAACGTACACACTATTTCCTTCTTTCTTTACTTTGGCAGTTTATGCCAATCCACCTCTGATGATCTCACCTGACCCCTGATATACAGATCACACCAGTTCATCGCACATGGACACAAAAGACAAAAAAGTCAACATGTCGTTTGCTTGTGTGACACCAAATACCATTTATTAGGGCTTTACAAAGACTACAAAATCCTCCAGATGAGTTAAATCACTGTCTCTGTCTATTTACATGATATGTTACATACAAATGTACAAAATATAAAACATTTAAGGACAAATGTTTCACCCAGAAAAGAAGAAAACTTTCTCTCAAACCAGAGTAAATGCTATGGTTTTCAACTGAGATGCAACTGCAATGTGTAAGTGGGGGGAAAATGTTACCGGATAATCATCAGCACGACGGTGTACACTGTTAACGGCGTCCAAGCTCTGAACTAATGGCCTACAACAGGAGTGTAGAGTAGCTGAGAGGTTAAATGTGGGGTAGCTAAGCTCAGGTTTGATACATAGGTGTAAGTCAAGTTCAGGAGCCACCTGTTACTATGGTAACTGCTTCCTTAGCATGCAACCACACACCCTCGCAGACACAAGGATAGTGAAGTTGGCAACATATACTGTACTGAAATGTGCGAACCATCAGAGGCTTGGCTGTCGAGACACATGAAGCTAAACACAGGTAGGATTGTATAGGATTGGATCGTCCTGAGGTTGTGACAATGTGACTCGTTGGTCTCTGGTGGGCTTTGACTGACAAGTAGCACCGGTTGGTTGTTGGTGAGTGTATACAGTACGGTGTCAGGTCAGCTTCAGTGCCTCAAACAGCCAACAAGCCCAACGTGGCGGTAAGCTTGGGTTAAAATGTCCACAGAGAAGTGCTTTCAAGAAACAACAGGCATTCATATAGACAGAGAGGATCCAGAAGAGATTATGGCAGGATGCGGGAAAACTGGAAAAGTGCCTGTATATATATTTTTTTCTTCTCAGTCTGTGATGTCAGTGAGTTAACAAACAGTTCACTAACTTTACACCGTTTGCCTCCTGCATAGGCGAAACATCCAATCACTACAAGACACATACCTGTTTCTGACAGCGTGTTGAGTTTTTGCCTTTCTTTTTTTTTCCCCACCCGTCTGTTTTCAAAGTACAATAAATGACTCAGCGGGATAAGCATATTGTAACATCAACAGAGCAGAATGCATCTTTGATTCACTGTGCAAGACTGAAGTATTTACAACCCACCCCGACCTCAAAGTGTGCAAAACCAACCCACTCGTTAAACAAAGAGAGGACAATCGAAATTTAAAATGGCTTCCGTCCAATACGCATACATAAAGGTAAAGGTCTCTTCTCAATGCATCCCCTTTAAAAAGCTTTAAAACATGCTCATCGGGCTAGAAAACCCAAAACAGTTTGGTTGTGCTCCTGTCTGTTCAAGTGAGCCCAGCTCAACTGGGCGCAAAAACAACAACTAAAAAAATACCCCGTCCCTTTTTAAATGTTTTTACAATATTGGTCAGTTTTTAAAATTCAAATGACAGCGATGACTCTTTTCTACTTCAACTGTCAGAAACAAGAAGAAGCGGAGGGTGGGATGAGAGAGTGACCACAAGCAGCATCTTCATCATCATCATCATCATAATCATCCGTCAGCCTCCCAAACTTTTGCACATTTAAGGCAGTGAGAAAGCACCAGCACCACTGTTCTCATATTCAGTTACTGAGCCGATCTCTTTAATTTGCATTTTAAAATACTAATTGTTTTTTTTGTTTTTTTGGTACCTCATGGATCCCAGATGGCTGCAGAGGCTGAACTGCAGACTCTCACACGAGTGCCAGAGATTTCCCAAGCAAGACGCAGCCATTTTTATATCATTCATCCATTTATATAAGATCAATATGTTTAAAGTCACAGCTGTGTCAGGTGACATCAGTGAATTATCCAGCCTGCTGTTGTCCTGTTACTGTCTGAAAAATCAAGAATCTGCTAAGCCCCGCCCCCTTTAGACACTGTCACTGCCATGTCAGTCAAGCTTTACGTTTTTACTCATCTGTTTCCAGCTCATTCTTTATAAAACAACTGTCCCTAAAATTGGTCTTTGGCACTTTGACAGCTACGTACATGATGAATACTGGGGAAAAAAACTGTGTTTGTTCCCAAAAAAGTCCATTTGCACCAATGGATTTATATATTTCAAAGCTTATTATTGTGTATCAAAAAAACAGGCATATAGTTTGTATCTGGAAAGTGATCAGGGGCTGCGAAATCGAGTCCATCTTTTTGGATTAGGAAAGGCTTCAATTAACACCATTGTTTTTTTTGACATTGTTTTTTGTATCTGAATAAGAACTCAGCTGAGAAAGGAGGAGAAATCCAAAGCTTGACAGACAGGAGTGGGCAGTCACTGCTTAGGGGAGGAGTTTAGCAAATGATCAGCTGATACTGCTGAGTAAAGGAAGCAAAGAATAACTCAATGGGGAGCTCTGCATCGTGGTGGGAAAGTGTTTGGGTGTGTGTGTGTGTAGATTTGGCAGTAAATCAAAGGGAAACATTGGCACTTGTCCATATTTTTCTCCACAGTAGCCATGACACGGACAATGAGCTGTCATTGTGCTTGTTGGCATGCAGGGCCAGAGAGGAGCGACGTGGCAGTGCCTGACACTGATGAGGTTCAGGGCCGGAGAAGAAGAAGCACCATGAGGCTCAAAGTCATGACTGAGGGAGTGTGTTTGTGTCCGAGTGTGGAGGCTGTGCCCACCACTGACTTAGCCAAACTGAAGGATTAAAACCCTAATGACACATGTCAGTGACACAGAGGTAAACAACGAGACAGAAAGTGTCCTTTAGCCCTGAACCTGATTCTAAAAAAAAAGGAACAAATACTGTTTTTCAACCTAACCCTAACATTATTGAAACACCAGATCAAATTTGATTGTAAGTGAGGATCAACACATTCAGCGGTTCACAGTCCCCGCTTTGTAAGAGCTACAAGAACCTCAAATGAAGCCACTAGAGGGCGTCACGTCCCCCTAAAACCAAGCCACGGTGTTGTCCTCCTCCCTGCCTTTCTCAGATTGGACATCACTTTCCTTCAGAGGTGGTAGCGATACCATGCCTTGCTCAAGGACACTTGGGCAGGCTGGATTGTTGGCTTGAACTGATTAAAGCCACGGGTTAAAGGAAACTCCTGCTGCCTGTGTGTAAGTGCATTTATATGGGTGTGTGTTTGTGAGAAGCACCTCTGTAAACAAGGAAATACTTAAAAAAAAACACAATAACCCCCCCGCTTGTAAACATCTGAAGATATAACTGGGTTTTAAAAAAACAAAAATCCAGTTCTATCATGTCAACCTTTTCCCCCGCTCTCTCTCATGCTGTAACTCTGGAGATTGACGTCTCTGGCTGAGCGCAGACTGTGGTTTGTGTGTCTTGAAAGTCTACTGAAGAGGAACGTCCTGCACGCACACATATATGAAAAGTTGTATTCTTAAAATGTTATCGATCCAATAAAACTTAAATATTTCATTATGTCGGCAAAATAGAAATGATCCAACTTATATGATTGTTTGTCGTTGTAATCCAGTTGGAAACGGGCTCTTTAAAACATAGAATTTGATTTAATATTGCACCATCATTATGTCAAAAATAGGAGTTTACTTTGAAATGGTGGATATACCATTTAGGATAATAAAACTTTTCATATATCATACATCTATAGAGGTCATGTCTTATAGTGATGGAGGTTTATGTGTTCCCTGGTTCAAGGAGTCCAAGGATCCGTTGTCCTCAAACGCAGCTCTCGCTCTTACAGCGCCGACTCCAGGGAGGAGTCCAGCTGGTCGTCATGGTGACTGGTGCTGTCACTGTCGCAGCTCTGTGTGCTGGAGTAGTTAGCTGCCTCCTGCAGCCGTAGCAGCATATTCATCTGCAAACACAGCACAGCAAACAATGTGATAACAGACTGTGGGTGGAAAAACTACAACATGTCAGACACTGATTGGAATTAGTAAAACTAACTGAAGTTACACGCAGAGTATGTCACTTCTGCTGCTCGGTGATTCAACGGGGAAGCAGGGGGGAGCAGCGGGGGATCATGGTAAGACTGTTGTCTTGCCTCGTTTGTGTTTTTTTAACAGAAGGAAAGTCTTTGTAGCTTTGTGGAGATTTTAATGCAGAAATATGTTAGCTGACTACTGGCTATAGAGAGGTTCAGCTTTCGTATTCTCTTTTGTCTTTAGCATCTGCAGTCATTGGTCTGTAAAAAAAAAAAAAAAAAACACCAAGTCAAATGAACATCATCATTAACTTAGAATGCTGTTTTTGGGGATGAAAGCACTTTCCAAAAGCTCACAGAGAAGCACTGCAATAAAACAGCAGGAACCTCTCATCCCTGGAAAAGAGCTCATTGTCTCAATAATGCAGCAGCGCTGCTGCATCTGGTGCATGGCTTCAAGTGTTCCTAAAACCAGTCTTGGCAACACCTGTGCTCATAGCACACACACACACACACACACACACACACACACACACACACACACACACACACACACACACACACACACACACACACACACACACACACACACAGTCCACTTGCTAAATCAAGCCAATTGTTTTTGGATGACTAGCCTTTAATTACTCTTAGGCTCTAATAACCCAGCAAAGAGAAATTAATTCTCTCTTTCCACCCATTTGCCTTCTCCTCACTCTCCCCACCCTCAATAGCTGGTCCTACAAAGTGTGTGTGTGTGTTATAAGATTGGTGCTTCTTATTTTGCAAAAGCCAATGCAACACTTGTGAGATGTTTCTATGGAAACCAGCAATAAATGAGTAGCTATGAATTTGCACCACGTACACATTTGTTCTGTTGAAGGTTCAGATGAGTGAGGGCAGACATTTGTCGTCATAGCACCTTATGGTCCTCACTTTCTAATTTAATGGCTTGATATTCCACATTATTTTTGTCATTTCTCTGTAAACTTCACCTCTCACAGATAAGTGTGTGTGTGTGTGTGTGTGTGTCTTCCTCACCAGTGGGTCTCCCTCGGTGTCACTCTGAGACACTTGCTTGGATGAGGCTCCCTCCTTGGAGGAGTTGTAGCTGTCGTATCCCACGTCCTCTGGCCTCAGCTGGAGCAGTGACTGGCCGTCCTGCTGCAGAGAGGCGGCGTTCCATGGATACGTGTCGTTCACCCACTTGGACGGATCCTCCCATGCTGCTCTTTTGCCGTACAGCTGCAAAATGGTCAAAGGTGGGGGGAAAGAGGAATGCTTACAGGGGGCTAATTACACATGCAAGTGTTTGTTCATGTTATAGGGAGTCATATATGGACACATTATTCCAGTTTTTGCATCTTAGGTCAATAAAATGTTAATTAATATGATCAATAAAACAGGAACAAACTACCTCACCTGCTATTTAAACAGTATAGTGGATTAATTTAAAGCATTTGTTACGCAAGAAAAATAATAATCCTTTTCTCTCCCAGAACAAACAATAATTATACAAAAATAAGCAGCTTTATAATGAAGTGTCTTTGATTTTATCATTTCAAATCCTATATTTCTTACAGATTCTCCAGCAGACTAAGCACAAAGCTAATTTGAACAATTACGTGACATACCTGAAGCCCTTCCCTTACGGCTTCCAGCAGATACGGCACCAGAGAGTAGTTCCACAGGTCAGTGAACCAAACACGAGAGCCTTCTACGTCCATGGGACAGGACAGGAAGAGACGGGGGCCTGCGGGTACAGTGAGTGTTTGTTTGTTGAATGGAAAATGGAAAGACCAAAGTCAAGGAGCGGCGTGGTAACTTGGAGCTAAAGAACTGACCTATGGTGACATCGGAGGAACTGTGCGCTTCCAAGAAGCCGTTGAGATGCTGCCAGATCTTCGGGATCCAGTCGATAATCTTTATCAAGTCGTTGCTGCGCATGTTTTTATTGATCTCAGTCTCCACCAGCTTCCTGCGCAGGAAACGGCCCAGGAATCCTTTGATTGGCTCAGTGTGGTTGGTACACAGCACCCACCTATGACAGGAGAGATCATCAGTGAGGAAGAAAAGAAGTGGGAGACTAATAAAGAGTTTGAGCGTTGATCCAGATTTCAGTATAAAAGCTTTTGGACGTGTTTTACTTATAAGGTCATTTTTAAGTTTAAAGGTGCAGTATGTAATAAATCAAAATCAACTGGCCATAAAATCCTCCTAATATGTCACAGAGACTCAGGAATAATGTTCATATAACAAACTGAACTCACCAACAACAACAGCACAGCCAAAATATTTGCATTAAAAAAAATCTTTTGCAGATTGCAAATCATGTTTATGTTTTGAAATCATGTTTTGGCATATGGCGCCACCTACTGCCATCTACCAATCATTGCAGTCAGTAGAGTCTCAGCTTGGGGGTTGTCAGTTACGTCAGAAAACGGAACCTAAAAGACCTCGGTATTTTAATGTAGTAACTGTTTTTGGCCACATTCTTACATATGGCGCCTTTCATTTATTTTGTATTAATTGTTTTTTTTTGCCTAATGACTTGCAAAATCATCAGCTGGTCAAACATAGCAACCACAAATAACTCAGAACTATAGTCCCTTTAATTAAAATGTCTAATTATCTGAGAGATGTAATTACATCACTCCCTGTGGAAACTGCCTTGAGCTGACCATCTGAGAACTCACAGAACTCGGAAACTGAAATCAAACACATTGTGTGAGAGGTGATTTAATAAAATCGAGTAAACCCAAAAATGTGACATTTGTCCACATCACACAGACACACACAATATATGTACAACAACACCATCAGTATTTTAACCAAACAATAAACCACTAATACCACACTGATTTCTGAATTCAAGTGTCACAAACCTGAAGTTGTGGTGTAACTCGAGGTTAGGAGACGAGGAAACTCCCTGATTCATGGTCCCAATAACATACGGACTAGAGGAGACGAGGCACAAACAAAACACGCACATTAGTTACAGTCTCAGTCACAGTTCGACAACTGGCCAGGTCAGACACCGGGGTGGCTTCGCTGTGAATCCCTGTCTGCTCACTCACCATCGTATACCACTCATTAAAGCAGTGTTTCCCAACCCTGGTCCTCAGGGAACACTGCCCTGCCATGTTTTAGATGTTTCCCATACCCAAAAACACCCGATTCAGATGAAACATTCAACTTTTTGAAGAAAATGGACAAAAGTTGAAACATAACATTTTTTGGGGAAAAAACCTTTTGTCCATTTTTAAAATAATCTTATCCTATGGCTACAAGAACAAAACTACTTTTATTTCAAAAGATTTATGCACTAAATCCTCCTAAATATTAGAAAATGGAACTTTTATTTTTAACTGTACCATTGCACCACAGCTTTGCCTATAATAAAAAAAGACAGGACGAGTTCTGCCTCACCATTTATGGTACTTGCAGTTGAGGAAACCGTTGAATATGTCGCTGAGGGAGCCGATGTGGTGCAGGTTGTCCAGGATGACCACAGTGGGGAGCTCTGAGTCCGTCTCCTCAGAGTTGCACTGCTCTGCGAGGTTGGACAGGTACTGGCGCAGGTCCTGGAGGGAGGAGGTGTGAACAGATTTAATGGTGCAAACAATGATTTCCAATGCACCACCACCAGCACAACCACAACATATGACTTGTGTGTTCTTTCTACCTTGCTGGAGTTCTGGTCCACGTTGAAGCTGGCCACATTGTGCTCAGTCACCTCCTGGCCCATTTGGGAAATGATGTACTCGGCCAGCTTGACAGCCAGGAAGGACTTGCCGGTGCCGCTGGGTCCTGAGAGGATGATGCGACGGTGCTCCATCAGCAGGTTGAGGTACCGCTGGATGATGGGCTTTGGGATGAGCGTGTCAAACACCAGACTGTCTATACTGTTGTCCTTCACTCCTAAGATGAGGAAGGAAGGAAACAAGATGGTTTATATAATATAATATAATTAAATAAGGTTAAAGTTAAGTCAATAAATAATTTAAAGTTCCATATTAAATTGAAACAACACAGAGATTAGAGTAATAATCATGTATTTCTCCTCAGTCAAACACTTTCTATGGGACTCAGTTTCATTATTTGCTGCCATCCTTGAATAGAAACTCCTCGCTTTCTCTTTGCCACACCTTTGAGGTTGACCTTGATGATGTTGTTGTCGCCCACCAGGTAGCCGCAGGGTAGCAGCTCAGGCACTTCAGAGGCGTGGGCACGAACCACCCCCCCCATCCTGTAGCAGACGATGCTGTCTGAGTTGAGACCCAGAGTGGTCAGAGGGTCCACGCGAAAGACATACTCCTGCGGTGGGGGAGGACAGTGGGAAATGAGGAGCTGCAATATTGATAATGCTTAAAATATGTTGTGACGAGATCACAGCCACTTCACTTCAGTCAGGGACGCTTAGACGGTCAGTCAGACACAACATGAGCGGGAGGAGTGATTTTTGCACCACATTAGAGCTCAGCAAACCAAGTGCGTCTCATTTTAAAGAGGAAAAAACACAAATATATAGTGAATCGCCTTTGCTTTTTTTCTTGCCATCTCAAAGTGTAGCTGTATTTTTGAGGAGTCAGAGATCATTTTTACAGCTACATACAGTTCAAAAACTACCTGATGGAGATGAGATTTCCCGTCCTTTTTATTATGAAATGATACAATAGCACAAATATGATTCGAGCTGGCTCACTGTCACAAGGAACACCTGTGCTTTTTAAAATGTCTGCCATTAAAAATTAGACTAAAACTGCATTTAACCTGTATTTAAGAGCAAAGACTTGTATTATTTTACCTTGAAGAGGCGTCGGATGACGCCGTCCAGGACGTCCCACTTGGTTTTTCCACTCACACCTATCGACCCAATCAGGTACTCCTGGCTCTGTGTGTCCTAAAATGTAACAAAAGGGGAATGACATCTGATTTGAATGCTTTAAGCTGTAAGGAATGTTGAAAGTAATGTAAAGTTTTCATTCACTGACCTTAGTTTTATTTGGCCCACTGCTGATGTTCACCACTATACGCACACTCCGGCCCTCTTTGCGTAGATTGCCCTCATAGCTGTCATCTAGCAGAATGTCTGAAAGAAAAACGTCCTATTATGAAACACATCAAACTTTATTCAATCAGACTCTAGATTAATTTCTGAAAAACTCTTTCTCCCTACCAGCAAATTATAGCTATAAATGGACAAACAGAGTCCCAAGAAAAAGGAAGCACATTTGCTTCTTTCATGTGATAATTACTTTTACTTTTAATCATGGTTTTCATCGAGACGGTTCTCTAGTGTTTGTGCTGAATGATAATGACGATATGAGTCAGCATCATACTGTCAGGACCCAAATATCTTGACAACAGAAACACAATTTCCACAAAAAGTAATGAGAATTCTCTAGAGCCAATCCCAGCTGAGGTAAATCCTGGACACAGTGACCAGTCACTCTCATATTCACACCTAAGATCCATTTAGAGTGTCCAGTGAATCTAAAACCCAAATGTGCATGTTTTTGAAGTCTGGTACCCAAAGGCAAACTCCACACAGGCAATTGGTCAAACCTGGATCTGGAACATGACTATAAAGACAGGCTGTAAAGGTGATAAGATTAGTGAAGTATTGTTTTTAGTATCTCTGTGTGTCTGTCTGTCTGTTTGTTTGTGCTTCCACACTTGCGCTTGCCAATATGACCAACAGAGGCCGCCAGAGGCTTGTTGCATGAATGGGGTGAAGTCTGCCATCTCTGATTGCCTTGTTCTTCATGTTTAGCTCCTGAGAACCTCAGTAGTCACACATACACAAGTTTAACCCTAGAACACTATCGCTCAAATTCAAAACACCATCACTAACGCCGGGTGATTTTTACCCAAGATAATAAATACACCCAATAAAAAGTACTTGTCATCAAAATATATCAAAACATGACAATACATGACACATTTGAGTAGTGTTCTTTTATTTTAAATTGTGTCACGTCTAACAAAATAAAAGAAAAGCATCATGAGGGGACCATATAAAAATGCTCTAAAATTACTGGAAAATTAGGAATTTGGGAACAAAAATTTTCAAAAAAATAAATAAATAATGAAGATGAAAACTTGTGTTCATGAAAATCACATACATTTCTTTGCTCGGTTTTCACATGGCAATGGTGTTCTAGGGTTAAGCAGACTACACCTCATTTCAGGTGTCTAACCTAAACCCTTTAAAATAAAACACCTGTATAGTAACTAATGCGTAAACTCAAACACTCCTTGATCTAACCAATGGTGACGCTTCATCAGCCAAAAATAACAAACAACATAAAACTGAAGGAGATAAAGTATTCTCTCTTTCTTTAATCTTTGCTCACAAACCATTAACAAACCGAACCATTAACAACTCAAACCATTAATCTTTGTTCTCTTTTCCTGGGCTCCATTTTGGTCAGGTACATTTTATTTGGCTGGATTCCCACAGCTCTGTGTTGAGGCGATAACGGCCTGCGAGCCTACTCATCTCTCTGTGTGTCACTGCTCTTGGTTCATCCTTCCATCGATTAACGAGGGCCTGAGTCCTTACCGGACCAGTAGGAGAGACAAACGTTCTCAAACCAGAGCAGGCGGAGGTTTAACATGCTCATGTTTGTGTGTGTGTGTGTGTGCATTAGACTCCTGCTGTATCACACTACTCTCTCACATTCACTACAGCCAGTAGAATAGAATAGAATCTTTTTTTTATTTTTATTTTTTTATCTTTCTTTCTCTGGCCCCTCCTGACTATATCCTGAATTTCCCTTTTGTGTGGACTAGTTCTTGCCAAAGCTATAAAGAGGAAATGGACATTGAAAATTGGGAACAGAATAAAAGCATTGCATCTTTGTCATACATATGCACTTATCTGCAGCCCAAAATGAATATATACATAAATACACAAATTACATGTAATTTGTGCTGTTTATTCACATATTCATGTATAAAGGCCTTAACACGACCAGGGTTGAATATATTCAAACACCTTTTGGAGAAAACATCCTATTGTTAAACGGCTTTTCTGTGTCATGTTTGACCAATAACAAAGGGTGTTCTTTTCCGTTTCACTGCCTCCAATCACTCTCACACTTAGTGTGGTCATAACCCCGGCCAAACTGCAGACTGTGAACACTGATCGGCACAGACACTCGAGATGGATGCACTGCAGACAGCAGCACTGACGCTGAACTGACCTGACATGATGGTGTCAGTGATGTTGAGGTTATTTAGCGACAAGCCCAAGGACTGACGCGAAGACGACGACGAGGTGCTGGAGGTCTCAGAAGGCGGCCGGGCGGTTTTGACGGGCGTGGCCGTTGGCGTTGCGTTGCTGCTGGATTTGAGACGATCGTTCTCCGCTTTTAGCATCTCTATCTCGTTCTGGTCAGAGAGAAAAGATGGTTTCAAAGATTCACATTAACATGCTGCTCACACTGTTTGACCACGGTTGAATCAGTATTGTTCGGATTTTGGGCTGTAAGCAGCTTTCTAATCTTCAAGGATCTCTTTGTACTGAAGGCTAAGAGTCAGACGAGGAGCCTTGCATGATCCCTAGATCTGAGAAGAGACTATAGGCTTCTACACACAAGGCAACACACATCCAAAAAGATCCACTTCACTCACACTTTTATCGTGATAGTGTTTGAACATGTGCTCTTTTAAAGATGGAAAAGCATCTCTGAAGATTTCCTTTGAAATGATGGGTTCAGTCATGTCTATGCTGAGCTTTATTCAGCTTCACGGACAATTAAACAATTCCAATTCACTTGATGAAGTGGGTTCAACTTTACAATGCTTTTAAAAAGGTAAATGTTCTATAATGGAGCTCTTAACCCTTGGTGCACTACAACAGGAACTCCAGTCAGCAAGCTGCAGTATTCTATTTTTCCACAATATTTTGATTCACATAGTCATGTATTGGATTACTCTTTGAAGTTTGACATTTAAGACATAAATAAATAGCCCAATATTTTTGGTATATACACTCTCGTCAGATGCATATGTATGTAGGGTTGCCACCCGTCCTGTAAAATACTTATAATAATAATTTGGCAATAAAATGTTGTGTAAATATATACGATTTGTTCCGTATTTCCTTAAATGTCCAATACACATGTCTGTCACACACACACATCAGCACTAAATCTAACGATCAATTAAAACACAGGGAATACTAAGGCCAGCAAAATTGTCGTGGCAGGATCTACGCAGGATTCTGCCTGCCCCGGCTCCGGTCCGCTGTGCGCATTGTGCTGTCACGGTTTCCTTAATGACAGACACCACAGATCAGCGTTGTTCACAGTTAACTAAAGAGATCAGCTCATCTGTTTAATCTGTTATTCCCTTAATTGCAGAGCTAAAGCGTCTTCTACACAAAGGTTGAGACCAGGGAGTGAAATCAATGAAAAGTGCGCTGTTAAGAGTCTGTTAACATGTTTTACTAAGATCTACTCGGATCCCCTGCACGTCATCGCAACTGTACTCGATCCTTGTCATAAAGATCAGGATATTTGGATGTAAAGATAAAACTGCGTGTAGAGAAATGAGTCAGTCTGCGTTGGATACGGAGAGCCCGCTTGCATACGGAGAAGCGCAGAGTGCAGAAAATCTTCTGTAATCTTAGAAATTCACTGATTAAAAAGTTACAGCTTGTTTATTTTGTTAACAATTCTTAAGATTTCAACGTATACGTCAGGTTTTTGCACAATAAAGAACAAGATACAACCTGTTAGCGTGTTAAAAGTGCGTTTAGGGATTTGTTAGCAATAGAAATGTCCCTGTTTGCCTTCATCCCTCCTTTGAATATAAAGTTTTATAAAATGTACCAACTGATTCGCCTGGCAAATAGGCAATTATTCATCTTGCTCTAGTTTAACATGTGTCAGGCACAAACAGACCCTATAGGTGAAAGTACCTGCATGCGGTTCATGGCCTCTCGGATCTGGTCAAGGTGGTGAGCAGAACTGAGCGCCTCCAAGCGTATATCTGTCAACTTGAGCTCCTTCTCTCTTAACTCATTCTTCAGCTGGAGGATGATTTCGGCCTCTGCCTCGGTGCATTCGCACAACCTGCAAACGGGATTACACACACAGGGAGCAGGACAGGGTCACCTTGAGGGTTTCAGCAAACACAAAACCCAACCATAGAAACACACACACACACACACACACACACACCCCCACACACACAGACACACAGACACACAGACACACACACACTTCATAGAAGTGAGAGAGTTAAGGTTTGAAGTTCAAAGGAAGACTGTAAAAACTGTACAGGCAGGTGCAACATGAAGGTGAGAAGGGGAAGTGTGGCATTTGGGACAGCAAATCCTTCACCCTCATATTTTCAGACATAGACTTTTATAAGTAAAATATTCCAGCTGTGATCCCAGCATGCACAGTTGTTCTCTTGTAGGCAGTGTTGGGAAGATTACTTTGGAAATGTAGTTTGTTACAATTACAAGTTACCCTGTTGAAAATGTAATAGTAGTGTAACTATTTCAATTACTTTCTGAAAGTAATGTAACTAATTACATTTGATTACATTTTCACATATTACTTTTCTTAATTTTGAATGAAATCTCTCAACTGTTAACCATTTTCACATTTTAAGACCTACAGTGATATAAACCTTTCAGCAGTACTTAAGACTATATAAAAACAACATAATAAAATACTCTTTTTTTTTAACCATATATTATGAGTCTGACCTTAGGTCTGTACTCTGAAGGAGGCTCACTTCCTCACTAAATGGAGCGACAATGCTGATTTCAGCCAAGAGGAGCAGGTTGTTTTAATGGCGAGAGTATGAGCGATACAAAAAAGCCTGAAGCAACAGTGTTGCTGCAAATATGACAAGAGGCTGATTTTAATTTCTGACAGCTCTACATTGAGCTGCTTTTAAATATGAACCTTTAGAGCAACAACAACTGTTGTTTTAAACTGTGTTTTATATTGTCTTCATATATTTCACTGATCACAATTATAAAATGCCAGTGTGTGTTTTATTGAAAGCGAGGCTGGGTGTGCGTATGAAAATAGGTTACGGTGGGTTTTTTAGGTGCTGTAGCTACAAGCAAATCTCATGTTGTCTCTGTACAAAGACAATTTTAAATGTGAGAAAACAGAGTAGACCTACTCAAGATTTGTGTTTGGGCAACACATAACAGGCGAAACAATTAATTTATTCATGGCCACATTAAGTTAAATTATCTGTCCTGCAGCAAGTGCACAACTTCTTTCAGTGGTGACTGTATATAAAGGTAAACAGGCTATAGCCTAATAAATGACCTCCTGACGATGAGCAGCGTATCCCCTCAGCTGAACATCGGTAGGCGGACATGCTCACAGAGAAAGTAAACAGCAGCGGATCAGCGCGATCTCTCCCTCTGTACAAATGCTCCGTTCTGATCCAGCTCCACTGGACTTTGGTGACGCCAGCTGTAAATGAGTTAAATAGTAAAGCAGCGGGGCTTTTATAGCTGATGTTATGATTAAACTGGTGGGGACCAGGTTCTGCTCTGTCTGTATGAAGTGTTTTTTGTATTTCCAGCGCAGGAACATCTTGTGCGCTGCTGACATTATCGCTGCTGAGTCTGACTGCCGTTTGTCGGTTAAGTCGAATGACACATGACCAGAGAGAGCCAATCACAAGCGTCAGTTTTGGAAGGAGGATGTTGATTTGAAAAAAACTAAAAACAAACATGAATCCATGGGGAAGAAAAAACTAATAAATCCGAGCAATTTTTTTTTCAAATGTAACTTAAGTTGTAATCATTGAAATTTCCAAAAACGTCCACATGCCTTGCCCTTGAGCAAACTAAAGTGATCACACCAGCTACCAATCAGCACAGCAGATACTTGCATGCTTACTGGTGATTGCACAGAGCCAATTTGCACTGGCATGAATACGAGAATTTTCCCTGCTTCTTCTTATCAGTTTAAACCATTAATCCAAATGAACGCCTCTCGTTCTTCACTAAGAACTGGACGCTCTTGAGTTCCAGGTTCACCTCTCACATGCCGAGGTTTTTCGCTGCATTAAGATGCAAAATTAGGTCACACCAACACACACCCCACTCCACATTCAGTCAGTGGGAGCATGCCACACAGTGCCTGTTACCGAGATCTGTGCTTGTAGACCACATGACCATTTTGCTTTTTCTTTGGTGTCCAAATAGGGGAGGACTTGCTATCGCAAATGCACTTGCTACAGTGGGGTGGAGGAGAGATGTTACAGCAAATTATGAACAGAAGGTAAGAGGAAAGGAAATAAAAGAAGAAGGAGCGGTTTAAAAGAAAAAACAAAATAACTGAAAATAATTCAGGCAGTCAACATTACTGACAGAATGGCTCAATGAATTCAAGTATGTGTGCATTTAAGGGGCGACATGAATACTCACTCTGTCGTGGAGGGTGAAGAATGCAACGTGGCAATGCTGCCTTGCCTGTTGTCATGCTGCAGTTTGGGCGAGGACGGCAGCGAGTCTGTCATCTCCTCCGTCTCGTCATGTGATGACTGGGATTTAGTTTTCTTCTTGCTGAAGGCCTGCTTGAAGGAGCTGCGTAACTGCACGACACGAAACACAAACACACAGAGGCGGAGGTGTCAATACAGCCACGTGCCTCTCCCTGTCAATTATGGAGAAATACGTTCACATCTTGCCAGATCGGGAGATCACTCCGCACTGTTTCCAAGCAATGGTCACTGTCTAGATTAAGTAAAGTAGGAAGCAAGGCCGTAAGTAGAGAAAGTAAGAGATGGCAACGGGGAGATGAGGCTTTTTAATGACCCTAGAAATTAGGGATATGCAGGCAATCAGAATGAGTGGGGGGCATTAAAGAAGGGGAAGGGTAGCTGTTTCCATGCCGACGTTTCCAGAAAGAGAAAGAAGGGCTTGCTCTGAGGGGGAGAAATTAATAGGGATGCGAAGGAAGCTGAGGGAGGGGAGATGGGGGAATAAGCACTGCAAACATACACAAGACACTCTGGAAGCCACTGACCTGAGCTGGGATGGAATCAGCCACCTGAAGATGCAGAATACACTTAGCGTTAAGTCACACTAACATTCACTCCTGCTCGCTGCACCCGTCAACATAAAACCTCTGCTGATTAAAGCTAATTGCTGCAAATGTGTGCGTGTGTGTTTTACGGAGCATCTGTGCAACTTTGTCCTGATGATGTACAATTATTGCTTTGGCACGGATGCTGATGATAATGATGATTAGTGTTATTATAATTACATTCACAACATCCTATGCATTTTCACCCTCCTACTAACCTGAACAAAAATGTATTCACAGGCGTGTTTATCTCTAAAGGTGTTTGATGGCTGCTGATGCAAAAGCACTGACTCACATGACAATGACGCACAGGCTCGATAAACATCTTAAAATCATAGCAGCTCTGCATGCTAGTGGCTTCAAAGGGCAGGGAAATTACAAGGGAGGAACAAGTATCAAACGAACCATAATTATACAACAACAGAACAGAACACACAAATATGGTACATGAATTAAATAATGTATGCTATAGCACCACTAACACCACCTAGTGAATTATGGAAAAGGCTCCAGTCTCAAAAGGACAGTCATGATGATTCTCTTAAATAAGGTTTTAATATTTATGTGTATGCTCAACAATAATAACACGCATTACGAGTCCCTGTGGGGTAATTTGGGTTTTGAGTGTCTTCCACAGTGACATCAGACATCAGATATAATCTGCTGGGAATGAACCACAGACTTGATATGAACATAGACTTCCAGCTGCAAAATAAACAGGATTTTTTTTTTCATGACGTCAACTGCATCCAGACCTCTAAATGGGAACATCATTTAAGTTTTTTTTAGCTGATTTAGGATCATTTTGATGTGCTGAGGCTACATATTTGTTTTTAACATTTTTGCTTACATGTACTGGTATTTTCACGTCATATGATGCAAAATTCTTTTATATTTCTTGCAATAAACTCATTCTGAAGATTTTGCATGTGCCAACTTATGACTAATTGTTTTGTTTTTTTTATAATACAAGTGAATGAAATGGCTTCGACTAGAAGATCTTGCAAAAATAGCCTGACGTATTTTGCCACATCTGCGCTGAATACACCATTGTTCCTAACAGGAATCTGTTAGAAAACAATTATTTTTCCTCCTAAAACCTTTTTTGGGTGAGAAATATTAATGAAAATCAACTGATAATGATAAATCACAAAAATGTAATCAATTTAGTCAGAAGATCGAAATTTTCAAAAATTAAATTAGCATAAAAACCTGATCTGTAACCCAGTGTAATCGATTAATTGGTTTGAAGCTTTTTTCATGATTTAAACAAGATTTCTGATCGTTTCAGCTTCTTAAATGTGAATCTTTTCTTCGTTTCTTTGCTCCACACAACAATCATTTTGGTTCGTGGACAAAACACGACATTCGAGAACATCGTCATTTGCAGGTTTGACAAACAGTGATCAACTTTTTTTAAATGTTTTCTGACATTTTTATAGACCAAACGATTAAAGCGGACCTAGACCGGACGTTCCAGTTAACGCTGTTTTTTTAGTGTGTATCTGCGTCATTACCTTGTTTACAAAGCCTTGAAGTTTCGAAACAAACAGTTCAGCCATTGCTGAGAACGCTGTGTTTTATTGTAATCTCGGGCTCAGCCAATCACAAGACAGTTGGAAAGGCTCTACACTGGCTGGCCAATCACAACACAGTCTAGTCTGTCTTCTGGGTGTGAGATTTCAGTCTGAAACACCGCAGCTGAGGAGAGCGCCAGCAAGGAGAGATTTCTAGGAGGTTTTTGACCATAAAAACAAGTTAATGTATGTAAGTAGACCTCCATAACTAACATATGCAACAGGACCACTCTAGGTGAGCTTTAATCGATTACGAAAATAATCGTTCATTGTAGCTCTACATAATTTAAAGAGCGGAAACTAGTGACTAAGAACATTAACTCCTTTTTAAAATGTGTACTGATCAATCAATCAAGTGACAAGTCGTCTAATTTCACCATAGACATCAATTTAAATGTAGTTATTTTTAATTTCTCCCTTCCTGGGCATCACTTTTCAAACCAGAGTCCATGCAACTAACCGTGAATCAATGTCCTGCTTAGCGACACATCAGGCCAGATGTTTGTTTACTACCTTACTAAAAAGTAGTCGACCGCATATATTCAATATGCTGAATATTACACGCTTTTCTGCGGACTTTACCTCATACTACCTTTGGTTCAGCTTGATCTTTTTCAGGCACATGTGCAGCAAAGTGAAATGTATGCAAATGAATAATTAATAGCTGCTTAAATACGGGACTGATTTATATTCATGAGCCTGTATTAACATTTTTTTGGGGGTCTCACTTAACGGAGTGGGCTCAGGTGTCACACTGCGCGTTGAACTTTTGGGCTGTTTGTGTGCATTTAATTTCAAGGGCAGGTGCTCTGCATTGCAGCCGACTGAAAACTGGCTCTGGGCCTGGGTGTTTTTGGACGAGATGAAACTTCCAATATGTCATCGGTGCAATTCAGTGAACTGCAGCAAAATGCAGCTCTCAGGGACAATGAGTTGATAGTGTAGAGTAAAAGCAAAGAGCAGCAATGCTGAAGAGAGGGACGGAGGCTTGATTTATGGTTATTTGTTGACTAATTTCTCAGAGGAATAGGACATAAAAAAGATGGGTACTTCACTAAGCAAAGGTCCTCTTTGTCTCTAAGGTGTAAGTAGAGCAAGGACATTGTTGCAAACTGAGCCACCAAAAAAAAAAAAAAAAAAACTACTTTAGCTTTCAAGAGACCAGTGAGATGATAGAGAAATAGAAACAAATCTTTAAATTTGACGAAGTATAGTTGAGTAAGTGGGGGATTGAGGGTGCAATATATTATATAATAATATTTCACTTCTGCTGAGACTTTCCCACTTGTCACAGCAATTCAGTCAACTCTTCCCCAACCTCTGAGCTAAATATCACCCTGGTTTTAAGCTGAACATCAGTATCTGTGATGTCATCATCTTACCAAAGCCAATTTGCATGTTGTTGGCTCTGAATATGTCATTTAAAGAGCATCTTGAACAATAATTGCAGGGGGAGTGGACTCTACTGCTTGACCTTGTGTTCACCACAGAAGGATACCATGGGTACTCAAGCTGATACCAACTCAAAATGGTAACCTAGCAACCGTGACATGATGGATGGTGACGTTAATATCATTTGACCTATGGGAATCTGAACACACTATGCACTCTCCAACCTCAGGAACAGAGAATATCTGCACTACCTCACCTATCTCCACGTAAGGAGGGTTTTGCAATAAATCTAACATTGGTAAGTTAACTCAATGAACTAATGCCACACTGTATATATATATAAGTATATAAGTATAAGTATATATATGAGTGTGTGTTCTTCTGGCAAGTTTTTTATCCCAAAGTTTTTGTATGTGGAATTCAGTTTTGCTTCACAATGACGTGACTTCATCTTTGTTTTCTCCACCTACCCAGCTCTTCTTCTTCTTCTTTTTGTCCTCGGCATCCTTTCCCAAGCTGCCCATGCTGGAGTGACTGGCCGCGCTGTTGATACTGGACATGCTTTCAGACGACTGCTGCCGTCTTATCCGCAGATCTGTAAAAGACAGGCTGGTTAGTTGGTTGATTTCCAGTTTCTCTTTACTGTTCTGCTCGATGGAGTTTAAAGAAAGTTGATATTACTGCTATTTTTGTGATTGCATTGGCCCATTAAATACTTTTTGAAAGCTTTCAAAACATCAAACATGAGATCATTTTCGATTCTGCTCCAATGTCCCCTGCTGGTTCCTTCATTACCTTTGTGGAAATGGTCAGGACCGTTGAGAGCCACCTGAATGGCCGTCTGTGCGTCTGTGTTCTGGGTCTTCAGCGTCTCGATGGTCTCCCGCAACTCGACCAACTCAGACTCCTGAAGAAAGAGAGAGAGTGCAAACATTAGAGGGGTGGGCAGGTGTAATGTTTTTAGTCTGTAATAAAACAGATGGAACATTTATTTACGACTAGAACTAGTTATTTTTAAAAAAGATGACATGCAATTTGTTGGAATGAACAAATTAGCTTTGTAACTGGAAACAAATTCTTAAAATGTTGATTTAGTATAGCTATCAGAGGTAGAGAATGATCGGCAAAAAACAGGGGATGGTATTTTGGTGATTCACAGTGGATTTGCCCCAAAGCCAACACCACCTGTTTAGAATTTTAAAAAAAGCTCTTCTGTCTGTTAAATAAACACAATCAGATAGAGGGAGCCTCACATTATGCCTTCCCTGAAAACCCACTGAGGGCTGCAGATATGGTTTCTGCTTTAATTAAAAAGTTGGGATGGCCTTGTTTGACACAGACATCCCACCAGATCCCACTCTGCTTTCATTTATGGGGGATTTAAAAGGTGCCTGTGCTCATCAGTGTTGAATGTGCGTGTGTACGTGGGTATATGCAAACAGAGGGAAGCATTCATTATTTATGGGATATAACTTTGCAGCTGCTAATCTGCGTTCATGAGTATTTCACCTCCATAAAAGCTAGAAACTGAAAGAAGAAGAAGAAAAGCTCATGTCAGTAAAAAAAAAAACCCCCACCAATTTGTAAGGAAAATGAGAAAGTAGAGGTGGGAGCAGATAAATACAGGAGGATTCCTGCAGAAGACATTGCTTGTAAATGGGGTTTTAGCCTTTAGGTTTATGAAATAAGCTGAAACTTTGCTTGTGTAAACTTTAGGAGAAAGTTTTTGTAAAACTCTTATATGGGGTCAGAAACTTAACCTCAAAGGTAATAAAAATCCATTATTCCTCAAACGCTGACCTCAAAACGAGTGGCAAGTGCTGCCTCGTTCTGTCGTGGAGTTCACGCACATGCGCTATATTTCACATTCAGGACTAAGCCTTTGTACCTTTTGTTCAGCAGTCATGGTGAGGCTCTGCAGGCGGCAGGTCATGTTGCTCAAGCTCTTTTCAAAGGCTGCCACCAGGTGGGCCTGTAGAAACACACAGAGACGCAGGAATCCAGAGGAACACGTCAATACATTGCTGTAAAAATGGGTTCGGGGTTAAAGGAATCAGGGTATTTGTCAGATCAGGGTTCTTTATCCTCTGGAAAAGAGTTAATCTATTTTGTTTCACATAATGCCAGAAATGCACTCCAGAGGAACAAGATATTTTGAAATACTATATTAGAATCTCTTCTATATACAACAGTACATACTCTCCCTGTTAATAATAGTGCCATGAACCTGAACTAATACCATGAGGAAAACTCAGCAGTGAGAGAAGGATGTTAATATCACAGAGGCATCAGAGAAAAGGTTGCTTCCCCTGACTTCATCTCTCACCTGAAGATGCAGCTACGTCAAGCCATCTGCTCTACTGACCCTGTCCTTCGCTTGTGACTAGATTTGATTAAATATGTGTGTGCGAGTGCCATGTGTGTGTGTGTGTGTGTATGGCAAACGTATCGTCCCGTCCTGAGACACCTGTCAGGCCTGGTGTGTCACACAGAGGTGGGCATTCTGCCCAGAGCGATCACACTGACTCTCTGCTCTACACACCCACCCACCCACACACACACACACACACACACACACACACACACACACACACACACACACACACACACACACACACACACACACACACACACACACACACACACACACACACACACACACACACACACACACACACTTGTTATTCTATACTTACAAGGACTTTCATTTACAGAATATAGCAGTACATATTGCATTTCCCATATGCAATATGCAATCTACCCCGAAACATCTCTGTGCCTGGAATAACCTAATATAAAAGTTGTCAGTTCAGACATCCATTTTAGCAGCATGCACATCACTGCAATGAAGAAAATAAATAGAAACGTAGGTTGTACTGTGAAAGAATAATGGAAGTACATTTTTTCTCGCATATGGATATATGAAAATAGAAGAATTGTAAAATACAGTTAAACTGTGGGGGCTACACGCGTATTATTTATTTAACACGTTAAATTCTAAATAACTAGGGATATATTCTCAGCATTTGGCCCATCCATAGGAAAGACACAAAGAAAGAATTGAGAGGAATTTCTTTATATTCTACTCACTCGCTCAAACTCACAGGACCCCAACATTATACCATGTGGCACTCCACTCAACATAGGCAACACAGAGTATGAGCTACATTGAACCAATGAAAATCCACACACACACACGCAGTAGCATCCTGTGCCTGTTCTCCTCTGTGTCCCTGGCTGAATCTCAGAGGGTCTTGACCTTTAGAAATGCCATCTGCTCCAACACATCTCTCCAATGCCTCATCACTTTCCAGCTCCACCTGTGAGCTCCAGCTCCACCCCCACCTCTCATCCCCTCAGCCCACCTGTCCTCCCTGAAGTAGTTGCTCATCAGACTCTAATGTGTCCTGGTGTTCATGGCTGAACCATCTGTGCAACGACCAGGACCCGGCACTGGTGGCCATGTTTGGCCTTCAAAATCCTGTTTGTCATGATTCAGGGTAAAGATTGATGTTCAACCAAACCAAAAAAAATCACTGCTTGATGCTACTCTTTAATACATTACATTTTGAGGTTGTATTGAGTTTGGAGGAGACAGCTGTTGACTACTACTGATCTACGACCATTAAACATGACAGCAAGAAGAGGAGGGGACAGTAATAAGGTCTGTGGGAGGGAGGAGGAGGGAGAAGAAAATCAGAGGTAACCTCCTTTGACGTAAACAGGAAGGTAGAAGAGGCAGGGTGACACGGGGAAAGGTCAGTAATAAGAAGGATGAGATTGAGAGGAGAGGAAATCTGTGTCTCTCTGTGACGTTGGTTTTGCTAAATTGCTTTTCTTTTTGAAATAGACACAAAGATGTGGTTCATTAAAGTAACACCAGGCAAGTTTACCTGACAAATATGTTTTAATGCTAAATGCTCAACTCATTCATACAAGATCACACAGGATGACAATAATACGATTTGTTCATAATTATTGTAATAAGGATACAATAATACGATTTGTTTTAAGATCCAATTTCCTGAACAAAACAGACCAACCAAAGACCATCATTACAAATAATAATAATAATACTAGTAATTGCATATGCTGTGGCAGAGAAAATGAGATCAGATGACCTCAATCACTGCACATTTCCTCTCATGAGAGAAAGCAGTGATGCATTCAGCCACTGGAGGTTAACACAAGACTGCTTAGCGAATCTTTTCCTCACAAAATGCCATTTAGTTTCTCTAATAGTTAAAATACAAATACTCTCTGCAATTCAAGGTTTTTATTTTGCTTCCATATGCACGCAAAATCTGGGGGGAAAAAAAGCATGAAATGAGCTGAAGAATAATTTGAAGCTTAGTGAGTTAGGCTCACTAAATGCTTTTAAACTCCTAACAATGTCACTGATTTAAGTTGAGCTGTTTATGAAAAAGAATTTGTACAAATATTTTTCCATTGTCTGTTAACATCTGTAATGCAACATCTGTCCTGGACAGGTCTGGAGAAATTCATTTTGTATATTTTGCCCATTTCACCTTTGGTTGATTTCAAAATTATTATTATTACAAGGGTTATATTTGCTCCTCTGTAGCTTGAGAAGGTAAAAAAAAAAAAAGCTTGAGGCTCATTGTAAACACATTGTGCCATTTTTTATGACACATTAAAAATTATAATATATATATTTATTTTTTAAAAGGTAGATTTAATGTGTTTAATTTTCAAAACACACTCATGGACAGATTACCTGTACATATGCTTTGAAAGTATTTGTCGGTTCTGATATGTTAAAAGAAACAACTTCACAGTGATGTGCCTGTTTGCAGGTCTATTTGTGTAAATGTGTGTCTACTATGTGGGGGTGTATGTGTGTGTGTGTGCAGGAATAGAGATGATTAAAGTGTGTTTCTGGCATGTAAACTGCACAATCTCACACATACACACATGCTTTGGACTGTAGGTGGAGAGCATGTGAGGGCCACTGGCTGACATTTCCACAGTCACACTCCCCACTGGGAGGATAAGATGGGTTTATAGCACTAACAGCCCACCATGCTGTCATGTTCTGTAGATATAGTGTGATTCAATCCCAGTAAAACATGACAGAAACTGTATTTCTTTCAAATTCCACTAAAATGGGATGCATGTTTGCATATGGCCTGACACTGTAACCTTTTTTATTGTTTTGATGTTTGCTGACCCTTTTGAGGTCCAGGCGGTGCTGAAAGCAGATATGATGAGACACTTTGACGTTATCATATATCACAATATTTTCCTCCACAAACATTAAGCAACACAATCTATTGTATATCAGTCAAGGAATACGGTAAAATATACAACCATGTATTTGAAGCTGGCACATTCAAATTCATGTATTCATAACCTGATTTTGCGGTGGAATAATTTCTTACGTTCGTAATCACGTCTCTAAATTTAAAAGTGTGTTAGTGTCTCTCAATTATCTCACTAAATATTCATAATAATCTGCATGTAATACTACAGTATAATCATGCGTTTACTCTACTATTGTCAAAGTAAACTGAATAAAATATTTGATGGTGTATTTATTGTGGGTACAAACAACTCACTACATGATTTGATGATACAAATACAGCACGCTTCACTTGACAACAGTGACAGTGAGTTCTCTAATTTAAGCCTTTAAAGTGGCTTTATAGCTGGTGTCCTGAGGTGTTTTTATAAATGTGTTAAGTATAACCACAGTGTTAAGTAGAGACAGAGCTGAGTAAAAACAGTCTAATATTGGAGTTGTTTTAACCACACTGACAATCCCTGTACCGCAAACAAGCACTTATTATTAATTTAATTCATTACAATATTTTGCAAGAGCAAAAATGTGACTGTTCTTACTTAAAGGTCTCATATTATACCCTATTTCTCCAAGTTAACCTAGTTCCCTGGTGTCCTAATGAACATGTCTGCGACATGCTTTGGTCAAAGTACCTTAAGGATGAATAGGATAGCATTTGGAAAAGTGATAATTTGCAGGCTCTAGCAGGCACATTGCCGTCATATATAACATGTATCCGCTGGACAGATAAATCCTCTGAGGCTGGAAGTTTGTGTAGAACTCTGTGCTGCACTGTGGATCCAAGAATAGAACTTTTTGCTGACTTCCGGTTTTTGGATACCGCTGCCCTCGCCAGCACTCTCGCATGTTTTACGAACGAATCGGAGCTCAGCGAGACAACAATTCCAGGAATTTAGCGCATTGTGACGTCCCAGTGAGTGTGGAAGTCAACATCTTGTGTTTTATCTCCTGTACTTAAACTGAGGAGGACCACAAAAACATGAGTGAGTCATCTTTTTTCACACTTTGCCGACTGATAGGACCTCCAGAGTCCTATTATATTACATATTATGCAAAAGTTGATTTTGCATAATATGTCCCCTTTAAATCTTCACTTTCCTCTCTGTTCAACTTTGTGATCAAAGTGTTGGCCCAAAGTTTCAAATGATACTATTTGCTGATCTGTTGATTTCTGAACCTCAGCACAAAGACAGCTGAGATCCGGGTTTGTCAGTATTTCACCAAAACATGACGCACTCCAGCCTTGTCAGTTATCCTCATCTCCCCATTCTCTTTCTGTGCCTGTCTGTCTCTGCTTGATCCGCTCTGCTTGGCTGAATTTGAGAGCGGCTCCGGTTCTTGTTGAAACCCCACAGCAGAGACAAAAGCAAAGAGAGTCGATTTGCACTGCATCGTAGACACCCGAACACACACTTAAGCAGACATCCTATCTATGGAGAAGCACGCAAACACACACACACACACACACACACACACACACACACACACACACACACACACACACACACACACACACACACACACACACACACACACACACACACACACACACACACACACACACACACACACACACACACACACACACACACACACACACACACACCTCAACCAAATCAAGTGCACAGAAGATGCACAGCAGCTTCAAACACAGAGAAAAGGATTTAGTGGGCGTCTTAAAGATTTATATTCTCTCCGCAGCTTTGATAGGAAACAGTTACCATAAAAGCTCGAAGACAGCAGGTTATCATGCAAATGAGCCGGCTGTTTTCACCCCCGTCTTTTGAAGTAAACAAACTCACATTGGCAGACAGCTGAGACGTCAAGGTCGCCACCTTCTCCTGAGAGGCGTCCAGCTCCCGACGCAGTTTTCTGATTTGCTGGTTGGGGAAGAAAAGAAAGGAAGTAAACACAGGATGAATGCTCCTGAAAAGAGATATTGAACTTGCAACGCCCGTGTACATTAGGCTGCAATTACATGATCAACACTGGGGTGATATGTGAACATAAAGTGAGGGGGATTACCGTGGAATTTTGGACTGTTTGGCCCTTGATTGAAAAGAGAAGAGTATAAATTAACACTATGTTGCATGCTTCCATCAAACAGCATGTACTGATGAAGCCATAGCACTGGTTTTCTTGTGGTCAGAGTGTGAGCGGCAAAGCAGGAGCTACAGGTAAGTAATCTCTTACCTGGGTCAAAGAGTATTGGCAAATACCTGATATTGTTCCTTATATCAATATGAAGGTACTCATATATAATCCTATGAATGTTGACCTTTTGTTTTGATAAATGATGTATGAAATGACCTTTGCTCAGATATTGACAAGGGAAATATTTTCATACACATTTAAGCAAATTAGTTTTGACACTTTGTGGGATCAGGCTTAGATTTTTCTTTTTTTTGTTGTTGGTGTAGATTTTTTTGGTTTCTAATCCTCCTTGTCAACAGTGCTTAGTTCAAGTCACTGTTCCAACACCATTATGATTATGTCTCATGGTGATGAAGACACATTCAGTTAATGTGCAGGCTACCTGTTATTAACACAAGTCTGATTTAATAGGAAAACAGACCTAAATGGCACTGCAGTGCACAGTGACTGTAATCCAACTTAGCAAAGAGAGAGCTGATTTAAACATAGATTAATATGAATTTGCCATTACTGTTTGATCCAAACTTGAGCTTCAGACACAAATAAACATGAACAGACCAAAGGAACTTGAACAGAAACCGAAAAAGAAAATCTGAAAAATCAAAGAATAATCAGTGATGAAATGTTGAATGAAGCCAAATAAAGAAGCCACACTCTTAGAAATAAGGGTTCCAAAAGTGTTCTTCTACAAGGGCTGAGGTTCTACCTGGAACCATTTGCTTCTGAAAAACCCTTTACCGAAGAAAGGGTTTTTCAAGGGTTCTTGGTAACACTAATGGTTCCAGTAAGAACCATTTTGATCCAGAGAACCCTTTAAAACCGCTTTCCTGAATAAAGGGTTTTAAAAGGGTTCTTTATACCTTTATAACCTTTATAAAAAGGTTCTACCTGTAGCCAAAAAGGGATCTCTTATGAGGACAAGCCGAAGAACCTTATATGGTTCTACTTCACACTTTTATTTCTAAGAGTGCAGATGGCAGGGCATGCATTAGATATGTGCAGCGTAAGTTCAATCAAACTGAAAGATGCTGTGTAGCACAGTTAGGATGTATGGTTATTTATGGTCAAGGTGAAATAAATGCAAAAAGCAATGCAACATAGGGTTAAACCGCTTTAATGTAAACTTGAAACCATTTTATCCACCATCACTTTATTTAATGTGTTTTTAGAATGATCCTGGAGGCTTTAAATTAAGATAAACAAATATCACTGTTTGTGCTTTGATTGATACTGTTTTTGACCTCAGACACAGTGCAAAAAAATAAAAATAAAAGGGCACACAGACATAAAGACACACAAACCAGCAGTCGCCAGAAGGCAGACAAACATGCATGTGATATGAGGTTGTGGGACTCAATCCCACACAGAACAAAATGGAATCTGCTAAGTGAAAAGCTATCTTCAATGTGCACACAGGAAGGCACCTCGTCGCCCCCCCCCACCTACAGTGCAGCCACTGAGCTTCATGGTGTAAATATCTGTGACTACAAGGATGTAAAGCAGAGATGTGCTAAAGGGAAACATGCAGACAGCCAGGGAAACACATTATGTTCCCCATCCTTACCTCTGAGTGTGCTTTCTCCTCTGTCTGTAAGAAAGTAACACAAATCTTTGAGAACATCTGGAATTTGGGCTCTGTGTCACATGTTTGGTGAATTAGAATATACACTGAAGACAGGAAGACAAAATGGCTAAAGAGAGATGAAGGGAATGAAAACAAATCTTCAATTACAGAGGGATTATAATGAGCAAAAATATCAGTGGTGTTGAAGTAGAAATAAAATGAAAACAATCTCTGTCTTTCACCCGGACCTTTCCTTCGAGGTGGAACAAAATCCATTTTTCTCCCTAAATCTAATCTACTGCTTCAGCGATTGTGACAAATCCAGTTCTTAGAAACCACAACACCTGTCCACAGTCTTAGGAGCCAAAGTTACTTTAAAAGAAACCATGACATTATGATTTTCCTATAAAAACACAAGGTGCAAGTATTCTTAATTGTACTATCAGACATCAACAGTGAGCTAAGAAACTCTAAACTGCTCAAATTCAATATTTGCTTTAATTTTACTAATGTTTTCTCCTCTACCAACAACATGTGATTTATTTGGGTGCTAAAATGCTCAATTATGTTTCACAAGCTTGCTGTAAACTTTATGGTTCGGTGCTGGAGACGGAGCACACACTGGGCTTTT
The DNA here is from genome assembly GCF_963457635.1 of Microchirus variegatus. Classification (NCBI taxonomy): domain Eukaryota; kingdom Metazoa; phylum Chordata; class Actinopteri; order Pleuronectiformes; family Soleidae; genus Microchirus; species Microchirus variegatus. The sequence continues at coordinate 15,427,052 of NC_139821.1, forward strand.
TCTGAGCGTTTGTCTGAAAAACAGCTGCTTGTTGTTGTCTGGAAAAGACTCAACCAGAACACACAATGTCTCGGCAAGAAAAAGTAAACAAGAAAACAGGGAGTGGAACAAAAATAAAGATATTGATTGGAGCAGCTTTAACTAAGCATTTATACAACAGGGTTAACTGGTTATAGAGCTGTGAATTAAGAAGGAGAAAAAGCTGTTCAGCTACTTACTGCAGAGTAGAGTGAAGATGTGCTAGAAACCAGTGACAATGACGAGCCATGGACTGTAACAGAGAGAGAGAGTAATGAGCGTCTACATTTTAAAAACAACAGAAGGCAACGCCACAGATAAAATGAAGACGTGATATTTGCAATATGTTGCCTCTTCTACCAAGGCTAAAGTTGTCGTTTAATTCTGTTATTGTTTATTTTTTATCACCCAGTTGTACGAGCACCGTATATGCTAAGCCCCAAAGATGATGTTAAATTAAAAGAAGGCAGAAAAAGCCATGATTTGGCCATTTGACCTCTTTATGGAGGCCATCACAGTCTCTTCAATCACACATAAAAGGATCAGCACGGAGCGAGCATCACTCAAGTCACTCACAACAATCAGAGAGAGCTGTATATTTGAGTACTTGATGAGTGGGTACTTTGCTCGAGTGCTCTTTATGGACTATAAATTATTTTTAAAGGTATGTTAGCACTGGAGGAGTTTTATTTTGGAACACTTTCATTCATTTTCAGTGCCTCCCACCTTCATCAGTGCTGTCCCTGAAGGAGCCGGAGCGGCTGATTCCCCGCGGGCGATCCTCCAAGGAGGTCGCGCTGCCACCCAGTGGGTGACCCTCTCCATACAGGTCAAAGGAGTCCTGGGCAGGGATGCTGTTGGAACGACTCATGCTGGTGTTGTTTGGTGGCAGGTTATACTGGCTATTGTTGGTGGGACTCACTACACAGAGGATGGAAAAGAGATCAAGGTGAGTGTTTCAGGTGTTTGTCATATATAATTTAAAATTTCACATTTCAGACAAACTCTGAAGTGCTCTGAAAGGTTTGTTGAAACTATTCGTAGTCACGAAAATGAGAGAAAATCAGCATTAATATTAATTGAGCTTTGTATAGGTTATTTGTTTAATTCAAGCACTGATTGTAGGGCTGCATGGGCAGTGTGCATATTTCTATAGACTTACACAGGTTTGAGTGGTGGTATTTCCCAATTGCGGTGCAGGTGGCTCCTGGAGGAGACAGTGGGGACTGGCTGCCTGTGTCCTGAAGCCCCCCTGTCGAATGGGACCTCAGCCATTCCTTCCCTTCTTCATTTGAAGTCTGCCGAGAGGACGCCGGGTATCTGAAACCCCCAAAAGAAAGTGTAAGCCTGCAGCATTTCCAGTGGCATACACAGGGATACAGTATGTGGAAGTCTGGTGAAGTTGATGAAGTATGAAGCTGATACTAGAGACAAGTGAGAATATGGTTAAAATAAAGCATGCAGGCTAATCAGAGTGCCGTTCACATGCTTACATGCACACACTCTCATACACAGTATGATATAATAATAAAAAATTAAAAAACACCCTTCTGGCTCAAAGCTGCCAAACCCAAAGACACACTGCTGCTAACTTCTTTTCTCCCCAAAGTGGCTTGGCAGCAGACGGCCCTTATCACAAACATGACAATCCACCATATTTAATCCTCTGAGGATGATAATTGAGTTTGCACTCATCCCTTTTCAGCAGCATCTTCCTTCATGCAAGCCCATTACTACACTTGTCACATCTGACTCGGCTGCCGCGCCTATCCTGTATTCTTTCCCGACAGGGATTGGACGGTGCTCAGAGTGTGCTGACTGGATGACAAAGGAATATTCATCCCCTCGCTTGAGTTGAAATGGTATAGACTGGAAAATTCAGAGGTCGGTCAGTGTTTGATTTATTGCGAGAGCAATATTTGCACGTTTAAAGAGGGCAATCACTAGTCTAAGCTCCATTTGGAAGGAATCTGAAGATCAGGCAGTTTGAGCAGACCATTAGAATGAGAGAAAAAAATAAGCTTCTTCAAATTAAACTGGTTTAGATACAGGAAAAGATCAGATGCTTTTATGCCCAATAAAGTATGAGTATCAAATGCCAGCACACCTCTCTCGATCAGTCATGTGCAACTGGTGAGTGAGAGGGGCTGATTCCTGCAGAGGTTTTACATTCAGCTCACCTGCCTCTGCTGCTGCCTGAGGAAATGTTATCAGGGGGTTTTAGGCTGTTTTACGGAGCTGAGGAGGAACCTCCCTGACACTGTCACTGCTTTTACTGCATTACTAGCAATGCTTGAGATGAGGGATGAGGATGCACACAGAGAAGCAGACAGGCAAACAGACAAGCATGCACCGGTGTGTGTGCTCATTTGAGGCAGCATTCACACTGCATTACAATTTACTTCCCCACTCTGAGACATTTTATTAAGATAAAACAATTGACAGAGAAATACTACAGGGTTTTTGAAAGATGTTTCAATTATGTCAAGAACAAAGCATATTTCTTTCTACAAAAATACATGCTGCAAAATCTGTCACTCTGCATAAGATAATGACAAGACTATTTAATGGATGAGTACAAACCTGTGCAAATAAAGCAGCCCAAACTGCTGCATTTATTAAGTGACTTCAAATAATGCTGGAGCAAGAACTGGATATTGAAAGATAACTATTTACCCATTGCTTTAACATATTAATGCATCCATTTATTTAACCAAATAATCATATGTGTACCTTTTTTGTGTGTTCCACCACTTAGCTATCTCCTGTTTAGCAATACAAAGCTGATTAGCTGAATAGGCTATTTTCAAACGGGGTCGTACCTGTTCCCCGGGTTCTATGTTCCCCGAACGGGGAGCATCTGACCTTTTTTTTTTACATAGGACCCTTTTTCCAAAAAAGGGTCCTATGTTCCCCAGTCACATACAAAGCGGGCAACATAGGACCCGGGGAACATAGATACAGTCCCTTTTCAAACTACAAATTAGGTCATTAGCTGTCATTTGTTTTTATCGGTCTAGTTAAGTATACTTCAGTTTTAAGTTAAGTTTTGTTAATTTGTAATTTACGACAATATGAACATAAACTCGCTAAAGCTTGTAATTTGCAAGTGCATGCAGGCTTATGTTATCAATGTGTGGAAGAACAACAGGTTACATTAGAGGTCTGACTGCACATGTGTTGTACCTCAGTCCTTTTTTGGGGAGTGTGTTTCTGTCAAGAGGCATGCTGTTAAAACACAGAGGATGAGCGGATTAGATGAACACCAGAAAACAGCTGCTTTTGTACGGCCTAGAAAAGTAAGCGTTGACCTCAGACATAATACATACACATACACTATGTAAATGGATGTGTTCCTACGGAAATAACATTAAAGACGCAAACTAACTCATCACTGTACAACAGACAAACAAATATAAACACAAGTGAATTTCAATTGTTTCATTTTTGAGACACTAAACTGATAAGGGAAAATAGACTTGTGCCTCGTTTACCGCATGTACAGTGTGTGGACAAAACAAAACAGTGTGTGGACAATTAGCGTTCTTCTTTTGGGAATGTGTGGCTGAAAGAATCTGAATTACTTCTCGAGAATAGCTGTAACACTGACAGCAAATGACATTTACGATGCTTCAGTTACGATTAAGATTACAAACTGGTCAACATGCTAGTACTTATTATGGATACTAGCTTATATTATAAAGGAAAGCCATTAATTTATTCTGGTACTTTGGAAAATCCAAATAAACTGTGTGATGGATGAATGATTTCCCTCAGTTTTCTTTATAGCTGTTATTATTCAGGTTTACTTTGCATGGTATGTTCATATAGAGCAGGGGTCACCAACCTTTTTGAGACAGAGAGCTACCTTAAGGGTAAAAAATAATATGGAGGGCTACCATATAATATTTTTTTGTTTGTTTACCATTTAAATGATTAATATTATGCATTCAACTGCATACACATTCATTCCAGTGCTTACTCCTAACGATTATCAGTTTTTATAAACAATATCAAACATATTTTACTGAGCGATCATACGGAGACATGCAAGTGAGGTGAAGTAAAGTGAGCCCGCGGGCACCGTATTGGCTGCCTGCGGGCTACCAGGTGCCCACGGGCACCACGTTGGTGACCCCTGATATAGAGGGTGAGGAGATGTGCTTTTTGTCTCTGTTCTCAAATGAAACAATGAATACGATTCAGCCCAATTGTATTTCCTGTTACTCACCCCTCAGACAGGGTGGACTTGACACTGCCGGTTCGTGTAATCTTTGGCCCTTGGTGGCCCAGTGGCAGATCAATAGACTCAGAGCTGGTGTGCAGACTGGTCATGCTTTGGCAGCTCAGTGTGTCCTTGCTGCCAGCTGATGAGCTACAGGCAGGCCAGGGCCGAGCATTGGATGGCAGGGAGAGGCCAGAGGCCGGACTGGAGGCCAGGGAGTCAGTGCACAAGTCTGGGGTTTTACCGTACAGTGGGCTGCTGCAACCACTCATGCCACTAGCGCTGCCCAGGCTCCCTGTGCCAGAGGAGGGTGAGTCCAGACTGGCCTGCCTTGCCAATGTGCCGTGGGGGCTGCCCAGAATTGAGGGGCACTTGCCAGAGTCGGGCGTACCTGGGGAGCTGGCCTTGCTGCTGGCTTTGGTGCCAAACAATCTGGGGGGTAGAGAGGTGGGTGCAGTCATTCAGAAATGCTCAAAGGACAAGTGGTGAGCATCTGCAAGATCCATACTGGATTACAATGCAATAAGGTTACTTCATAGGCCTCTTGTGGATCACTGTAGTAGAAAAATAAAACCTGTCTCTAAAATATTCCACATCTTTATTTTAACACCAATTTCAAATAGATAAAACACTAAGTGGACTTTCCAACACATTTGTCCCTTTTGCAGCAAACTCTAAGACCTGTAACTTCAAATAACCTTATCTTTTAGGCCACTCGACACTGTTCACCTCCTGCATTATGCTCTGACAGCTTATTATTCTGCTCCAGCCTGTCCCAGTCTGTCATCACAATCACACAAAATACATCGATGGCACTCTCTTTCTTTCTCTCTCTCTCGAAGGAAATAAAGGTTGAATACATGCAGATGAAACATGTTGGCTTGGAAAATGGGATGGATGAATGTTGACACGCCTGATGAACACATGCTTCTAATAAGTCAGAGATTGGTGTGCCCAGAAACTGCTGTCCCCTATCTGTCTGTTCAACACTGGTGAGCTGGATCAATGAGACCTAAATGAAAAGCAATCAGACCTTCATCTCCAGGGTAAAGATATGCTTCATAACTGCAGAGGCTTATCAAATATTCCAAAGATTAATGTTTAATGGCTGTGCAGCTGAATAAAACCTGTATTTTGTTAGGGAAAGTTTTATTCAGCAGTTTGATGCTACTGATGTATACACATAAACGCTCACTCAGTCAGGTCTGATAGTATTGCTTGACAGAGATAGTTGTCAGCTGGAGGACACAGCATATTATTAATGTTACATTGGTATTAATATATTAATAAAGATCGAAAGAAAAATAACACAAGGCAACAACAAAAATCCCCCAAAGCCACTCACTGCAGCTTTAAGCATCTTATATTTACAGTAAATATAAATATGTGTGCAACACATCTAAAATTGATCTAAAAAGACTTTTAACACTACTGATGAGATCGGAAATTTGGTGAAATGGTTACATAGAAACACATATGGTGAAGGACAGAGACAGAAATATAGCAGATGGTATACTTAGTGTCTGACCTGCGGAAAGTAGGTGAAGCGATATCAGGATACTTGGAACCTGGCTGCCTGAGGCCTGACTGGCCTGTCGAGGTGGACGTTGGACTGGACTTAGGGGATGTGGATAGTCCTGCTGTCGGGTCCTGGTCTGACACGGCTACTTTCTCCTTGTCTGTCTGATTTACTGTGATGGGACTGGAGCGGTCTGAGACCACTTTTCCATCTCTGCGTTTTGCGCCCGTTTGTGCCGCTGCCCCACCAGCTGATTTGCCACTAACATTTGAGTCGATGCTGCTGGAGCTGGAGCGATGCCCGCTGCGTCCGGCTGTTGCCCCACTGGAGGATTTGGCTGGTCTGGGCAGAGAGCGGTATTGGAGGGTCACTTTGGAGCCTCCGCAGCTGAGTAGAATGCCGTCATCCTGGGGCTGTGAGCCATCCAGACTGGTCTTCCGCACACCACCAATGCCTGTACCTTTGCCAAGGGCAGCGGAGGACTTGGGCGCCTTGCCCAGAGTGGCTGAGCCACTGGCGAGTGTTGCCCCACTGGAGGTGATTAGGGTGCCACTGGGACCTGGGATTTTCTTGTATCCAAATGAGCTTGTAGCAGGTGGGCGTGCAATGCCAGAGGGGGGTTTCTTGCCTTCATCCCCACTGCTCTTCCCTGCATCTGAGGGTGAGCGTTGAATGGCAGCTTGACTCTTGGAAGGAGCTTTGCCCTTCTCTGAGGCCTTAGCGTCATCAGTTTTGCCTGTCAATGTGCATAAACTCTTATTTGCATAAATACAAAAACAACATCCACAGCAGATTTTTTTTTGGCCTGGAACCATCGCAAAACAGGAAAAGCCAAATTAGTTCTGGCCAAAAGCCAGAGGTTTTATTTTATCACAGCTCAGCTTCATTGAAAAACAAATATTTATCTAAACAAAACAACACATTTTGCTGCATAGACTAACTAAATCTTGGACATGGAAAGAGCATTATATTAGTTGGACCATTTGTTTATCACTAATACTTGCAATAAATCTTGCAACAGCTTACACCATTGTGTAAATTATATTGAAATTAGATTATTATTTACTTACAAATATCTGTTGTGTTTGCAATACAACAATAAATATGAAAAAAAGAGCCAATCTCTCCTACCTGGAGTTTTGTGGGCAGTAGAAGTAGCCTTAGTCCTGGGTGGTGTGATGCCCACCTGGGCTGTCATGCCCCTCCTCCATGAGCCTGTCTGGGACATCTGGGCCAGTGCAGCAGCCTTCTGACCTGCATCCTCATACTGACCCTGGGTTTGGGAGGAAGAGGAGGATGACGAAGTCTTCCAGCGGGAGGAGCCACTGCTGGGGTCCATGCTTGAATCTAGCTCCTCCTCTACTTTCTTCAGGTCCTCAGCTCCGGCCCAACTGCTGCTCACCTCCTGCTCTGCATGCTTGGACCTGCTTCCTCTCTGCGACTGAGTGGTGGTCAAAGAGACGCATGTTAAGACTTTAAGAGAGGATGCTTCAGTAAAAAGTAACTTTTGCAGTGTCATTTCACACAGGTACAGTGTAATTTAACACAGTACCTGCTAGTAACAATGTCAGAACTATTGACAGTCAACACAATGAAATATTATAGCTCCCCGGACTAATGGAGCAGCAGTGTTTGTATGTGTGTGTGTGTGTGTGTGTGTGTGTGTGTGTGTGTGTGTGATGATAACCCATGTTCATATTTCACAACAGTGACAACTCTAGCCTACCTTGACAGATGGCCAGTCTCCCTAGCAACACCAGAGTCTCTAAAGAGCACAGTCTGTTGAGCATTTCATGATGGGCCAATAATACTTGGCAGAAACGACGCCTATGAGGAGAACTGAACAATGGCCTTCAGACCGCAAATAATTCCCTCTCCTGTGATTTAAAATCTCAAATAGACATTGGCCTTGCTTTCATGCCAAACTTTTTTAATGACCGATTAGAATAAAATCAGGAATCAGGAACTTATTTTGGAAAATGAATACTTTGCATCATTTAGAAGTATTTTCTATGAATGTGTGTCCACTTTTGTTCTTTAACATTGCTCTTTCAAAGGGTAGAAAAAGATTATCAAACTAAATAGCACATTTTATTATAACCATTTCTGATGCAGCTTTACCTTCTGCAACAAAAGACATTAAAGTGTGTGGTTATGACAAGTAAATTGAACCCAATTGGTGAAAATTATGTTTGAACTGGCCTTAACCATACCCACCCAATGGTGATATCATGGTGTACAATACACTGCAGCATGTTGAGAGGCTAAAACACTAAAGGAAAAAAATAATTTGTTCACACCAGATAATAAGTTTCCACCAGCTTGGACATCACTAAAAAAGTCAGGAGATCAACAAAGTCAGTCAGAGACTGAGATGTCATCCACAAACCTACTAAACTAAAAATACTAACAGACTCCATCAGATTCCATAGAGTTGAGGAGTTGAACTTGCACTCACGTTCTGCTTGTTTCCTCACCTGTGCTCCCTTGCTTTTGCGTGATGAGGTAACGGCAGTGTAGGCAGGTGTGTTCAGATCATCCGTGCTGATGTTGTCCAACGTGTCACTCAGACCACTGCTAACCGAGCTGCTGTCATCCCAACTATAAAGAGAAAGAAGCAGAGGACAGGGATAAATGAGTGGATAGTGAGGTACATATTCATATTCGTTTATGCTACATCAGTAGCAGGGAGATGATGACAGTAGTGAATCTACCACCATCTTTTACTGTGGCAAAACCTTTTCTTCAAAATATCAATGAATATCAATGAAGGAGCTCAGACAAAAGTAAAATACTAATACTTTTCTCATTGTCTAATCAATGGCTCTGCTAGTCGAATTGTAGATCATTTTTAATTGCCCAATTTGTCTCCTCTTTCTTGGGACCCACTGACTTCTGGGTATTTGAATTATTTTTGAGGGGGGAAAAATGGTATTGGCTCATTAATCGTTAAGCTTCTCATTAACTCTGAGAGACTGGAGAAATAAAAGGATCTTCATTAGCACAATCATTATTTTGCCGTTATTGAAGGCGGACAGACGCTATGAGCTCCTTAAATGACCGGCATGCGGATCAGACGCTGATCATTTCCACACACTCTGTTTAATTATAACGGAATTACAGCTCTGAAAGCTCATATTTTGCGATGGGACACAATAAACCACCTTCGATCAATATACACCAACTCTTTTTGGATTGCCGTTCTCTCAATTCGCACAAGACATCCAAACAAGAGGTAAAAAAAAAGAAACGGACCCAGACAAACACCTGCACAGATGATCGTCAATACCCTCAACATGACTCACACAGGCCCACAAGTTCATCTGATCCTCATCAAAGCAGCAAGTAACGGTTTTTAGCAAAGAAGCAGTCAGTTATTGCAACATCACATTAAAAATGATTTTCACTGACTGATGTCAAACACACATTTTTTTTGTTCCAAATTAAAATAAAAAAAAAAACTCCCAGAAGCTAATTACATTTTTTCAACAAGCAATTTCAGGCCCACCATCTATAATTCATGGGAGACAAGATTGTAACCTGAAGGCAGACTGAAAATGAGAGAATAATTACTCAATTTTGGAAAGGCTCACAAGGAGGAAGTGAGCAGGCGAGCAGCAGATGTGTGGAAGAATACAGTATCTGTCAGGGGAAGATGGTGGCGTTATCTGTTATAGCGGAGGAGCTGCCAAGCTTAAAACAAGCGTACCTTTCCTTTAGCTGTATTAGGGTACTGTGTATGATGTATGACAGAAATGTTTGGGTGATGTAAACGCAAAGGACTGTGGTACATGCAAAATTGATAGATGGTCTATATTCAACTGACTGATGTGGCGCAGGGGAGACAACCTGTAACCCAGTTGTCCAGTGGTGCAGTGCAGAATTGATTTGATCTACAGAATGTGCATCATTAACCTTCAAAGCAAAAATCTGACCAAGTCCATGACTCAATATAATTGCATGAAATGACAAAAACTCTGCTTGTGTTTAGTACGTCGCATATGAAATGTTTGGAGAGAACAAAACCTTTCATTTTTGTATGTTAATGTGTGCAAACATGGTTAAAGGAGTCATATTATACCCTATTTTTACAAGTTAACCTAGTTCCCTGGTGTGCTAATGAACATGTCTGTGACATGCTTAGGATAAAATACCATAAGGATGGAGCAGTTCAATCACCCTGCCAAAACAGCCCTGTTCAGAACGCTCTGTTTAGTAGTATCTCTTTAGGTCCACCAAAATAAAATAAAATAAAAAGTAAAACGAACTTAAGGGAAAGGAAATGACATCAGCCACAGAGGCTATTGTGAGATAAGAGCAGTTAGCATTTGGAAAAGTGATCATTTGCAGGCTCTAGCAGGCACATTGCCGTCATATATAACATGTACACTGAACAGATAAATCCTCTGAGGCTGGAAGTTTGTGTAGAACTCTGTGCTGCACTGTGGAGCCAGGAATAGAACTTTTCGCGGACTTCAGGTTTTCGGATACCGTTGCCCAGCACTCTCACGTGTTTTACGGACAAAGCGGAGCTCCGCGAGACAACAATTCCAGGAATTTAGCGCATTGTGACGTCCCAGTGAGCGTGGAAGTCAACATTGCATGTTTTATGTCCTGTACTTAGACTGAGGAGGACCACAAAAACATGATCTGTCAATTTCAGATTTCATTTTCCTGCTTCTCAAAGTCACTATCAGAGATGGTTGTTTAATGCACCGAGGATCTTGTTTTTTACAAAGAAATACATCTTCAGTATCCTCACTGCCGGTCTCTGCTTTTGAGCCGTGTTTTACAGCTTTAGCATAGTGCTTGAAAATAAAAGAGTCTGCTGCTGCTGTGCAGTCAGTGAAGCTCTGATATCAAACAAGTCTTTAATTGAGTGTGATTCCTCACACACCAGGCTTTTGCAAACAAAGCCTGTGGAAATCAGCGGCTTTAAAACAAATCTTCCTTTAATCACTTTTTCCTCATCTTTACTAGAGTCTTGTCTTTACTGATTCCATGGCTTTGTTTTTAGAGTGAGGGCATCTTCATTTCACAGCACCCAACTGCTCCAGACTTTTTCCCAATACGACAAGCGCTTCAGTGTTAAATCACAGTTGGTGCCGGACAGGGACTTTGTTGGTGACAGCAGTTCACCTTGGCCATCTGATCAAGAGTTACGCTTCTGAAATGACAGGAGCGTTGAAGTGCACTTCAGTCTACTGACTTCTCCTAAACAGATTTTGAGAGAAACTTTTTTTAGAGTTTAAGGTCAGGCTCGGGTGGTCCTTACTGGGTGGTCTGACTGCTCTTAACGACCATTCAAGCTTCTTAGAAAATAAGAAAGCGATCACTGTACTCCTATCATGTTATCAAGAAAATTCAATCCAGTGCTGTGGATTTAATCAAATAGCACAAAAAAACCCCACTAATGATGAAACAAGTGTGTAAGAATTGACACACAGTGCATCATCATAGCACACAAAGCGGAAGCAGATATAGCTGTGAGGAAAATCATCAATTTAAAATTCTTATCTAGCCATGAGAATAATCAAGTGTAGTTAGCTTAAGCGCCAACATATCTCTCACTGCTCCAGGGCGGTCTTTCTAATACAACACTGAAAGTCTTCTTTATGGAGAATTAATCTCAACTGTGGTTAATGTGATTAAACAATTTTCGTGGGTAATTTGTGCCTAATTAACACGACGACTCACAGCGAACATCTTTTTGAGTCATAATAACAGAATTTAAGATGCCCTTTAGCTTTTGTCGTCACATAAAATGCATTCATTTAAGGAAACTCTTTAGCTATTTAACAAACGGGGATATTTATATTCAACACTTTGAAAGAAAAATAACTCACAGGTTACTTTTACAGAGTATTCCTGGAAATGAAATGATAATACCAAAGTGATAGTTAAAGCACTAAAGAGGGAAAAATAGATGTGGATTGTGTGTGCACTGTTTTATTAACACCACTAGGAACCATAGAAACCACTAGGATTCTACTGAGGAAGGCACTTAAAGGACATAGTTAAGTGCTGCTGATATTTGCTTTGTTTACACAGGTCACTAACTTTTATCAAGACAGAGACATCCTGTAACATTTGGAAAAAGCAAGTGAGGCGGTAATTATGCATCACACCAATGTGTCACCATACTAAAGCCCAATTTATACTCGTAAAGTGCTCTGCGTCGACGCAGAGCCTGTCGCAGAGCCTCTGCGTCGTCTCTGACTGCACGAAATATTGTGTCCATCACTCCGTCAAGGGACAACGGAGATGGCAAGAGCTGCGATTGGTCCTCAGGACAGGCCGAGTGAAGCTGCTCTGTGCCGGCCACAGTGCGCACTGAGCGTCCACAGAGGCGGAGCTTATCACCGCCGACAACGCCACTGCCAAACTATAATACGTCATATCTTAATGCACAAACCACATGTTTAAACTCTAAATGGTCAATTTCTCGCCTCAAATTATCTTAAACCTGCGTTCCGTGACACAGAAAAGTGAGAAACGGCCACTGTTTCAACAACAACAGTCTCTCTCGGACGCCATTGCTCACTGTAGCCAAAAGCATAACAACCTTGCGCATCGACCCCTACTGATCGGGCGGGAAATTGCAGCCTGTATCCATCCACGACGCAGAAGTATGAAGGCTTGAGGTGTCTCCGTGGTTACGCAGTCGGATAACTCATTACCCAGTCAGAGAAGTATAATGTGGCCTTAACTGGGTCATAAGGACAATGCAGATATGCTAGAATATAACAGGCATTGTATACCCTTGTTACGTGCCAAGGTGCTGAGTGAGGCATCCTGTTTCTTGGTGTGCTTTGTGGGTCCGCCCATGTCTGCTTTTTCAACAGGTGCCTCAACTCAGCAATCAAGTGGAAGGCCATAAAGCTGAGGAAAATGTGGGATGTCACTCTCTCTCTCGACCCATGGTGTCACCCTGTGAGCCACTGAGCGTGTGTGTGTTCTCTGTGCATATTGGAAAGCTGTGTGTTGCTGTCTCAGCGTGTTTTAACCATTCAACTTGGTACGTGAGATACTTTCTCCAGTGAGAAAGGGTGATCATTTTACTTTAGTGGTTTATGTCTGGTTGTTCTTTAAGTTAACAGCATTTTTCTCTGTCTTGTAGGCCCAACAGCTACTTTTGGAGCTGTTTATTTTGTTTATTGTAAATAAATTGTTTATATGCGATTACGTTTTCGTTTCGTCTCAGCTTGTCTCCTTTTAAAATATCCCGATCTCTTATTTTGTACCTTGTTACCCCTTCCTCGTATCCCATAGACTTAACGGGGACGTAACAACCCTGATAAATGAACACCAAAGACAAGATATAGCTGAGGCATGTGACACTGATTTTACTTTCTTTCAAGGCAAGAGGATTAGTAAAAGATGTTGATCATTCTTATAACTAGCATTACAATATGGAGCACAATTAACCATATCTCAAACCAGAGCAGTGGACATAATTGTTTGATACTTCAGCACAGACTGAGGTACACTGCAAAAAATGCCTCTATATATAACCACTATTAGGAAAGAAAAAAAAAATACCTTGAAACAAGTCAAATTATCTTAATTATCTTCAGCCTTCATAAGTAAATAAGTCTAGTAAATAATTAAGTTCATTTTTTGCAGTGTAGAAGTTAACTCATCAATATTGATCAAAACCCCCTATACGTTTTGTGGATATAGGACAGGGCAGACCTTCAGTGCCTCAGCCAATCCTGTGGCGCTGCTTAGTGAACAGTAATAAATGACTCTGGAGACAGAGATAGATAATAGATGAGACTGGGGCGGCTGGAGAAGACATGAGCATACATGAGCTCTGGACTTTCCTGGGACAAATGCTGACAAAATACAAAGCCTGATGCTGACCGTAGACACACGTCATTCCATCAATCTATTCCCCCACTAGTGCTAGTAATTAAATGACATATAGATTTACGTTGAATGCTCTAACAGAGCTGTGGATGAACAGGCTCCTCCCCCTCCGATATGGAGGCCACCATTTAAAAAAAGGCACAGGCAAACTTGATAACCCCACAGTGAGGGCGGGTGAGTTGATGTTTTGTGTCATAACGTCTTAAATTAACAATGTAGAGAGCAGAATTCTTGAGAGGAGGCTGATGTGGAAGCTTCCCTCTCTCTCTGCTTTTGAAATGAAGCGGTGCAATGGGCAGCAAGTCAAATCCTCCAAGAAAATCACCAGTTTGGATACTGATTTTAGCAGGTTGTGTACGTCTGGCTTCTTGGACACTCTAAATCAGGGGTTCTCAAAGTTTTGATACCTGAGGGCCAATTTAGGAACCCAACATTGGACTGAGGGCCGCCAAAGAAAAAACAAAGGAAAAAAAACCCAGAAAAAAATCCCATTTGTAATAATTTTAATGACCAGATTGCAGTTCTACAGTTTAGCTTTAAGTTATATAAGCGTTAATATAATGTAATTTAAGCATTAATGTAATTTAAGCTTTAATATAATAACGCTTTATAATTTACTGGGTAATTACCCAGTATTTTGGCCATTGTTCTTACCTTCTAATTACAGGTTAATACCAAGTAACACATTTGTGTTACCATATATTTACTGGGTAAATAGCTAGTAATTGGGGGCTGTAGCTACCTGCTTATTACCAGCTTATAACCCAATAATACACAAAAATTCACCATATAGAAACCAGGTAAATACCCAGTATTTTTGTTTACACTTATTGGTCTGTATCCAGTAATGTCCAATAAACATTTAACAAGCTTAGTACCTCCTGGATTAAAACTATCAAGTGTAATTCATTGGCCCCTGGGCCGCACTTTGAGAACCAATGCTCTAAATCGACCATCGGTGTGACTGTGAGAGTGAATGGTTTTTCGTCCCTGTATGTTTGCCCTGTGATGGACTGGTGACCTGTCCAGGGTGTGCCCCGCCTTTCGCCATATGTCAGCTGGGATGGGCTCCAGCTCCCCTTGCAAACCACCAAGTGCAGAATAAAGGAGTAGAAAATGGATGGATGACACTACAAGGATATTTCCCCCTGAAATGCTCTCCATATTGTGTCGGATGTATTGAGAAGTATGAGAAGAAAGACCTGGTGACCTGTTCATAAGTCCCTGGACCTCAAGTATGCAATTTTAAAACACAGACTCTTCTGTCATGTCAAGGGCTGCTAAGGTGCCATTAGGAAGGCAGGTGAGAAGATGTCACCACCACAAGAGTAACAAGTGATTATTTTGTGACTGATTTTACTTGAGATTTTATTGTTGCTCTGTAGAAAATCCCTGAACATAGCTGCTCCCATACTGTGAATGCTTTGTTGAGGTGGCACTCAACCATGCAAACATGATCTCATTCAATATTCAAGACACTGGGTCTTGTCCCTTCAACTGACTTAAGAAGAAAATGCTAGAAGCAATATTAAAAAACAAAAAACAAAAAATTCAGCAGTGATTAGACTAAATCAAAGACATAGAGGACTGAAAAGTGTTTGATTGTTTTAAAGTATAGGCACTTAAAGATGAGAAGATGCAAACACCTGACCCTCTTATATAACAAAAGTGATGAACAAAATGATCTGTTCAGATATCTGGAATAATTGTATAATTGTAAAATAGATTTAAATCATGTGGACAATGTGGAAGACAAGACACATGGGAATGAAAACAGTCAGGACAGACGAGTTGTTTTTCATTTGACAGCAATGAAAAGAAGACAAAAAACTCCCTGTGAGTGAAGTCTCATTTTGTCATTCTCTGATGGTCTAATTAGCATTTTTATGAAAATAGACCACTCATTGGCGAGTCTGCTGCTGCTGTTTGACTGAAGGTAAATGAGGCTGGTGAACGTGTAGCCTGAGGATGTTTACATGAATATTAAACATATTAAAATATATTATTATCATATTAACTCTGAACTAAAAACACACTCACAGGACAGATGAAACTCATCCAACTTAACTACATATGTGACATAAGGATTGTAACTTCAGGAGCAATAATTAACAACTGTCCACAGTAAGTTCAAGATCTCAGGGAAATGCAACAACCGACCCTTCCAAATGACAAACTGGGTGTTTCTGTACAGTCTCACTCTCCCATACATACATAACATACACAACAGGGCTCTGTAATGTCAATGGAACAACCATTCTCATTTATTAAAAAGTACAAAAACCACAGTTAATGCACACAAAAGACTTTACGATACCTCTCTCATCATCTGCCAAAGCTACTAGAGCACAAAGAGCTGCTTTGACAGCAAATTACACCGTGTGACTCGACACAAACGCAAGACACAAAGATGTTGGTTCAAGCATTGTTGTTAACTCACCTGTAATGGGTTGTATGCTGCCTGTCATCTTACCACAGAAGTGATTTGTTAGTTCCCCTACTGCAGCCACAACAACTGGAGGCAAAACCACAGGAGGCAGAGAAGCTGTGAAACGAGTCCGAGTCCAACGAGGAAATGGAAAACGAGACAGAAGAGAAGAAAGGACTACTTCACTCCTTCCACTTTCACCCCTTACTGCTGCTGCCGGCTCTCCCTCCCTTCTCCTCATCTCCTCATCTCCTCGCCCCCTCCTCACCAGGATGGGCCTGTCAGAGCTGAGGGAGGCAATCAGACCTGCCTTCAGCGCTGGGTTATGGAGGGTTAATTAAAGGGGGATGACAATGCACAATCAAACGAGTGCTTTGCTGGATGAGAGCCTGCAGTCCCTCGTCTTTGTTAAAATACCTCTGACAGGAAGTGATTTCATGCATAATATGTAAGATGCCTCAGAAAAGTCTCAGCATATAGCCTCACATTGGGATATTATTCATGACTCTACTCTCAAATACTGAAGGACCCTAATGATGGCAGATAAGAACGGTAATTCATCTTTATTTATCCAGGAAAGGTTACTTATTCGGTAATTTCAAAGTCTGACGGAGGTATCACAAGTCTTTTGTCACCATTTGGACATTAAATGCCACTTGCCTCCTACTAAATCCTTGTGCCAGGATCTGTAGCCAAACAAACTTATATAATTAGAATCACTGCTGCGTTGTGTGGTAGAGTGATAAAGAGAAGCAAATCAGGCGGCTGCCCACACATAAATAATTATCTGTTTGAGGCGTCATCTCACAAAGAGAAAGACATTTTGAAATCGAATTCAGCTCAACGACAATCTCTGTTAAAAAGAGGAAAAGTGACCTTGGAAGGACAGAATAGACAATGTTTCTGCTGTCAGGCGGTGGTGCTGCTTTGTTACGCTATTGAAGACAACTGGGCTCTCTACTGTAAT
Organism: Microchirus variegatus; assembly: GCF_963457635.1. Taxonomy (NCBI): domain Eukaryota; kingdom Metazoa; phylum Chordata; class Actinopteri; order Pleuronectiformes; family Soleidae; genus Microchirus; species Microchirus variegatus. The sequence goes on from NC_139821.1 coordinate 15,444,081, forward strand.
GTATGGGAAGATGATGACACATCTTTAGTCGCTCAGAAGCAAGGGGTTTCAAGCTAATACATCCCTTTGGGGGTTTGGTCAAATGTGCAAACAAATGCTGAAAAAATGCTCCCAACCCACTGCTACACAAATCATCAAACTCCTCATTTGGATTAGGACTTGGTGGTTGGACTCCAGAGTCCTCAGAAATAAGAGCAACGGACAGAAAAAACAGATCTCTCGAATTATTACCAGAATAGCAAACTGAATGGTTTGAGACAAACTGAATGGTTTGAGGAAGTGTGCAATTCCTCCTATTGCACAATAGGAGGAATTCATGAATACAAGCAGTACTGTTTTCCCACACGTTGGAAGCAATTCATGTCTTACATCCTTGCATTTAAACATATAATGGTAACGATTCTGATGGTATTTCATGTGGTAATGCTCTATCATGTCCTGAAATGTTTATTACTATTGTTGAATATATTATATCATAAATCAAATCACAATATCAGTTAGATCCCAAAACTGATCAACCATGTCGGGACCAGACGCTCAACAACCTGGTGAGGTTGAGGTGAGGTTAGGGTTGGAAGGGATAAGTGAGGCATCAGAGGATACATTGGCCGTCTGCTTCAGCTGTGGCAGATAACTTGGCAAACCCTTGTCCCTCCCAAACCTTGCATCCTCAGCTGTTCTGGCACAGATGACCCTTTATCTCTTTGGTGTTATGTTATTACAAGTTGACAGACAGAGGTGGCATATAACAGACTCCACCTCAGCTCAGCTCAGAATCAAACCACCAGTGACCTTGGTGTGTGTCCAGAATCAATGATGAGTAACAGACACAACCAGCTGTGCGTCTGCAAGAAAGAGACACAGCTTTTCCACAATTGACTGTATAATTAGTCTTAATTGTATGTCAATCGGGCCACACGGTTGGCGTAGTGGTTAACACTCTTGTCTTTGCAGCAAGAAGACATGGGATCGAGCCCTGGTTGGAACAAGAACCTTTGCTCCCCGTTCTGCATGTGCTCACGTGTGTGTGTAGGTTTTCTCCGGGTTCTCCGGCTTCCTCCCACATACCAGAAACATATAGATTTGGGAATTGGGTAAATTGGTCACTCAAAATCAGGGGTTCTCAAAGTTTTGATACCTGAGGGCCAATTTAGGAATCCAACGTTGGACTGAGGGCCGCCAAAGGAAAAAAAAGAGGAAAAAAAAAGCATTTTGAGAACCAATGCTCTAAATTGACCATTGGTGTGAGAGTGTGAGTGAACGGTTGTGTATCTCTATATGTGGCCCTACGATGGACTGGTGAACTGTCCAGAGTGTACCCCTCCTATCGCCCTATGTCAGCTGACTCTTGTGACCCTCTGGTGGAGGATAAAGCGGTAGATGATGGATAGATGGATGGATGTTAATCTTGACACTTGAAACATGACGACGAAATACAATACACTACAAAACAAGTAATGAGGGAATCTGCTGCTTCTCGCATCGCAACTATAACCCTAACCACTGTTTTACACAAAGGGTTTGCCTTTAAAAAAATCATAATCATCAATAAATGTTCTAAATATGCATCCGATCTTGTCTAAAGGTCAGAGTGCGTATGAGTCTGTGCATTCATTGGTAAACCGGTAAACATATTAGACAGATATAGACACTCAAACTGTGACTAAATGGTTGAGTGGTCTCCATCCAAAACTCATGCGTGCAGTGTGAATGCAAGGAAGCAATACATTTCATGATGCAGACGCGCCACAAATGCGTCCAGTGATAAAGTGTCTGGATATATGATAGATAGAACTTCAGAAATGTTGGACTTTTGTAACTTTATGACAACAGGATCTCAGTTTGGCCTGAATAAGAACATTTAACCTAGATGTTTTATCTTAAAGTCTATCCTCATCAGCACTATACAGGCAATCCTGACTTATACTATCATGAGTACTTTGAGTAAAACTTCCATAAAACTTTCCGGTTAACAGCAGTTACAGGTGATAATTTGATTTCAAGTTAATTTCTTTGTAAATTCAGCATGACCTATTGACAAGTGTAACAAAGAATTTGGCTTTAACTTGAAGAAACACACAGACAATTCAATCTACTAAATGGATCCTCAGTCCAAGTAAACCCTCACGGGCACAATCATAAGTAACCTGCAGGTTCCCCTCGGTTAACACTCGGTCTTTTAACCAGACAAACTTTGAATCGATTAAAAGTTTTAAATCACCAGAGCGTTAAGACTCGAGATATATTAGCATCATTGTTATGGAGATAACTGCTCTCATTCTTATAAAGCACTACATCACTTCTTTGTTTAGATCAATGGGCCACTTTCCTATTCTCTCCTACCACTTTCCTCACATTGCTAGTAGTATAAAGACACACTTCTTTTAATATTATATAATAAAAAATGGTAAGCGTTATACTCCTGGTACACAATACAAGGCATCATGACTTAAGTTTCATGAAAAGCTTATAACGTCATCTTCAGGATGAGTCAACAACTCTTTCCCCTAAATGTGATGATGATGAATTAATGAGCGGTAACATGCGTTCTTCATGTATGACCTGATTAACTTATACATGACGCCATAGGAAGGGATGCAAATGAATGATTGTTAATGTCTTATGTCACCTTTAAGGTGAGTCACCACAATGGCATCGCTGTTTCCAATAAATCACAGCAGCTCTGGTGTACAGATAACTTAACACACAAGGACGGATGGAGGGATTAAGTCTGAGACGACAAACCAGTAAGTTCACAACTTGTCCCTCAGCTAGATGTGTGTAAGAATGTGGGCAAAAACGGGTCTTTTAGGTTTCGTTTTCTGACGTAACTGGCAACCCGTGGTTGCTCGGTAGCTGAGACTCTACTGACTGCAATGATTGGTAGATGGCGGTAGCTGGCGCCACATGTCAAAACACGATTTCAAAACATTAACATGATTTGTGGTCTGCAAAATATTTTTTTTAATGCAAATATTTTGGCTGTACTGTTGTTGTTGGTGAGTTCAATTTGTAATATGAACATTATTCCTGAGTCTCTGTGACATATTAGGAGGGTTTTATGGCCAGTTGCTTTAGATTTATTACATAATGCACCTTAAACTCTTTTTCACCATTTCATCAATTTGTATCAATTTGAATTGGCAATTCACTTTGTAAAGTTGTTTGACATAACATAGAATGAATGGATGGAAATTAGTGTATAGTGGTATGGCCCACAATGTGACTTATACATTATTTTAAAGGGAATTGTGTAAGCACAGGGGATGATGTCATTGAGGTGCAATTAAAAAAAAACAGAAAGAGAGGGACAAGCAAACTAAACAATTTAGACATTTTTTGTGAAACTCGCACAGCACTATACTATTTGAGATGCATGGTGAGAGATAGTGCCCAAAACAGACACGAGCTACACAGAAACTTGAAGAAAATGACTGATTTTGTTGCTGTTTGTTAAAAACTATCTCCTTTAAAGTCTCCTCACTGCACACAGCGGTGCTGACGAGGCCAAGCAACTTCCCGACAACTGTCACAGCACTTCAGAGGGACAGTGGGGGCTCTGCTGCGAGGAATCGCACGCACGCACACACGCACGCACACACACACGCACACACACACGCACACACACACACACCCACACACACACACACACACACACACACACACACACACACACACCCACACACACCCACACACACCCACACACACACACACACACACACACACACACACACACACACACACACACACACACACACACACACACACACACACACACACACACACACACACACACACACACAGACACATGGACAAGCACACAAACAATGCATGTCAAGTACGGTCAACACATCCAAAAACACAAACTTGTCTCTAATCTCCCAAAGCTTCAAAAAAATGCAGAGCTAGCTGCCACAGAAAGAGAGAGAGAGAGGGGGAGGAAGCAAGATGCTAAAAGCGAGGCCCTGTTACTTATTCATGTCTCGGCTGAGAACGGGGAGCCTGTGTCAAAACATTCTCCTTAGTTGTCTTTTCTTGAAAGTAAAGCCATGAGTATGAACTCATCTATGTTGCATGACACTCAGGAGGTTATTTTTAGAGAGAGGCTTTTAGCCAGGGCTGAATTCCCCATTGTTTTCTAACAGAATCGGAGCTTTTCCAATTCAGCTGCTCTAAAACAGATGGTTAGTTAAAGCAAAACGAAAAACACCTCTTCACACAGGTTCTTGCCGAGAAGGTCTTTGCACATAAACGTCGATGTGAGAAACAGCACAAAAGTGTAATACGATGAATTTGATGCACCCTTTCTAGTCACACCACGCTTGATGCAATTAAAAATATAAAGAAGCAGAAATAAATGCATCTGCTGTCCAAAGGCCATGTTGGTCTGAAGTCTGACTTCTCAACTTCTAGCTTTGAAGACAACCACCTTCAGTAAATGACGCATGACTTCTTGAATATTTTACCAAGCATATAAGGGAGACCCACAAAACTTGATCTGAGCAAGAAGATGAGATGAGCAATATCTTACAGCAGTCATAATGACATCGAGAACGCATGACATGTAAGGGTTTGCCACAACAAACCGCAACGAATCTCACACTGTTCCAGCCTCGTATTGTTTGTGTCACCTATGAGTCTTGACCCGGTGAGTCACTTAGATGCACTTCCTCAGGGGCTCTGTTGGGTGGGTGGGTGAAGGTGAAGCTGCAAGTGAGTGGCAGCCAGGGGAGTTGTTATGGAACGGGAAAAGCATGAGGGGAATAATGAGCCCCATGGGAGCTGGGTTTGTGTGCGCAGACCAACTCATACTTTCTGCATCGCTCTCTCCCAGAACTGGGAGTGAGGGATGTTTGGTGTGTTCTCGTGGAAGGGTGAGTTTATATTTGGTTGAGGTTTTGTGTGGCTTTGAATGTGTGTGTTACTTTCACAGTTAAAATAAGATGAGGCAACACACAAATAAGAGGAGGGAGGGGGAAGCGACATGTTATCGCTCAGTATTTATTTTCAAATGTTTTGCACTTCAAGGTTTAACAATCGACCAAAGCACAAACATATGTCAAGAGTTACATGAACATAAACTACACTAGTCCACAATGTGAGGCAAGTCTTCACTTTGCTTTTAGATGAGCAGAGCCGCTATCGGCTCCTGTGGAATTCTTATACACACAGAGTTGTGCAACTGTTCTATTGTACTATTGTAAATGTCCAGGTATAGTTTAAGCAGTAGAGTTCCCTTCTGAGATTTGCCATGGGTACTTCTTGGTGTTTTCATCTATAGTAAGGTGACTGCATGAAGAGCTGTGTGGAGCTGAAAGGCTTACGTATTTATTACGCTTTAATACAACTTAGTAGGGATAGTAGGGAATCGGCACATATCGGCATCTGCCTTTTTTGATCTCTTATAAGAATAACAGATCAATTTATATTTATTTAATTAAAATTAATTAAAATTAATTAATTAATTAATTAATTAATTAATTAATTAATAAATAAATAAATCAATCAATAAATCAATAAATCAATAAATCAATAAATCAATAAATAAATAAATAAATAAATAAATAAATAAATAAATAAATAAATAAATAAATAAATAAATAAATTAATTAATTAATTAATTAGTTAATTTCATAAGAGATACTGCTGACCCTGGGAACTCGGTGCATTTTTTTTTTTTTAAACTTAAAACAAAGATTAGTGAAAGATAAAATAACATTTCAGTTATATTGACATTTTTGAAAACTTTATTGACTGTAGAAAACTTTAGGGAGCTATTTATTTGTTTAAGTTTTCATTTAAAGGTGCCATGTGTAAGAATGTGGCCAAAAACGGTTACTACATTCAAATCAAAATACCGAGGTCTTTTAAGTTTTGTTTTCTGACGTAACTGGCAACCCGTGGTTGCTCGGCAGCTGAGACTCTACTGACTGCAATGATTGGTATACGGCATTAGGTGGCGCCACATGCCAAAACATGATTTCAAAACATAAACATGATTTGCAGTCTGCAAAATAATTTTTTTAATGCAAATATTTTGGCTGTACTATATGAATATTATTCCTGAGTCTCTGTGACATATTAGGAGGATTTTATGGCCAGTTGCTTTAGATTTATTACATAATGCACCTTTAACTTTATAAGACATGCTACTGAGCCTGGGAGCTTCCTGCACTTTTTGACTTTTTTGTCTGAAAAGCCGCTTAATAAACATATGTTTAAAGACATTCAAACAAAGTTAAGTGTTGCTGTTTGTAATAATTCAAATTTTGACGCCAATATTTTCACTTTTACTGCAAATGAATATTGGCTCCAAATATCCGTTATCGGCCTCCTTGACTACTAACAAAAAAAACACATATCAGTCTATCTCTACAACTTAGGACACCAAAATTAAGACAAACATATTTCTAGCCTTCGAGGAATCTTGGGGGCCTGTACTCAGACAAGACCGATGATGATCAGCCGAATTACATAAATCTTGGCTGTTTGAATATGGGCCTTATCTTCAGGGGGGTTATGTTAAAAAAAGAAGCTCTGGGATAAAGAGGGAGAGGATCCTCTCTCATAGAAGAAGCTATAAGCCGGGCTGAGGTGTGGAGCACAGTGTGGAAATCGCTTTGCAAATGAGTTTTTCCCGGCGAGAGTTGACGTATGTCAGTGGGAAACGACAGCTCAGCTTCTGACAATCACAAGTCAGAGGGAGACAGGGGTAAGCAATGTGTGTACGTGTGTGTGTCCATGTGTGTTTATATGTGCATAGTTTTGTAATGGAATAGAGATGAAGGAAAACGGGGAGGAAAACATGGTACCACAGCTCAGATTCTGATCCTATCTGGAGTCTGTTGCCTGCAGGCATCTTAAGGGGAAGCAAGCATCAATATTTTCTCATTTCCCCTGGGGCCCTGAGCGCTAACAACAACTTTACCCGGAAAAAACCTGCAATTTTTTGCAACAAAGCTAGGTGAAAGATACTTAAAGAAAAACATTAGATAGAACACAAGCTGGGTGAAGCTGAGACCTGGCAAATAGAGGAGGAGGTTCACTGGGTTCATGTTAATTCTAATCCAATCTGAGTGTCAGAGTCTGACAGGCAGAGGAGTTTAAAACCGACAGGAGCAGGTCAATCGCATACTCTGAACCTCTGGTCAGGTCTAGCATGTTTTGATACTTGACAAAACACAAATATGATTGGACTCTGGCCTCTGGCTGACCGAGCTTGACAGACTGTTGTGACACAAGCGCGTAACGGAGAAGCAGCGGGGTCGTCTGGGCTGTGAAACAAGTGTGGATGGGTGCAGGGAACCAGGGACACAGACACAGCAGGAAGCGTTCACATCTTCAGATCATTTCCTACTGTCTCCATTTTCCTGATGTAACCACATTCAACCAAACTCAATACAATCGCAAATAAACACCTAACAATCTGAAAATTGAATTTCCAACCTATGATATTTATAGTCACAAAAAGTTTGATGCCTTATCTTTTAGCAGCACTTCATTTTAAAGCAACACGTCTGAACGCTTCTCAGGCCTCCCACTCCTCTCAAAACTGCCACTCATTAAAATCTTGACAGAAGTTGAAGCTGCGACTCCGGGAAATGTCACTGCATTAGTCGATTCCCAGCAGCCTCTCTGAAGGCTTGCCATCACAATCTTGGCTTGACAGCTTCAAATCGATACCACGTCTTGGATGTCCCTGCAGTAAGACGGTGACCTAACAATCACCTCAGAAGGACTTTAACTTCTTTACAACTCTCTGCTTGAGGCTTACTTTTAGTCTTGGTATTAATTATACTTATACTGGATAAAGTTTCATCTGTGATGAGCAAATGAGGCATAAAATATGTGCACACGTCTTCCATGTCAAGTTTTTACCCTTTTAGGCATATTGTCCCACATCTTATCTAACTTAAACCTGCATATCATTACAAAACCAGACATTGTCTATATATCTTCGTTACCGAATACACTTTCCTAATGGTTGATATGATATTTTTTCTGTGCCATTATAATGTTAGTATAATTTTGATAGTCATACAATTCTCTATACGTACAGTGGAAATAAAGTTGTAGTATAAACTAAACCATAAAGCATTCAAGAGCTGGATAACACCAGCGTTCTAGTGCTATAAAGATCCCATTCCCTCTGATTGCTTGCGCTTGTTTCCTGGCTCGGGAAGCTGTCACTGTGGTGAATGCTTCACCTGCCATTACATCAGTCCCATTCAATTGGCTGGAAGACGACGTGCCTCCAGTTTCTGCTGGGACAAGCTGAAACATCCTCAACCTTCCTTTCAAACCTTAGCACCGGGCATCACTTTCCTCACTCACATGCACCACTGGCTGCAAAGCCCAGTCTGGTGGCTTTGCCCATGCAAACGCCCACCAAGCTGCAGGTGACAGTGAATTTCAAGTCACTGAGGCTTGTATTATTGAACCCACTTTAAGGTGCTCTGGAAAGGAACAAATGCCTAAAGTGAAAATCAAATTGTGCAATGTAAACATAGGCAAATTTGGGATATTTAACGATGTGCTTTCCTCCATTACACATGTCCTTGGATGAAAGTCTGAAATGAGCCACAACTACATGTGGGTGCCATCCATACACACACACATTCGTGTGTGTATGGAAAAGAAATGGGAAAGAAGCAGAACCGCGTGATTGACAGACTCCAGCTTTACCTGTCGACGTCGCCCTGCATCTCTTTGCTTCCTCTCTGGGAGATGTCTCGTGAAGACGTCACATCTGACGGTCGGCCCGTGTTCCTTGCATACATGTGGAGGCCACCGTCTGTAATGTATCTGTGAGAGGAAAATTAATTAGAGGAAGTACATGCCCAACCTTACACAAGCTACGTAGTATTTTCAAAAAAAAAAATATGTGACTGAAAAAAGGCTGAAATTATTAGAATTTTTGAACAAACAACAGAGGTGCAGTGACTTTGGATATCTGTTGATGTATATGGCTGTGAGTAAGTGGGAGCATTAAAAGCTACCAGCAGATAGCTATCAGACATGGTTGATAGAACATGGGGACCATTAGTGTTCAGCTAATTAAGCTTATAATTCAGCTAATCACCTTTCCCTCCTGATCTGTTGCTGCATTTTTTTGTCTGACATGTCTTTAACGCGATGCTACGCCATCGTTCTTTAATTATCTCCCCCTCAAAGACAACACCACCCCAACAGAAAAAAAAAACCTTCTTCTTCTTCATCTGAGTCTTTATTTGTGTGTAGGCTGAACTGCGTTTCCAGCACACATACCACTTGCGCAAGCATTTCTTGCAATTAAATGACTGAAGGTCAGAAGCCCACACATTTGTCGTCATAATGTTTTGTGCAGAGACACTGACTTATCTGTCTTCAATAGATCTTTCATGTGATTTCAAAGCATAACCATATTGTAACCTTGGTGGATGCTGGCAGGTGATTTGTAAGGATGCGCAAAGAAGAAGAAAAAATTGTGGCCTTGACAACATATGAATACACAGCTAACTGTGAACAGAAATGTGTCACTTGTATTAATTATGCTTCAAACGACATATGTTCTGATAAGTGGTATTTTAGCTAATATAAATTATGTAGAAAATGCAGTCTGTACTATATTATAGTCACATAATGTCATAAATAGGTAGTAACTGTTACTGTACAAAAAATAAATAGCTGAATGTATAAGGCTGTGCATGCAAAGAGCACAGAGAATGCTGTTTCACACCACACCCCACCATGCAGTGAAAAGAACAAGTAAGGTGATCGATGCAATTATGAACAAATACCAAAACATTGAATCAAATCTGTTGAGGCCAAATCTTATCAGGGATGCTTTGATACCACTTATGTCCCATAATTAAAAATACGATACTACAAACTTGAGTACCCACCTATAAAAAAATAAGTCACGACAGCTCACATGATCACTGCAGCCCTCCTGGGTGACATTGGTGGCACACATCTCTCTTAATGAACTATATTCATGACATTTTACTTTTACCGATAAACAATCCAATGATTTTGACCAGTATTGGACTGATACTGACTCCCTCTCTTTTTCTTATTTGATCAATCTGAGTTCACAAAAAGTTAAATGTTATTTGATGGGATTAGATATAAATAATCTCATGGCTACAAGCAGTGACATCCTTAAAGGAAGTAAAACGAAACTTAAGCGACAGGAAATGACATCAGCCACAGAGGCTACTGGGAGCTAACAGAAGTTAGCATTTGGAAAAGTGATCATTTGCAGGTTCTAGCAGGCACATTGCCATCATAAATAACATGTATCCACTGGACAGATAAATCCTCTGAGGCTGGAAGTTTGTGTAGAACTCTGTGCTGCACTTTTGGAGCCAAGAATAGAACTTTTCGCAGACTTTGCAGACTTCTGGTTTCCGGATACCGTTGCCGTCGGCAGCACTCTCGCGTGTTTTACTTAAACTTTACTTAATTTTGTAAGTAAATTTCATATTTAGAGGACATTAGATTAGAAGATGAAAGACCATATTCAACATACACTGCTAAAATGTAACTGTAATGTTGAAAGTTGCTTGAAATAGTATATAGGAAACGTGGTCATGCTGTTAAAAGTTTGTCAGTTAACACCGGGTAAGCTGTCTCATGCCTCATTATCAGCATTGTTGTTCATGCCATTAAAACAGCCACCTGGAATTAGTCAGTGAGTGGAAGCTAATTCAGCTGTTCATCCTACCCGTTGGTGATCTCATCCATCCGGTTGCTCTTCCCCAGGACGTCCCCATCACTCATGTACCCTGCCACCTCCATCTGCTTCCCTCCTTCCAGCCCTCCTCCTCCTCCTCCTCCTCCCTTCTCTCCCTGCTCCGCCCCCCTCGCCCCTGTCACTGCGGCTCGTCTCAGGGGGGCGCTGAACACAAACCTTGTGGAGTCCGAGTGGCCACTGTAGCGCCCTGTGGTGGTGCCAGCGCCCGTCGTGTTGGTCCTGGGTGCAGCATAGCTGCTGGGCATTGAGGGGGCATCGCCTGCCTGGAGACGTGGGGTTTGTGTTTGGCCCAGTCGCCAAGCCATGGGGGAGGAGCGTGCAGTGAGGGCTGGGAGACTCCGTCCATTCACCTCAGTGGTTACCGTGGTGTCGAAGGTTGTTTCTAGTGTACTGTGGAGAAAAAGAATAAGGGGCTTTTTGAAGGGAACTTTGTTGTTCTAGAAGATCTTTGATAAAGTGCCTCACGTAGACCGTAAGCCTTCAATGAACCCATCATATCAAGGGCATTACTGTGTGAAGGGCAAACCATTCAAGTGAAAAGATCAGCAATAATTTCAGAAGAGAGCTGTCAAAATAAGTTGAGTGTTGCTCCCACCAGATCACATGCTTGTTCTTCTCACATGACTGATTCCAAAAAACACTTCTGTTTCTGTGAAAGTGAAAACTCCAGTGAGATCGTACTGTATGTCAGTCCTTCTTGGTACATCACACTGAGACAGCTGTTGGCAATATCATTCATGATGTAATGGTATAATAGAGAAATTGTAATATATAATATAATAATTGTCACACAATGATAATTATTACATAATAATATATTTTCAAAAATAATTACAAATGGTCAAATATGGGCCAAATATTAAGAAGAAAAAAGACAACTACGGGCTTGGTGGAGGGATGTAATAGTTAGAGAAAAAGTTGCAGATTTACGAGGTAAAAAGTGGCAAATCTATGAGAAAAAAGTTGCAGATTTATGAGATTAAAAGTAGCAAATCTATGAGAAAAAAGTAGCAGATTTATGAGATATAGAGTTGCAAATCTACGAGAAAAAAGTCGCAGATTTATGAGATTTAAAGTAGGAAAAATAGTGATTTGTTTTTGTCAAGCAACCTCAACACACCACAGACGCCGCCCAGTAAGCAGGGAACGCCACACGGACACTAGATAACGTTACCTTTGTCTGGTTGCACTTTTTAAATCTCACAAATCTGCAAAGTTTTTCTTTACTTGGCCCTAATACGCTGCTGTACACACGTCTATGAACTTTGTAAAAAATTACATTTAAGATCTGATAGAATTGTCTCAAATGACAGATATCAATGCGTCTGAAAGACGACGAGTGTTAGAGAGTTAGAGAGAAAAGATGTATTCTAAGAATTAGTTACATTTTTGGCAAAGAAAGGAGCCAAGACAACGAATTAATGAGGGCAAACAAAGGCCAGTGACTCACTGTACTTGATCTACCTATCAAATACTTGGTCCTCTAAAGCTGGAGAAGAATCCAAAAATGTCACCTGCAACATACAGCTTTTCATCACGTGCCAAAAAGCCTTGCCAGTTCTTTTCTCCCCTTTTCTTTTCTTTTTTGAAATGAACAGAAGGCAACATCAGAATGGTGGGATCAATTCCTATAAGTGCTGCAGACCACACAAACACACAAACACACACACTGAGCTGTGCAACTTGATACATCATTGCAGCAGCAGTACCTCGCGGGAGCTCTCTCTGCTGGGAAAAACAGTGCACTGCATTCATATGATGAAAGATATCAGAGCTGATACTAAACCAGAAAGAGGGTTCTGGCATTTGCCCGAAGCATGAGCTTCAAATGTGCATTCTACTCACAAATAACCCACTGTACACAGAATAATGGGAGTGTTGCATGGCATATAATAATACATTACCCAGTCAAAAAGCTTTGTTGCCCACTGTACAAGCCTGTGAGCTCAGAGCTACGATCTCGGGTCGCTTCAGTGGGTCAGGTCTAGATTCAGGGTAAGCCAAAAATGATATCAGCTGATTACCTAAAATTACTGAATCAGTATATTCTATGATAGTCGGATTAATTGGGCTCAAATTGTGAGAGCACAGTCCAGACTTTAACCCCATTAATAATTTTTGAGAGAGGCTAGACACGACTTCACACAAGACTTCACTCCTGCGTTAACCACGTGCTTACTAACATATATAAGTAACATATGAGCCTTTTATTAGTAATTGTTAATCACGTATTAACACCTTATTCAACATAACCTTATTCTACATCTATTACGACATGAATTAAGAGTTTTCCTAAATAAGGTGTTAAAACGTGCTTAATATTTACTAATAAAGGGCTAGTATGCTACTTATATGCATGTTAGTAAGCACCTAGTTATTGTTGAATATGTGTTCATTAATATAAAGTGTTACCAAAACAAGTTGCAACCTTAACTTGAAACAAATAACGGGACACTGTATAAGCCTATATGCATGTTCTAATCAGAAGCAAAAGGAGGCGTAAACACTGCCATGGAAACAGGACTAACACAAAGCAGAAGTGTAAATAAAGCTTCAGGTGTGCCTGTTGGTGCCAACACACTATTTTCACAATACCAGGGTATGATGGGGGTGTAGCAGCAGCACTGTCGTGATAAACCATGGAAAACACATTTGTTGGTGTACAACTGCCTGTGCTTTGCAGATGATGCCGGGGAAATAAACCCAACTGCGGGATGAGACACATGGCATGGGCGTTGGCCTCTGTGTGCTTCTGTCCTCTATTATGTTCATCAGAAGCAGTGACGTCTTAAGGCAGCGTCTCACGCAGAGAGAGAGGCCAGTGGACTGTACCACCGTGATGCCAAGCAACAAGATTAGAGAGTCAGGGATGCTGACCAGATTCACACCACATCTCTATCAACACCTAAACATGCACACACACACATACACGCTTACAGAGAAATATGGAAATGCAGAAAACAATTTGCTACAGCACAACTATCGCTAACCATTTGGACACAATGTGTTGGGCTATAACAGCTTATCTTTACCTTCAGTTACCTTCAGGCAACAGAGAGATAGAAAACAGATGTGTTTGTGTGTTTGTGTGTGGATTTATGTACGGCAGCGTATTAGGGCCAAGTATGGAAAAAAATTATAAAAAAATACAGACAGAAAAAAAATCACAGATTTATGAGATTAAAAGAAGCAAATCAACGAGAATTTGTAGATTTTTTTCCTCATAAATCTGCTACATTTCTTCTGATATATTTGCCACTTATAATCTCATAAAACTGCAACTTTATTTCCTCATAGATTTGCTATTTTTAATCTCATAATCTGCTAACCTTTTTCTGGTATATTTGCCACATTTAATCCCATGAATCTGCGACTTTATTTTCCAGCTAGATTTGCCACTTTTAATCTCATAAATCTGCGACTTTATTTTCTCGTAGATTTTCCACATTTAATCCCATGAATCTGAGACTTTATTTTCTCGTAAATTTGCCACTTTTAATCTCATAAATCTGCAACTTTATTTCCTCATAGATTTGCTATTTTTAATCTCATAATCTGCAACTTTTTTCTGGTATATTTGCCACATTTAATCCCATGAATCTGCGACTTTATTTTCTTGTAGATTTGCCACTTTTAATCTCATAAATCTGCGACTTTATTTTCTCGTAGATTTTCCACATTTAATCTCATAAATCTGCAATTTTTTTCTCGAAATATTACCCCCTCTCCCAGGTCCATATATATTTTTATTCATACTTACCTAATACACACATGTAGTTCATATGTGTGTTCATGTCAGTATAAGTGAGTGTAGAAAGCAGCATGAGAAGAAACGTACTGTGAAAAGGGAAATACCTTACACATAATGAACAGATAACCAATAGTCACTGGTATAGCCTCTAACTCACATGTAGAAATATTACACCGTACTGAACTGTCTCTGAAACTTTTGACCACATAGCCCAAAAAGCCCTGCTGTGTTTTGAGGAGCTTTACTTCTCTGGTCTATCTGCTATGAAGCAGAACTGAAACCAAAATAAATCCGAACAGAGGGAGACGACTTTGTGTTTAGCCAAGAGCTCGGCAGGAGAAGAATCCATGTTCACAGCAGGGAGTTACTTATTGCTGAACATTGCTCGATATAAATACACTGGAACTTTCTCTTGTCGCTGCTAATGAGGCCTGAGAGTTTAAAGTGTGTTTCTTATGGAGGTCGGATCAATGATTTTTTCAAAATGCAACTCTGCAGCGTGGCTGAAGCAGAAGCTTCACTGCAAATGCCATGTGCTGATCTGGTCTCAATGTTCACAAAAGCAGTTTCCTTTTTTATAAGAGTTTTGATATTGGTTGTATAAGTGATCATAAAAGATAGGAGCATGTCATTAATCAGCAGTAACAGGAGCACTGTAACGCTGTAAACCTGCAGTTCACCTCTAAAGTCATAATTATCTACTGCAGTTTCACTGTTGGTTATTTTAAAATATACTCTTCTTCAGACTGAAGTGGTCTGGAGGTTTATGAAGACCATAAGCTTTGTCCAAAATCACTCATGGGACAATATTGTCTGGCAAAAGGCAGATCAGGTACGTGCTGATGTTTGACGAAGAAGCCAAGTCACTCCTTCATCATCATCGGATTTGTAAAAATCATTATGTCAAGAAGTTTTTCTCATATGAACTGTTTTTGACCAATGATTTCGAATAAGAACAACCATTTTGGTACAGTGCTTTCACTGTGCTGCTGCAATCATCACACATCATGAGCACATAAGTAAATATATGAGAGGAAAACATCTCCTACATTCCGATGAAATTAATAATTGAAATAACCATGTAGAGTAGACTAATCTAAATATAAACACACAATAAACAAGTCCACGGGGTGAAGCAATTGTCTTCATAATGTCATTCAGCAGTAGCTGAATCTCCATGGGAATAGTTTGGGATTCCTCACAATTGAGCAGACGAGAGCAAACAAGAGAAGCAGATTCCCCTGCTGCTCTATGTTTGTCCTTGAACGTTTCCGTACTGTTCCAGTCAATCAAAACAATGTTCATAGTTGGAACTGGAAAGAAAAGGTCATTTTTGTTGCTGCTTTTCTGAAGAATATAGTGGATGTGACTGAGGCTGATGTGATTGCTGCAGCCCTTTAGTACACTCTTAGAAATAAAGAAATAAAAGTGCTAAGTAGAACCATATAAGGTTCTTCGGCTTGTCCTCATAGGAGAACCCTTTTTGGTAACCCTTTCCTGAGTGTTACCAAGAACACTTTAAAAACCCTTTATTCGGGAAAGGGGTTTTAAAGGGTTCTCTGGATCAAAATGGTTCTTACTGGAATCATTAGTGTTACCAAGAACCCTTGAAAACAAATGGTTCCAGTCAAACCACAGCCCTTGTAGAAGTACACTTTTGGAACCCTTATTTCTAAGAGTGTAAAGTCAGCGCAACGTGAAAGGGAAATAATAGCAGTGCCTCTGAAATGAGACCTTAATTGCACACATTCTCTCTTTTTTTTTTTACTTGGTCATGGTACCGGAACATTGGAGGCACACTTGGGGAGCTATAAGCAATAAATTAAAACTGTAATTGTTTGAATTAGCGTTTAAAACGGTGCATCTAAGGTTGCCATAAAAAGCCAAAGACACACTATTGTTAAAACTACATGTGTAGTTACATTTAATCATGATATTTATGATTGAATATATTTGATGTTTTATGTTTAGGAATGTACAGTATGTGATGAAAGAACAGATGGAGGGTTCTTTTGTGCTGCAGCACAGTTATGAAGCAGATGGGCAAAACATCTGTCTCCCTTTGTCAGATTAATGCTATCCATGAATTCCAACATCCCAGCTTCATACTACACATCATTTGTCAACTATAATTTACAATTATAACACATCATCATCGTGCCAACAATAAAATACATTAAAATAGTGAAATACACAATGACAATTAATGATGGAATGCATCATTTGTGCTGAATTCTGAAATCGTCAGCCTCGCCATGTGCCAGCAGGATTACTCAAAACCGACTCAACTGACCCAAGGAATTGACAAAATAGCATTAACCCTTACTTCATACCTAAGCCTCAAAATGTCCATGTGGACTTTTTTTGTTGTTGCTTATTTTAACTATAAAAGAACCAGAAAATGCCCTGTGACTAAGTGCTTTTGCCCATTTTCCCAGAATAACTTTCAATATCTGACAATATTTACAATTTACTCCATGTTAAATTTGAGATTTGAACAGTATAAAACATATTTAAAGTAATGTTTGAATTTTTGTCTCAATGTCATAAAACAGGCCAATTTTTTTTTTAAACTTATGCACAGCCGTTTCTCCAGCTCTCTCCTCTCTGGTGACAAGACGCTGATTCGTCTGCTTTCCGCAACGGCGCGAGTAAAGTTACCGTGACGACCACATGTTGACTTTGACGTGCAAATCCTCCGCTTTAAGAAAACTGTTGGAATTATAATAAACTGTCGCATATTTACGGTCATGCAAACCTGTCATCTGCAATACGTTCGGTGTTAAAGGCTGTGCACGTTCTCCAAACCTCCATCTATTTTGGCTGTGCCTTCAAAAAACGTGCTAAGAGCATTTAGGGTTCAGGTTATTTATCCCCTCACAGCATACAACTACAATTAGTCACACGTTTCTCACAATTCTGCTCATTTCATGGCCAATATATGACCTCTACCACTGATACAATGACAAAATCTAATGCTGAAGCTAAAAAAATAATAATAATAATGAATATGTTTCAATTTCTGAAGATACAATTTTCAGGGTACGAACATTCGTCGGTAGAATTTATAGAAAGAGCAGGGACAGAAACGGTGCAGAATGATCAACATGACAGTCATGTCTGCACGAGCGTAGCAGTGATTAATTACTTACGGAGCGTCACGGCGTCACAGCGATTACAGCCATTTCTTATTCGGGGGGTAGAGATTAGGACGAACTGGCCCCAGGAATTTGTCACTGCAGTCACGCACTTAATCTTCAATTTTTTTTACCCCCACATTGCAAAATAAACTGTAGTGTGTGATTCTAGACGGTTTGATGTGCTTTTGTCTGATTGCATGCGAAATTGTGAGACTTGTGTCCTAAGACCAATCGAACCACATACACATCAGCCCTGTGAGACAATAGAGCTGCACTGATTGTGCTTTGGCTAACATTCCTTTGACATAGAAAAAGATGGAGAAAACAAACACACACACACACACACACACACACACACACACACACACACACACACACACACACAGACAGACAGCCATCTGTCATGGCTGTCGGCAGCCTGGCCATCTTCCATTTTCCACATAGGGCAAAACACACAACAACAATAATTGACTGGAGGAGAAGGAGAGTGATGAGCAGGGAAGCACTGCCTGGGGAGCTCACGAAAAGACAATGGTTACCAGTTCTCATCTTAAACTGCAGTCACTACACTGTTTGTTGTTATTTTGTCGCCCATTTCACAAAAAAAAAGGTGCTGTGAAGAACAGCACCTTTTTTTTTTCAATCTCTAATCTCATCAGCTACTGAATGTACATAGGTTCCAGCTGGTGATGACGGTGACGCCTGTGTTTAATTAAATCCAGAAAATGTAGGGGAGAAGACGACATGTTGATGGAGGGGAAATCATTAATACTTGGAGATATACTGTATTTCCCTGATGAATCTGTGTGATCTGAGGTGAGTCAGAGATATCAACATCAGAGATGCATTTATTTGAAAAGGGCAACGGGTGCACGCAAAAACACTGGAATAATTTGAGCTGACACAAAACTCAGATTACAGAGGAAGCTTGTAATTTTTTGTTTCAACGACATCCCCGTTTATTTCTTGATATTTTAAGTGACTCAGTCATGACATAATAACGTATCTCTTTTCTGATGTGTGTCTTTTGATGTAGCAGTGTTTCTGAAGTTGTCTCCCTCTTACACTAATGTAAAAAACCAAAAAACAGACGCACATAAAACCACCAGTCTGCTGCAATGTCTTAAGTTGTGAGTATTTCACTGTTGTGTTTGATTTATTTATGAAACAGTTTCTGACTGACAGTGAATTGTGCCTGCAGAGAGAACAGGTGGGTATGGAATCTCTGACGCTGGCCACTATAAACACATTTTCAATGAATATTTAAGTCATGCCAGTATGAATAATTAAGACAAAGCACAACAGGGGTTAGATGGAATGCAATATTCTCTAGTGTGATTCTATTTGACCGTTATCTCAGTTAAAATGCAATAGCGTAAAATCTTATTGTGCAGAACAATCTGCTTAAATTTACAAATTGATTTTATTTTACTGTATTTTTTGAGTGGAGCCTGTATCCTGTCTCCATGCATTATGTACTGATGTGGAAGCAGATTACAACAGACTCAGGCTACATCTCACTAATTCATCTTAGTTTTATCATCATCTTTTTTCATCTGGCATCAATGCCTATTCTGGGGTTTGGACACATTTATTTTTCATTTGACAACTCTGGTATTCATTTTGTAACCTTTAGCAGAAGAAAACAAATACAATCTAATACTGTGAATGCAAAATACAATGCATGATATATTATACTGTATTAATAAATGTTGCTGACATTGTTTTTTTTAAAGGAGTCATATTATACCCTATTTCTCCAAGTTAAGCTAGTTCCCTGGTGTCCTAATGAACATGTCTGTGACATGCTTTGGTCAAAATACCATAAGGATGAAGCCCCACAGCAGTTCAATCACCCTGCCAAAACAGCCCTGTTCAGAACGCTCAGTTTAGTAGTATCTCTAACAGCAGTTAGCATTTGGAAAAGTGATAATTTGCGGGCTCTAGCATACCCCGTCATATATAACATGTATCCACTGGACAGATAAATCCTCTGAGGCTGGAAGTTTGTGTAGAACTCTGTGCTGCACTGTGGAGCCAGGAATAGAACTTTTCGCGGACTTCCGGTTTTCGGATACCGTTGCCCTCGCCAGCACTCTCGCGTGTTTTACGGACAAGGCGGAGCTCCGCGAGACAACAATTCCACAAATTTTGCGCATTGTGACGTCCCAGTGAGTGCGGAAGTCAACATCTGCGTGTTTTATCTCCTGTACTTGTACTGAGGAGGACCACAAAAACATGAGTGAGTCATCTTTTTTCACACTTTGCCAACTGATAGGACCTTCAGAGTCCCAAATATAAGGATTTAAATCAGGCGTCTCAAACTAAAATGACCTGGGGGCCAATGCGCATCTATTGTGGTCAAGAGGGGGCCGGCCTAACCTAAAACAACTGTTCACAATATTGCATCATGATATCACCACGTATACTTAATAAAACTATTTATGATGCAAAATTAATGTATTAATATCAAAACCAGACATTTATTTAAAGTACATAAACAATAGTGTGGACAACTGTCATTAAAATTCGTGCCAGGAGCTGTTTTGGCCACTGCCATTCATAATTATACCAAATGTCTTATTATTACTGTTATAAAAAACATTGCTAGCAAACATATATTATATTCTATCACCAGCTACACACTGTGTTTAAAAGACGGTCGAGGTCGTGGGTTTTCATCATTTCATGATATTAAGTGGGGGGCCACATGTAATCGATTGGGGGGCCGCATGTGGCCCCCGGGCCGCCAGTTTGAGACCCCTGATTTAAATGATTAAAAAGTGGATTTTGCATAATATGGGACCTTTAAACGTACTTATGAACGAACGCAGACAGGTTTTAACTGCTTAGTCTACTCAGTTTACATGTTTTATACGCTGTAGTTGTAGCTGTGACAGTGTTTGAGGTCAGGAGTGGACGTTGATGGATCAAAATAATTGACCCAAAAAATGTGATGTGAAATAGAAATTTGTAAAAAAAAACAAAACCCTACAAATGTGTGTATCTGTAAAATAAAATGTTATTATGAGTCCAAGAGTTTGTGTGCCCACCTGTGGCTGATCTGAGTCCCCCGTAGACTGGACATGGTTTCTTCGAGGTTCTGTCGCAGGTCAGCGATGTTCTTCACCGTCCTCATGCGTCTCGCCTCAGGATCCTCTCCTGAAGACACATTCATTTTATATGATTTACTGAGACAATTGACGTTGCACAGACGCTCAAAGACACACACAATCACACATTCAGACATTTTCAGAAATCAGCTTGTGAGCCTACAACATGTCTTTTCTCACTCTAATAAGTGGACACTTTTTTCTACACAACATTGACATTTTCCCTTCAGGCCGATATGAAAATATAGTTCAACAACACCACACACTCAGTCACTTTTGCCTCTGCTGCTACTTCATAATCGCATCGTCTGTCTTGCCCTACAGCAGCACAGAGCCAGAAAAGCACTTCATATGCTTTATACCTCTCAGTGCCACGTTTGCAGCACATGTGCTGTGGTGTGACATTAGGTCTTCTCTGAAGAAGTGCGGCTAACAAGCACAGGACGGGCAACGTTTTCTGAACTGTGAGCTAAGGGCACACGCCAAAGAATCTGCATGTATGCTCCAATTAAGCCGCGTCAGGCTCAGAAACTGCAGCAGGGTAATTAAAAAGTGAGATGACACGGAGAAAGGACGCAGGTCACACGGCTCTCTGGATCTTTATAAGGTGTTTTCAGAGGAAAACTGTCTCCACTGTGAAGATGAGTGATTCTCTACAAGGCGACTTTACGGTGAGATGCATGCTAGAAGCTGTTTTCTGTCACTAGGTGATGATTTTGAGATACTGACAGGAGAGCTGTGGTGATTACTATGACTGGAGCAAATGGGAGCAGTAGGTTGAATATTTTTAAAAGGCCCCCCAGCTACTTTTTTTTCTAGAGAAAAATGGTTCAGGTGTTGCAGTGAATCTTAGCTGCTGAAATTAAGTTTACAAACCTGGTTCACAGTTGATCTCGGGGTGTTTTGGATAAACTCTCACAAATACACACTGCACATATTTCATTTGAACAGACATCCACACTTTGCAGGATGGCACTCTATAGTATGTGCATTATTTCTCCACTTCATATTTTCCCTCCATACTGAAAAAAAGACCTTGACACCACCAGGTTTACCAGGTGACAGACATACACTCAACTAATTGCAGTCACCTTATTTCAAGGGGAACTATTCTTAGGGATGTCCTTTACTTACTTTTAATTAGGTGTAGGTGTATATTTGCCCTGTTTTACACATTTTACATGCTGATTGTGACCATGTTGTTCCTGTAGGGAGACCTTGTTAAAGCGGAACTAGACCGGAAGTTCCAATTAACGCTGTTTTTTAGTGTGTATCTGCGTCATTACCTTGTTTAAGAAGCCCTGAAGATTCTAAACAAACAGTTCAGCCACTGCTGAGAACGCTGTGTTTTATTGTAATCTCGGGCTCAGCAAGATCTCTGAAAAATCCCGGTCCGGTTACGTAAACACCGGTTCTCCGGAACAGCAGATCGTCCTGCTCCGGGCACTAGTCCGGGTACATCCGGTTGCGTACATTGAACCACAGAAGAAGAATAATGTCCGTTGTGGAGGTGTTTCACGAGCGACAGTGTCTTCAGACTCTGGGTTTGACTCCGGGTCAAAGTCATAAAAGGGACTGTGGAGGGGAGTCGTGAAGAAGCTATTTTTAAACATTGTTAAAACAATGTTTTGATAATGAGTAGCAGTGCATCCACCGTTCCAGAGGGGGGAGCTTCGCTTCTGAGAGCGGGTGTGCTGATATGTCACTTCCGGGTTGAGAGACTTGAGTCTCAAATCTCGCGTCTGGGAAACACTGTCAGAAAAGAGGATTTCTATCGGCTCGTTTACAGCAACTAGGAGGTTTAAACTAGGAGCTCTCATGGAGCGTCCAATTAACCTCTGCATGTTTTTGGAGTGTGGGAGGAAGCTGGAGAACACCCTCTGCCCCCCCCTTTTTGCTGTGAAGACAACAGCACTAACCACTACACAAACAGCAGTGAAACAATCACAAGACAGCTTAGAAGCTGTTTTCAAGAGAGATCCAGCACATTCATTTAATGAGAGGGATCTCAAGCACCAAAAACTCAAAGGATCACAGTTATTGTATTGTTTCCTCTATTTCTGTAATTCTTCTTCTGTTTCAGAAGTTTTCTTTGCTCTCCTCTCACAGGACTCCTTTTAAGAAAAGATTCAATTACAATCCCATTACGTTAAGTGACATGAGGAGATCTGGCCTCAGTCATGGACAATGATCTGGACTCCGTCATGTAGAGACACGAAATACGACATGGAGAAGCAGCTGGAAGCATTATGTTGTGTTTTTGTGTAGAGCTGAAATAGTTAATCGTCAACTATTTTGACAATCGATTGAAGCTTTTATCAAGGTTTTAGGCTTCTTAAATGTGAATATTGTGTTAGTGTCTCTGCGAACAAAGAAATCATTAACACTGAATCATTATGGTTTGTGGACAAAACAAGACATTCAAGATTCGAGATCGTCATTTCCAGGTTTGACAAACACTGATCAACATTTTTGAAAATTTTCTGACATTTTATGGACCTAGCAATTAATCGATTAATCAAGAAAATATTGGACAGATTAATTGATTACGAAAATAATCGTTAGTTGCAGCTCTATGTTTGTGTGTGAATTTGTGAACAGAAATGCAGGACCTGAGGAATAGCTAAGATAAACCAGAATACAAATTTGGAGCTGTCAACTAATTTAATGGCGATTAATTGCATGATTATCTATAGTTAACTTGCAATAAATCACAAAATAATCGCATATTTATTTATTTTAATAGCCTTATCAATATGGGAGTGGACAAACAGTATATTATGCTTGCGTTATGCAGATTTATCTTTCATTATTGCTACAAAGGTTGGGCAGATGAAAGATGTTATCTGTGGCTGACTTACATGATCACGGTGTGGGGTCCATTGTGATGCAACTCCCACTGCCACACAAACACCAATCTCCTCTGCTCCATTTCACTAGTGCAGCTGCGGCACTAACATATGCAGACAGACTAAAATGATACAGGCGGCGTGATTCTGTGACATAGAGAACCAGCGGAATTATTTCTCACCACCTCCTCTCTCTCTCCTGTACCTCCCAGCAGAGCTGCAGCCAACTAAATTCAATTATTTCACATGATGCATTGTATACATGGTAATTTTGAACTCACTTATGAATGTTGCTAAATCTTTTGTCCATAATGTAGTGCTTTGTTATTCACCTGTAGCTGCTATAACTGATGTAACTCGTTCTATTTCAGTATCTAACACTGCAGAAAGGTGAAGAGTCACACAGCAATCATTTGGATTCAAGCTGCTTTCCAGATCTTGGCTCAGGAAGCGTGTGCTGCAGCCAAACTGGCCAGTGAGGAGGTTTGAATAGGGCATGCATGCACATGTGCACACACACGCAAATACACACATGTAAGCTTGATGAGGGGAATTAACTGCAGTCTCCAACCTAAACCAAATTTTAAACTAAAACCTCAGTCAATTTTAAGCCTTATATACAGGTTCTAAGCCCAAAATGACACATTCGCACACACACATCTCTCCCCCTTCGTTTTCAATAATGCATGCTAACAAACACTGATGCCCCTCACTCCAGCTGACTGCTATTAGTCAGTCACAACAGTCGTCCAACGATAACACACGCAAATGCAAACCCGCCCAAATATGTACACAGTGGAAACTACAACTCGACATAACAATATGCTCGCTGCTTCTTTGTGGAACTGTGCCACAGATCAACCTTGACAAAAAACCTTTTGTTGTCATTTATCGCAGCAGCTCTCTCGTGTACACACAGACGTACACACACTAACGCACAAAATGGTAGATGTCTCTGTATCCACGTGCACTTTTATGGCCCTGTTAGTAAATGCATTTGCTGACCGGAGCAGCAGCAGCAGCAGCAGCACACCAGAAGCTTGTTAATACATATTAAAGACAAATACTCCCCCAGGGCTAAAAGCACCTCAGAAGCTGCTGGAAACTGTGAGAGCCAGCTTTGATGGGGGTGAGTGAATTTAATAAAGATATAAATGACTTCTCAATACATACATAGAAGGTATTTTCTAGATATGCAGCAATCAGCAGCTGATAACATTCCGTCTCTTCATCCTCAAGGCGTTTTGTTTGAATTTGGCCAATTATGCACCATTACGGAGACGAAATGTTATCCAGTGAGTTTTCAAATATTTGGTCCAATTTGAGCATTGAATGCTCCTTTAAACCACTGCAATATATATTTCTTCTCAGCAGTGAAATCATCAATTAATACCAGTGTACCAGCCATACCAGAGCCACTACCATTGATTCTGATGCTTCCAGTTGCAAACATATGGTGGTTAGTGAATCCTCAAGCATTAAGGTGATGATGGTCATGATGTTCTCTTGTGATCATTGTCAAGGACACATGTCCACCTTCATCCTGGAGAGACTGATCTTCTTGGCTGTCCACAGGACACCTCAGTTGTCCTTTTAAAGCACGCTGCCATCTGTTGATTTTAGTACGACAGCTATCTCTGCATCATATCATAGAGGTTTTATTATTCACCTGCTTGTTTACCTCTTTGCTCAACTTCACTTCAATCAAAAGTGAAACCAAAAAGCACTCAGTGGCTCAATTTATTTTAAACATTTAAAATGTGGGCATTATGGGTTACAAGGACTGTGTCACAGATACACTTCCAATATTGGTCCATACCAACTTAAATTAAAGCTGAGTGTTTCCACTTCATGTGGAAATCCATTGTTTTTATTTCTGATTAAATGTGCTGCAGCGAAGAGCCTGAAGAACACTACAAGTAAAAAAGAAAGTGCCATACGCACTCTAAAACAATTACTTGTGTACATTGTATGGTGTGGACACGCTTACACATGCACACGCACAGTGCAAAGTGTAGTAATAAGCTATTGATCATGTTGGATGTGTGAATAACAGGCTGAAAGGGAGGTGCAAGTATCAAAGGCAATGTAAGAGGTGTTGATTTGTCATTATCTCCTACATTTCTCTTTTGTGCTGCGTCATGCCTAAACCTGGCTAAAGGAAATCAGCAGTAATGTGCTCTATGCCATGAGCTCACCTTGCTGTGCTGTGCTTTTTTTTTTTTTTACTTTGCTTTATCTTCAAAGTCACAATAATAATTCCTTCTGTCACAGCTATAAAAGAAACGAAAACTGCAGCTCCCCTCCCTGTTTCCTTTCCTCTAACATCAAAGCTAGGTCTGTACATGGGTCCTCGTTTTAAATGTACATTATGCACCGAGATATTTTACACCAAACTCACATATGCTGCACTCAATGTTATTAAAGCTTCTGTTGAGGTAAGGACCACACCTGTGGCTATAGGTTTTCACGCAGAGTAGCACAGAAAACTCAAATTAAAGCATGTGACAGTGCTGCCTGCACACATAGTAAGTCCATTATTCACAGACAATGACTTATAGGATGTCTACCATTGTTGACTGTCTGTGTGGATTCATTTAAAGTAGTTGTGAGTGAGGCTAAATTGTGGGTGTGTGCTAATGCTCTCCAGCTCTTGCAGTTTTCTTAAATACGCTCTTAAAATGCTAATAGTGGTGCTCTAAGAAATAGGCTTCTGCATTGCAAGGATTAAGAAAATAACCTGCTTATTAAAGGCGTTTTCTATCATGACATTCTCATATTCTGCTCAAATTAGCATTTTTAAACCACAATGCAATGACTTGGAGTGAGCACACGTTATTTTACTTAATATATAAATGCAATGTGATGATCGTTGTCTACATAGGTATTAAATTACACACCCATGCTGTTGGGGTTGGTTGAGATTGTGCAGACTTACGTTGGCGAGGTTGTGTGTGCAGAACTTTCTCCAGATCCCCCAACATGGTGAGGATCACCTCCTTATCCAGCTGAGCCGTTCCCTCACGAGGACCTCCCTCTGAAACCTCCTCTTCTGCCCAATCCCCCCTGTCCCTCTCCCTGTCTCCCTGCTTCTTGCCTGCGCCTTGCTCCTCGACGACTGAACACCCACTGCTACCCTCCTCATCTGCTCCTGCTGCCTCTACCCTGGACTTGCGCTGCGGCTCCATCCGGGGATGGCCACTGTACGATGCCCGATGTGGTCGTCCGCCTGCAGCTGTGCTCCTCCAAGGGACTGGAATGAGGGAATGCTCCGACTGAGAAAGCACCTTAGTGAGGGAGAGTGACAGAGATCGAGCTCTGGTGCCCCGTGCACCTGCACCTCTTGGGACCACCTCCTTCCTAGGGCTCCCTTGCAGGCTACCTCCTGCCCGCTGCATGGAACAGGAGTGCGATGAAGACTTCTGAGGTTGGGAAATGTGAAATGGTGGCTCGTCAAGTTCAAAAGAGTAAACCTGCTGCTCACCATCACTGAGCAAGGTCAGGTTCGTGAGTGAGCGCTGCTTGATCCGCAGGTTGAGGTTGTCAGGGAGCGGCTGGGGAGGCCGTCGAGCTGGGCTGCCTCCCTGATATACAGAGAACTCTGCTCCTCTCTTCATCTCTACTCACTGCGCTCTCCTCCTGTTTTTCAGATTGCCTCTTTACCTCCAGTGGCTGAAAGTATGCATGTAAAAGGTTCCACCTGTGTGTGGCTCTCCCGTTCACATCTTGGCTGCACTTTCGCAAAGAGAGCAGAGGGAGCGAAGGAGGAACTGGGGGACAGCGGAGGCAGAGAGATGTGTCCCTGTGTCCCACGCCACCTGACTGAGGTCCAGGCTTCAGAGAGCTGCAGGGCGAAGAGCAGAGAAAAACCCTCCCTTCCAGATACAAAGGTAAAATCCAGATCCATCGTTGAGGTAGCCCATGCTCATAGTCAGACGCAAAGGCTGAAACAGACACTTATTCCATCCACTCCATCTCCACTTCTCATCCTGTCTCTCCGTCTTCTTGGCTCCTTCCTTTTGCCTCAGCACAGTCAGGGGCGTGGATGAATGAGTCGCTACATCTCTCACCAACACATTCCCTTTCTCTCTCGCTCTCTCTCTCTCTCGTCTGTGCTCACACTCTCATTATCTTGCCTTCTATTAAACGAGTTTCTTTTCATTCACTCTTATCGCTCCCCCCACCTTCTGTCTCTGCTTTAATTACCACCTCTCTGCCACATTTCTCTTGCCTCCCCTCTGACTCTGACGGTCCTGCTCTCCTCACAGTGGAAAATGAACGGGTGGTGAAGCCGGTAACCAGGCTCTTATAGCTTTCTGTCTGCCAGTTCATTCCAGCATGCAGCCTGCAGTTCTCTCTCTCTCTCTCTCTCTGTCTCCCTATCTCTCTTACTCTCCATCTATCAGCCCTCCCTTTCTGTGATTATCACCCTCTCTTTTCCTTAATCCCTTTCATTGTCTCACTTTTTGTTCAGCTCCCCCCCTTCTCCCGAGCTCTTATCTATTCTCCCTCACTCTTCCCTCACCCCTCTCTCCATCTCTCTCTCCCTTGCAGTGTGACACTGAGTTGTTTGGACAGTGCACCTGTAAGATTGCAGCTCCTGCAGTTCCCCGCTGGCCGCCCGACTTAATTAAATGCTATCTTGAGAAGTGAAAGCAGCGAGCCCGCAGCTTATCGTGGATCAACAGTGAGACCGCAACCAAAATATTCTCATCAATCAGTCCGAGCGTTATTAGCCCTGTTGCTATTAGTCACAGCTGTCGTCCACACATTTGTACATCCCGGTTACCAATAGCTGAAGGACACATGAAGCAGTCACCTCATAAGCCAACACTCTGCAGCAAGCATTTAACACAAATCAAACAAAACAAAAAAGACACTCATTCCTCAACTACACAACAAAGTGTATACATGTAAATAAAGATTTATGTCCTTGTGCTTTTTTGACGTTTGTCAAATGTCACTGCTGACACAGGTTCAGCCCATATACGTGCAATAAGCAGGCTTGTTGTCATGTCGTAATTGCGGAAAAGCCATTTCTGCCCCTCGACGTCGCAAGGATTTGGAAAAACAGCGGATGTGAGACGACCGTGAAACGTGTGTGACAACAAAAAGCAAGTGTTTGAAACGGACCTCAAACAAAGGGAATGGTCAGGACTGCAGTCTAATTTTGTCTGTCAAATGACGGCGTTTGGAAAAGCCACGACGAGAGCAAAACGTCTGGAATGTCATTGCCCGACCTGACATCCCAAACCTGTAATCACGTACTGTTGTTTGTGCATGCGGAGCTTTATGGACAAAGTCTTTCTGGCTTCATTTTGAACTTGACGTCTTAATTTTTTTTAATCAGCTGGCC
The DNA here is from genome assembly GCF_963457635.1 of Microchirus variegatus. Taxonomy (NCBI): domain Eukaryota; kingdom Metazoa; phylum Chordata; class Actinopteri; order Pleuronectiformes; family Soleidae; genus Microchirus; species Microchirus variegatus. The sequence goes on from NC_139821.1 coordinate 15,473,028, forward strand.
TTTTGTTTATTGGATCATTTATTTTATTTAGAGCATTGGTTCTCAAAGTGCAGCCCGGGGGCCAATGGCGGCCCGCAGAAACATTTCTGGCGGCCCACAATAAATTACAGTTGATAGTTTTAATCCAGGAGCTACTAAGCTTGTTAAATGTTTATTGAACATTACTGGATACAGATCAATAAGTGTAAACAAAAATACTGGGTATTTACCTGGTTTCTATATGGTGAATTTTTGTGTATTATTGGGTTATAAGCTGGTAATAAGCAGGTAGCTACAGCCCCCAATTACTAGCTATTTACCCAGTAAATATATGGTAACAGAAATGTGTTACTTGGTATTAACCTGTAATTAGAAGGTAGAAACAATGGCCAAAATACTGGGTAATTACCCAGTAAATTATAAAGTGTTATTATATTAATGCTTAAATGACATTATATTAACGCTTATATTACTTAATGCTAAACTGTAGAGCTGCAATCTGGTCATTAAAATTATTACAAATGGGATAGTTTTTTTTTATTTTTTTCCTTTGGTGGCCCCCAGTCCAATGTTGGGTTCCTAAATTGGCCCTCAGGTATCAAAACTTTGAGAACCCCTGATTTAGAGTAACGAAAAATGAGTGGCAAATTCCTATTTTGCCCGAATGGAAATGTCCGCGAAATGAAATCCAAATAATTTGGAGAAATTTTAGCAAATCTCTCTCCGAAATGAAACAACACGTTGAATAAAGCACTCTTTCTATGTTGTAGTGGTTTGTGTTTAAACTTGAACTCATGCAGCTTCTTGTCAGCAGATGGAGTTTGTGGTCTGAAACTCTTGACCTCTCAGCTCTAGACGCTCAATTACACAGATGTTCACTTTGTGTAATTAAAGGACAATGACGATGTTTGCAGTCTTCCCTCTTTGCAAACAAACATACGTCGACGTTTCACCAGCACTATTCGACTACGTGAGTGATGGGATTACAAATGTACATGGGATAATACAAAAAGGGTCTCTAATAGACGATGGCAGTCAGCAACGCTGTAAACAAAGAGCCACAGATGCTGCCTACGTCTGTCTGTCTGTCAGCACTGACCTTTTCCTTTCGCTGCATAAACTCAGCACAGAACAGAGATCCCACATTAAACACAAGACAAGGTCAGGTCAACATATATCCAACAACATTCCCTTGAACCAGCAGCAGAAACCAGTCAACCAAGCCTCAAATGTAGCCTTGAAAAAGCTATTATTCTGCACCAAAAAAAAACATTTTCTTATGAGGGGAAATGTATTTCTAGTCCAGTATTTCCCAAACTTTTTAAATGGGCACCCTCTTGTTGAAGATGATGAACTACCATGACATAATCGACAATATAAACCATCACATAATATAAGAATGTGAATAAACTGGTTTAATATCCAGATTTTATATTCAGGGCAGCACTGAGGTTAATCTTTAAATAAATATAGTGACTGCACAGCAGATGAAGGGAAACTTTTGCTATGTTAATACATCTGAGTGTACATTTATGATAATAACAAAGGAGAAATGTTAACATACAATGGCATGAGCCCATTCACACTCCCAGTCAGAGAAAACTGACCCCATGCAGAACTGACAGCATGTGTGTTGTTGATCATCTGTACCTGATATTTCCTCCAGGCACTGTTTGGCTGTCTTGCTGTACACAAGCTCTCCCTTGGTGGGGCTGAGGAAGGGGTCAACTGGGGCCACCATGGTGCAGTCATTTTCTGAGAATGTCCTGAAGGCACAAAAAACAAACAAATCAGGCACGGCTGTTATCGAGACAGGCTGGAATAGTTGGTGAACTACTACTGGTGGCAAAAGATGCTCCAGTAGGGAAAAACACAAGTGTTGCACACGATGGCTCCATATGCATTTTTCTTTGTAAATAACAATTCAGTGCTTAGGCCTTTTCTCAAGTTAAAGATGATGGTGCGCCACCTTATATCACCTGGCCAGGTGGAGTATCAAGCTTTACTAGTCGGGTGAAAGTAGAGAACCAATCAGCTATGACAGAAGATCACAGATCTTACAGATTTCCAGATTTCCAAAGAATGACAAATCACAATGGCAGTTAATGTTAAGGCAGTTTCTCACAGAAACAAAGGTGTTCTCTTCAGTCTGTAGAATAAGATGTGCATAGATCAAGACAATTATTCATCTAAAATGACATTTTGGCTTTAACAAAATATTGAGCCTGCAGCAAAAAAAAAAATTGCAGTAAGCTGCATTGCAAATTTTGATAAAACCTTGATTAATTGTTCAGCCCTAGTTCATACATCTATATATAGATATATCTATATATATCTATATATAGATATATATATAGATATATATTGTGAGGACAACATTATCATAAAAATTACACATTTTATTCTATCCCATTAAATAAGTGTAATTTCAGCCTTGTATAATATTAGTGTAAAGGAATAAAAAAGGCAAACACTTTCACATTAATAATTAAGCATCACATAAACATTCTATGCCCTCCTTGCAAAGAGGCTAAGATGGTATATAGCTGATAAGTCAGACAAAAGCGTGATTTCGGCGTTTTTTTAAAGAGCAACAGCCAGAACATTTTCCGACTTTGGGCTGAGACTTTGTTTCTGCAGAAAAGAGTTAAATTTTCCGAGTCAGCTTTTAGTCTCAGACACATATTTAACAGATGGACACCTCAAAGGGAGGAGGGAGGATGGTCTTGGATGAGATGTTTTCTGTGAGTGGTGTGGAGTGTGTGTGTGTGTGTGTATGTCTGTTTGTGTGTATGTGTGCAGGAGTGTGCAACAAATGTGCGTTTGTGTGTGCATCTGCTTCCCCTCCTCAAGCCTGAGCTGCATCTGCCTTGCATTGTTTGTTTGCCCTTGTGAGGAAACGAGTACCGAGTCCAGCACACTTCATGAGATAACAGTGCTGCACGCGCCAAGAACAGAACACAAAACCAGACACAAACAGACCAACAACTCAACAGACAAACACTGAGATGATACACATTCAAACATGATGCGCGCACACACACACACACACACACATATACACACGATGAAAAGCATGTAAACTAACCACAAGCTCGTGAAAATCTTGAAATACGCACAGTAAAACTTGCATAAACACATCAACAGATCTAAGCACAGACTGCTTCATTCTTTCCCTTTTACACACACATACACACACATGATGCTACCACCACCTGCAGAGCTGCAGATAAAACTTGGCCTCCAGTTTGACAGACACTTTTTTCTTTTCCTCACCTCACAGAGACACAAACAGAGATATTCACTTCCTCTGCTACATCTTACAACGTGGACCCAAAATACATAGGTTTGGCACACTGGTAACTTGCTGCAGTGACAATTCATTATTCAATATAATTGATCCTGCTACTTTTAAAGGGGATGGTTTGCTTCTCTGCTGCTGCTGCACGGCCGCTTTTTCTGGTACGGCTGCAACTGTGATTGCGACCGAACCAGAAAAAGCAATTCCATCTGTTAGATAATCTAAAGAGATCGATGTTTGTTTGTAAGGTGATCTGAGAAAACTTCACTGCAGAAAAAAAATCAGCACAGAGCATCACTTTTCATTAAGCTTATGTATCATGACTGAAATTGTATTTGTGTGTGTGTGTGTGTGTGTTCTAATTAATCTTACAGCAAAGTTCCACGACAACACTGGTGTGTTCAGCTTTGCAGGAACAACAGCTTAAAGTGTCGAGACAAAGATGCTTAATTGGGCCGAAAAAAGGATGATAAACCACAGCACAGCGGGAGGTCTTCGCCTCGGCAGATAGGCAGATAATGATGGAAGATGAGGATACTTAGCGTCTGTATCTGATTATGCATTTTTATTATTGGTAAAACGAAACAAAATTGGTCCCTAAAAAGTTTGGATTTTCCTAATCGCCAATTTTGATTGGACAAAGGTATTTTCACAAGCCACTGTAGGTTTTGCTGCTTAACTCTACCCACTCAAATAACCCAAAATTTGGAGTCTTTAGTTTGTATTAATGACAAACATGGCAGTGGGTGCTAAACTCTAGTCCATGCAGAGAATGTTCAGTTGGAGCTTCGTGGATGACAGATGGTATCATCCACTTCCACTTTTTCCTACACTCAATATTTGTCTGTTCTCTTTTTTTGCTTATCGAGTGGGCCGCCTGCATCTTTATTTCTGTCTTCATAAATGACAGTCACTATTACTCACTATCCGCCCTGGAATGATATCCGCAGCAGTTTAACTTGCTAAATGTGTGGGATTTAAGTAAGTCTAATGCTTCGAGGAGCCACAGCTGAATCTGGCAGCGCTGACAGTGCACAACAGAGGAGATGGTAGAGAGAGGAGAGAAGGGGTGAAGGATTAAGCTTTGTTTAATGGGATTCCTATATCGCTCTCTCTTTGAGCACAAAGGCTTCCCAGAGATTTGGCAGTTTCTCCTGGATTACCTCAGCTTTTGTAGGAGAAAATTGTCCTGCTAGGCAGATTAACCAACTTCCAATACCTATGATGGCTGTAATGACAGGAAACCGTGCACCAGCTGCATGCATCAAAACAAGACAAGTTGAATGAAGAGCAGGGGAATGTGTTCCTGAAAACCACCAGTGGCTGTGGACTCTCGCAGAAAAGATGGAACACAGACAGTTAAATAATAGGGCTTTGGAAAGTACCAGGCAGTGGATGTCAATTTATTCCGTAATGGCTGTCGAGGGATGCTGAGGCGAAACCAAGATGCATATAGTGCCATGATCACTTCAATACATGGAAGAGTGACTGTAAGCATTGGGACTGCCACTTTTTAAATTGTGATATTAATATAAGAAGCAAGGTTATGGTGTGCTGCTTTGACACAATTAAGCTAATCAAATCATCCATATATCGTTCAGGGATGAGTTTGTAGCATAATATTTGGTAAATGGTTTTGTATTTATATAGCGCTTTTCCAGTCTTGATGACCACTCAAAGCTGCTTTACACTACAGTTCCCATTCACCCATTCACACCCATTCACTCACATCTTTCATACCCACGCAACGTGGGGTTACCGTCGCACAATATTTGTGCAAACTTTTTTTTTTGATTTGGTTCCTGAACCCCAACAACAAGATTGAGATCAACTATGCCAAGACTAGCGACAGGTCCTACGCGACACATGTGTTAGTATGTGCAGGTATGACTTTAAGATTAAGCGTAAATATCTCAGCTCTATGGCGAAACTGTGGTAAAGGATTCCATCGAGAGCTGAAACAATTAATCGATTAGTAAGCGATTACTAAATTAAACGCTAACTATTTTGATAATCGATTAATCGGTTTGAAGCGTTTTTGCTTGTTTTAGCTCCTTAAATGTGAATAGTTTCTGGTATCTTTGCTCCACATAACAAAGAAATAATTAAAAACTGAATCGTTTTGGTTTGTGGACAAAACAAGACATTCGAGAACATCATCATCATCATCACCTGTACATGAAGGGGGCCACAGTGGCAGTATTGGGATGGTTGTGCTGCTGCTGCTGAGGAAGCTGAACCACTCCGTTCCCGCCCAACGCGCCTCCTCCGAGCATCCCACTTGATCCAGAGAGCGCTGAGGTGCTGGTGGAGGAGGTCATGCTGGTTCGTTTTCCCTCCGGGCCGCCGATGGAACGCTGCATATAGAAACTCCCACCTTGCCCTCCCTTTGTCATTTTACCTTTCTCCCCGTCTCCTCCCCGTAGGTTGCCGCTGCTGTTTAAGGCAGCCTGACTTTGGGTCTGGGACTGACTCTGAGGCTTTGCTGTTGTTGCTGTTGAGGGAGCTTTAAGTCCTGGCTTTGGGATGCTAGTGGAAGCCGTGGAGGCGCCGCCATCTTTCTTACCCGACGATGGCTTCCCTCCCTTGGGGATGAGGCTAGCGATTTTGGATGTCTTTTTGTTGGAGTCTGCACAAGACTCGCGCTCCTCTTTGGGTGGAGAGCTGTCCTTAGAAGGTTTCCCAGACCTGCTTTTGTCTTCCTTGTCTTTGTACCTAGTGCCATTGGCAGATGCTTTTGAAAATGAGGAGGAGGGGGATGAAGAGGAAGTCTTGCTAGGTGGCGTGAGGGACGATGAAGGCGTTTTGGTGGGGATTTGCTTGGCTGTAGCACTGCTACTGCCACTGCTGCACACAGACCCTGTGGGTGTCAGTCCGTCCTCACCGTACTCGGACAGGTCGTCCTCCTCCTGCAGAGACATCTCTGCGACAGATGGCGATGCTCGTGAAGCCGATCGAGGGTTAATCATGCGGAACTTATCCAGCATTGACCTCTGGGGGCCGCCACAAAGTGGGGACCCCATTTTTGATCCATCACTTCCATGAGGCTGGAGTCCTTCTGGGGACTGGGTTGAAGGAGTGGTGGAAGGTGAGTGCGTGGGGCTTGCCAACATTGATGAAGTGGCACTGTGTTTAAGGTTCATGGACTTGCTGCGCCAGGACTTGCCGGCTGTGGGTGAGGGAATGGCAGAGGCCAGCTGCTGCCCACTGAGGCTGGTGGGAACTGTTCCACCAATACTGCTCCCATTCATCCCACTGGGTACTGGGATGCCCCTCACTGCTTCTAAACCAATCAGAGAAACAGAGGGGATTCTTTAACATGGCATAATACAATTAAGACATTCAAAACAACAACATGGAAACAATAATTACTTTCAAGGATTTGATGTTTACTGCACTTCTTTTTATTCTGTAATTAACCCTTTAACACCCTTTTAGTTTATGCTATCGGGAAGATTTCAACGGCTGAAGGAATCTGCGAATCAGTGTCTTTGCCAGAAAGGAGAAAAAGTGGAATAAAAAAATGCCTGCACATAGTTTACATTTTTGGCCTGTTTTTGGACATTGAGACATAAACTCAAAAAACTTTATTTTAAATATGTTTTCAACTGTTAAATGTCAAATTTAACATGCCCAAATCTTGTGTTCATGTACAACTACAGTATAAATTGTAAATAACTGCCAGATATTGAAAAAAGAACAATTTCTGATCCTTTTATGGTTAAAATAAGCAAAAGTCCAGACGGACATTTGTTAAAGGGTTAATATGCAAGACTCATAATGTTCCATATTTTGGAACATTTCTTAAAAGTATAGCGCAGGTAAGATTTAAAAACTTTGGAGCTCTTGCTCTGACAATGGAAAACTTTCGGCACAATCTTTAGAAGTCACATTTGAATCCTCTGCTGACTTCCTCTATGGTTTTACACACATTTACAACAAAGCAAACCTCGAGAGGAATTCACGCTCGTGAAAATTAAAAGAAGATATTTTCAATTGATGGATCAATCGGATTACTTCACTGTTATCATTACACTGATGAAATAATAAGGAGGTTGCATTTAATGCGCTGTATCTTCCTGTTGCAACTTTCACCCCCCTGAATTACACTCCTCCTACAGAGGCCTGTCACAGCATGTTTGCAGGCGGATCACAGTGGTTATCAGGGAGAGACCATCATGTTGTAGCCATGACAATGGAAATAAATCCCACCACCTATGATTTGAGTATTTATGTCAATACATGTTGACCTGAGCTCAGCTGCTTTTTACAGTTAGATCATTCGCTGTCTATAAACAGCTGTGTGTTGCAGAAGGAAAGAGACAAGTGAGCCTTTCTTCTTGAGAAAAAGTCAACATAAAAATGCTGAGTATACTGCGTGTCTATGCCTCTAAACCAGAAATGTCTCCCTGAGCGTTTGTTCTCATTGTAACATAAACTGCAGCTTTTGAAGGAATCTTTCCTTCTCAAAGGAAGAAATTCAAGACATCAATGAGAGGAATGCCTCTCCTTCTGTGAGAAAGTCTGAAGCTTCTTTTAAGAAGAAAGCCGTGCTGATAAATAGCAGGTAAAGGGACAGGCAGAATTAGACATTTAGCGGGAATAGACGGCTATAGGAGATGTACTGACAGTTTGAAGTTACACACCATTAGACAGAGGGTCTGCCTGGCTGTCAATCAGCACAGCGAGCGGGAGTGCAGCTGACTGTGAGTCACCTCCAGTTTGCAGCTTAAAGCCCTGCAGGCAGGTGAAGGGGGTGAGACAACCAACTTCCATTTCTAAAAACAGTTGAACCCTTAAATAATGCCCTTAAATGTGCCAGTGTACCATGAAGGGAAAAGTGAAATCTGTCAGGTTACCAAAAAAATCTAAGAAAATGTTTTTTGTTTTACATGGCATTGACCAAAATGGAACAAATGGCAAACATCTGTAATGATGAGAGCATTTATTCTCCTCCACATCGTCATTCAACACGTCTTTTCCTTATGTTGCAGTTCAGGTCTGAATTACAGACAGAGTATAATCCTGCAGCAGCTATTCCCAAAGTCATGAGTGCAGCCCGGGGCACACTTTGAAATCTGAGAATCCTCTGAGGCCCGAGCTAAACCTCTGATCAACACAGAGGTAGGATCTAGACTATAGGATCAATACAATTCACATATATATTATTGTTTTCATGAAAACACGGTGATACAATCAATCCTCTTGAGCTTTACACCAAAGTGCTCACTCTCAAAGTGCGCAATTATCCATCAACATGAATAACTATTTACGTATTAAAATGAACAAATTTATCACTGAGTGTCTTACACTTGCGTCATTATGTCACATAAAAGTAAAAGAACGCCTAATTAAAACGCCATTACCTTGTTTAATACCTTGTCAGTATTTCTTACAATCCACCGTGCATATTTTACAGCAATATAAAACTAAATTACAAAACTGAAAATTAGTAATCCACTTTGGGAATCACTGTCCTACAGGATTAACATTTGTGTCTTCGACCATGAACTCTATGTGAATTTACACACCTTTTGTTTTTCTCTCATCGTTAGCAGCTTCATAAGATGAGGGAAGTGAAAAAGGAGACAGTTCTGATCTCACACCAACAGAGCTATTGTGATTTAGTTTAAACGAGGAGGTGAAGTGATGTTACACCTGGATTTTGTCTTTCTGTGTTGCCTCTGATCATATAATAAAAGGGAGTTGTGTTCCAATCTATAATATTATTAGTGTCCAACAAGGTGTGTCTGTTTGTCTATTTGACTGATTAATTAACCCTGCCCTTCGAGACAACCCTATCCCCCCTCCCCACACCAGCTCCTCTTTCCACATGCCGGAGGCTTTTCACAGCATCACCACATTTTTCACTGAGCAGTGACTTGCCATTGTCATGGCAACAGACAATGTTCTTTCTGGTTTTTTTTTTTGCCTCAGCGGCCAAGGACCCTCGACCCTGCGCTAACACAAACACATACCGGCCGAGACGCTGGCTGGTTGCATCTATATGTGTCATATATACAGTATATACGTCTGTTGAAATAACACACAAACCTCTCCACGTCACACCACTGTCAGCCACTCACCATTATCACCTCGCAAGATAATTGGATTTTATATGGCACTGTCAGACAAACCACTGTTTTTATCCATGTACCTAAATTAGTCATTGTTTGAATTGATGTTTAAACACTGATAAAATTAATCACAGGTTGATATTACCTTCTTTTTCTACCGAGTAGTTGCTCATGTGTTTTGTCATTAGAGCTGCAACAAACAATTATTTTCGTAATCGAATCATCGAGAAAATAATCCACAGATTAATCGATTAATCGCTTGGACCATAAAATGTCAGAAAACGTTATTATTATTAGTTTTTTTAAATGTTGATCAGTGTTTGTCAAACCTGGAATTGTTCTTGAATGTCTTGTTTTGTTCAAAAACCGAAATGATTCAGTTTGAATGATTTCAATCAGAAATCTTGTTTTAATCGTGAAAAAAGCTTCAAACTGATTAAAGGTGAAGTAAGTAGTTTATAGTGACATCCAGAGGAGAGGCTGAAATTTACAACAAGAACTGCTCCTCTGCTCACCCACTCCCTTCCTTGAGCGCTACGGTGTCTGCAGCAGGTCAAATGTCGTCCTCGTCGTCTTTCTCCGTGTCAGCAGATGAGGTTTGTGAGGCGAGGGAGAGGGCAAGCTACGGAGGCAGGACTTCCGCTACAAGTAAAGCGACGCTTGATTTGTTCTCTCGCGTTTGTCCTTACAGGCTCCGGTAGAAACATGGCGTCTCGCTGCTAACAGTGGCTATGCAACCACGGCCCGCGACCATGTTATTTTACATGACTTTTTGAAACACTACGAAAATGAAACAAAAACTATTATACACCGACTAGACAATGCAGGAGCACATAATATGTATAAAAAAGTGGATTTTGGGTTATATAAACCCATAAATACTACACATTGTCCCTTTAAGCGATTATCAAAATAGTTGACGATTCATTTAGCAATCGATTAATAATTGGGCGATACGATTGGTGTAGTGGTTAGTGCTCTTGCCTTTGCAGGGTTACCACGGGTTCGAGCCCCGGTTGGAAGAATGGCCTCTGCATGGAGTTTGCATGTTCTCCCCGTGTGTGGGTGTTTTCTCTGGGTTATCTGGCTTCCTCCCACAGTCCAAAAACATGCTGATGTGGGGATTAGGTGAATTGGACACGCTAAATTGACCATAGGTGTGAAAGTGAGAGTTAATGGTTGTTTGTCTCTATATGTGGCCCTGTGATGGACTAGCGATCTGTCCAGGATGTGCCCCGCCTATCACCCTATGTCAGCTGAGATCGGCACAGCACCCCCTGACCCTCTGGTGGAGGATAAAGCGGTAGATAATGGATGGATTAATTGTTTCAGCTCTATTTGTCATTACTGCATAGTAAAAAAAAAGTATTATTTGTGCATGCACTTCTTTGTATACAGTATATCTATGTCTATAGTCAAGTCAGCATGGGCTTTGTATTACACAAAGGCACAGACTAGATGTTGACAAATGATTAAAGCATAAAACAAAAGCTACAAGCAGAAAAAAAAAATAGATGCACAACGTAAAGTATATGGTTCTACCGTCAAATAAAACAATGCAAAATGTGGCAGGTGAAAATGAAAATACCCATTAGAGAGAACATGAACTGGTGTATCTGTTTCGCTGTCTTCCCCCCTGTCTGTCTGCTACCTGAAGTTTCTGGCTGCATCGCTGACATTTCACCACAATTGATTTTTCTCTCTTCTCTTTTCCTTTTTGACCATAACAGGGTTTCATCTCCCCCTGCGGTGAAGCTCCAACACCTGCTGTCTCATCTCAGCAAACTGAAGGTTTTTCTGGCACAGCCTGACTGCACTGTGAGAAATGGCCCGAAAAGGACGCATCACAGAAGAATTAAATGAAGATGATGGAGTTAAGTTTACTCTTCAAGCCATTAGATTTTATTATCATGACTGTATGCAAGCCAACACATCATGATTAATATTGTAAATGAGCCAAAAGTAAATCTGAATGCTTTTGGGAGAGCCATTAAAAACAGTTTTCAGTTACAGAGGCTGTTAAAACAACTATTTACTTCTAAATAATACATTTTTCTCTCGCTGTTAACTTTCAGCTAATGTGAGACCGTTTCTCAAAAACTAAATGACTCTCATTAGCTTCATCATGCTTGGCAGAGCAGCTGCCTGAATTTGCCCCTTTGGTCATCTCTAAAATGGCTCTGGCCACGCTGTGAAAATGTGTCGCCGCCTCCATTTATTGGCATCCATTGTAACTCAGTTGGAGTTTGGGGTGATTCAGCAGCCTGGTTAAGGCTGGTGAAGTGAGCTTCGCTGCTCTGAGTCAGTGGTGCCATCATGTGGCTGGGATGGAGAACATCAAATGGGTGTGATTTCAAACGCCATACTGTATATTCTGTGTGTAATGAAGCTGTCAGGACTTTCTTACCTCTGTCATTACCACTGGCATACTGAAGAGGCTTGCTCTTGTCGATGCTGTTGAAACTCTGGCTGCGGCGGTTGAGGTTAGATGAGCCAGGGCTCCTGGAGGCCCCGCTGCCTGCAGCAGGAACCCTGGAGGGCCCCGGTAACCTGCGGGAAAAGAAACTTTTTTAAACTTTTTGTTGTTTATAAAAAACGACATGAGGCAGACTCCTGTGACAGAAATATGTTAATGCAAGCATGTTAACTGACGAAACGGGAGGATGAACAAATAGTATTTGCTATGATGACTTGACAGTGGCAAGTATTGTATTCACCGACCAGAGATGTATTATTTCTGTCTTTAGAGCAGCTTTGCATCAGGCAATGTTTTCAATAAATATAGACTTAACTTCTGGTGCTAGAAAAATCCATGCTGAAAAATGTCCATGCTTTAACCCTTTAACACCGAGCGTATCGAAGACGGCACGTTTGCGCAAGCGCACTTTACATTACCGTAATTATGCAGCAGTTTGTGCTATCGTAAAAATTCCAAGAGTTTCTGAAATCTGATAAGTTGCAAGTCAAAGCCAACGTGGTTATTCCGATAATTTGGCTTCCGCTGTTGCAGGAAGTCTGCGAATCAGCAACTTTGTCACCAGAGAGGAGAGAGTTGGAGTTCCATTTTGTTGGCCTGTTTTTGGACGTTCAGACAAAGTCTATGTGTTATACTGTTCAAATTTCAAATTTAACACGCACAATCTGGTGTCCATGTACAACTACAATACAATGCTTTTTCGAAATAAAACTTTTTGTTTTCTAAAATAAATGCCAGATATTAAAAAGTATTCTGGGAAAATGGGCAAACTTACTAACAGGAAATGTCCTGGCCCTTTATGATTATAATAAGCCAAAATAAAGTCCAGAGGAACATTTTAAAGCTTAGGTGTTAAAGCAGGGATTTCTCAGAGTGCAACCCGTGGGCCAATGGCGGCCCGCAGAAGCATTTCTGGTGGCCCGCAATGAATTACAGTTGATAGTTTTAATCCAGGAGCTACTAAGCTTGTTAAATGTTTATTGGACATTACTGGATACAGACCATTAAGTGTAAACTGTAGAACTGCAATCTGGTCATTAAAATTATAACAAATGATATTTCTTTCTCTCTTTTTTTCCCTTTTTTTCCCCTTTGGCGGCCCTCAGTCCAATGTTGGGTTCCTAAATTGGCCCTCAGGTATCAAAACTTTGAGAACCCCTGTGTTAAAGGGTTAACACATATGTACATTAAAATATATAATGTTTTTTGTACTTTATGTATCTGTCTTCTACTTAAAGTGATTTCATTAATGATGGGGGTCAAAACCAAATGGTGTCCTTCAGTAAAGGTCTTCAACTGACAGCATCTTCCTACGTTGCCTTTTAAAGTATTCAAATTCTCTTGTTTTCAGTATTTCGTTGCTGGACCATGGCAGAGTAGCCAAACAAGAAGGACTTTGATACGAAATACACAGTGACTCTGAAAGATATTTGGCCGATTTGCATATGTCAAACTCGTGAAGTCTCACATATGCTTCAGCTGAACATTTAAATGGACAAAAAATAGTTGACAGTGGATTTAATTCAGGATCGGATAAATTAAAATTGAGGTTTGGTTGTAGTGCAGGACACAGAGCAGAGCCGCTGTAAGTGCTCTCTGCCACTGTGACATGAATACTAATGCTTAGCTCTGTATGTATTAGAGTGTAAAGTGAAAATACATCAAGAAGTGCTGGAAGAGAAAAACTCTCTCTCTCTCTCTCTGTGTGTGAGTGTTTTCCCTTGTGGGTTGATCGGGGTGAAGTAAATGAAAAAGTTTGCCTCGTCTCAGTTTGTATATGATTCATCACTACATTTTATGGGAGTAAAAAAGAAGAAATGTTACGAAAGCTGCACTATACTGCAGCTCTTTTGTTCTTTTATTTCTTCTGACAATGTAAAGATTTACACACACAGTATAACACACAATACTTTCTGTAAAGAGTCATATCTGCCAGTGTCAAATGTCAAAATAATTATATAATCAAAACCTGTTGTTAGTACCTTTAATTTTCCAACGAGTTCAAGGACCATGACGATTACTTGTCGACCTCTGCTGCTTCAATCTATTTCTTTGCATCAGTGGCTAAAACTAGATTTTTTTTATATAGGAAACTGTTCCAAAGATCACATTTTACATCACCGTATGCATTCAATATACGTTTTTGTTTCCTCTTTCATAAGCATAGTTGTGTGGTATCCAATCAAAAAGTGTCACAAGACACATCACAAACACACACACCCGCGCACACACACACACACAAACTATGATGCGAGCTGCTTGGATCAGAGTGATGTGGGTTTTTCCATTCATAGGCTAGTGCTGTTTAATAAAAAAAAAGATGAAACCTTGAGGCAAATCAAAAAATGTGCTCCCTTTCTGTCTTCGTGTTGAAAAAGCTGTCCTCGTGTCTTTTGACCACGATAATCGATCCGCTATGCTGAATATGTCACTCAAGTCTGTGTTGCAGATGCAGCCGAGATGTCGGAGGTTGCTGAGTTTATTTATGACGGAATCCTGTTAGTGGTCACACGCTTAGTGGTGCAATGTTCTGTTCTATCCCTAAGGCCTTTACATAGTAAAAAACAAACAAACACATGAATAAAAAGCATCTGCGATTGTAAAGAAACACACTGATGCGTTCCAGGATATATGAACATGAGTCGACAGCAGAGTAAATGATTAAAAAATAAAGCCACAGAGTGACCAGATCAATAGACGGAGTATAAAGTCAGGGTCTTTTATTTCCCTTGAGTATCCCTCCTCATTTCAAAATGTAGGTCAGTTACATAGCAGAATTAAAAGCCCCTTATGTTCCTTCCAGAAACATGTATCTGGAATATTTTTATACTGAAGTGAAAACGAGATGACGTGAAAAAAACAAAACGGTTTATTCTGCTGTTATCCCATGACAAACAATACTACATCTGAAATTCTTGAAAGCAACATTTTGTCTGTGAAACTTGTCTTTTTAATCCAATTTATTACAATGAATTAATTGGATTTTATTGTGATAACTGACGAAATAAAACATTGTATGTGGCTGGTTCCAGACAGTTTTTTTTTGTAAGTAAAGAGACATTATTGCATTGTTACTTTTACAGAGCACACAGACCTGTTATTAAAAGATGCACCTGATACAACACACGCTCCCATTATGACTGCTGTGAACATGAAGGGCAATGCCCCATGATATTGTTCTATTCTATCCCAAATCCAAAATTAACAGTTCAAATGATAAAGCATCCAGGGTCTCAGAAGGTGCAGGACTCATAGTTCATCATCTGTCACCTGACTGAGCCACAGTCTGTGGAAAATGACGCCGTTTGTAAATAAAAACCAGTAGAAAGCTGCTTGGGAATGAGACCTGGCCTGTTTACAGTCATTAAAGGACTCTTATTATACCCTATTTCTCCAAGTTAAACTAGTTCCCTGGTGTCCTAATGAACATGTCTGTGACATGCTTTGGTCAAAATACCATAAGGATGAAGCACCACAGCAGTTCAATCACCCTGCCAAAACAGCCCTGTTCAGAACGCTCTGTTTAGTAGTATCTCTTTAGGTCCACCTTAAAATGTTTTTAAAAAAAGTAAAACAAAACTTAAGGGACAGGAAATGACATCAGCCACAGAGGCTACCGGGAGCTAACAGCAGTTAGCATTTGGAAAAGTGATCATTTGCAGGCTCTAGCAGGCACATTGCCGTCATATATAACATGCATCCACTGGACAGATAAATCCTCTGAGGCTGGAACTTTGCAGACTTCCGGTTTTCGGATACCTTTGCCCTCGTCAGCATTCTCTCGCGTGTTTTACGGACAAAGCGGAGCTCCGCGAGACAACAATTCCAGGAATTTAGTGCATTGTGACTTCCCAGTGAGTGCGGAAGTCAACATCATGTGTTTTATCTCCTGTACTTAGACTGAGGAGGACCGCAAAAACATGAGTGAGTCATCTTTTTTCACACTTCGGCGACTGGACCTACAGAGTCCCAAATATACGTATTTAAATGATTAAAAAGTTGATTTAGCAAAATATTGAACCTGACAGTTAATGTCCCTCCTCAATCACTGTGGTCTCAAACTCATCCTGCTCTCTTTGAATCTACTCAAATCAGCTCAGCAGGTCATTTTTTGATATCAGGAGTCTCACGCGGGGTTAAGCTGAAGGTGATTGGATCATGTTCACAGCATGAGGTTAAGCTATACCTGCGGTAAGTCAGCTCATGTACTGTGAAATGCAAACATTATGTGATATACGTGATGATAAAAAGATAATAGGCAAAAACCTGACAATGAGAAGCAGAAACAATGCCAGTTCTGAACACTAAGTCCCGCTGAATATTCCACATGCTGCTTTTACACTCTACTGTACATCTGCACTGGTGACAACAGACTGCAGACAGCAGTGTGTTCACAGATGCTAATCCAGGTCTCATAGCAGAGTCTTGGTGCTCTGCCTGGGTGATCTCACTGAGCTGCAGCCAGAGGAAGTCCCTCAGCTCAAACAGATGGACTGCTACACTAACACAGAGAGCCAGAGAGAGGGAGAAAGAGAGAGAGAGGGCAAAAGAATGCAGCGGAGCAAACAAGAGAGCTATCGAATTGTGGTGTTCAAAAGGAAACACAACCCCTTCACAACTGCACTGATAGTGGTTTAGTGAAACAAGCAACCAGAAATAAATTAAAAATTATCAATAATGACATTGAAAGAAAGGAGGAAAAAAAGAGGAATGGGGAGATGATGCAGAGAGCAGGAGAGTCTGCAGATGCAGACAACAGAAAATGAAAGATGCATAGTGGGGGGAAAAAGGAGAGAGATTGCCGCAATTCAGTCCCTTTTATCATCAGATACTTTCATCTTCCAAAATGCATGTGATAATGCCCTGGCACAATGAATCTGTAGAGGGAAATAAGATGGTCATTCTGGACAGTGATTTTGTTTTAGAACAGACTTGGTTGAAGTGTATGTGGAGAGGATCTGGACATCAAATTATTCAGACGGTCAGTCACTGACTACACACTTAGAAATAAGGGTTCCAAAAGGGTCCAAAAGGAGGTTCTGGGACCATTTGCTTCTGAAAACCCAGAAGAAAGGGTTCCAGTAAGAACAAGTTTGATCCAGAGAACCCTTTAAAACCCCTTTCCTGAATAAAGGGTTTTGAAAGGGTTCTTGGTGGAACCCTCTAAAAGAGTTCCAGGTGGAACCTTTATAAAAAGGTGCTGCAGACGGGAGAGCATTTTCTACTCATTTTCGGCCAGAGTCTTGCCAGTGAGTGTGTGTGGGGGGCTTAAACCAGCACCTCCACATCCGTATCCTATAATAATACCCTCTGTTTGCCAGAATGCAAAGCAACTGTCTGGCTTTCACACCACACCGTGTTATCTTGATGATACTACTACTACTTGATGATCTACACTATGTGCTAGGACATAGGAAGGTACTTGGTTACACTTAACAAAGGAGCATCTGTTTCTGGAGCACAAAGCAAAGGAGTATTTTCTACTCTCCCTTAATGGGATGGTTAGTAATGTGCATTCATTTATGTATTTTCAGAAAAATCAATTAAACATTGACTTAGCTTTGTGTTTATTGTGACAGATTACAACAAGACCCCAAGTGTCAAAATTATGCTAATTATGGAATAACATGAATAGAAATCAATGACCGACCTGGAAAGCAGTAAAGCTGTATGCATGCATGCAGGATTTGTACCACTATGTGGATCTGAAATATGAATGACACAGCTTCTAATACTCCGCTAACCAAACAAACACGGAACCATTATACTTCACTTTAGTGAACAGAGAAGTACAATTATAGCAAAGAGCACTTCCTCTGGGAAGACAATGAAGACAACACAGTGGTTATGTTTTCACACGTGTTAGGACAAACCAAAACAAGTGGAAAAATGACTCGTTTAGCTCAAGCTAAGAAACTAAATCTTATATAAAGAGCACATCTTAAATGGCACATAAGAAATACATCAATTGTAAGAACTGCTTAATGTCTTAATCTTCTTGTTTGTTTGCTGTGTGCAGGAATTATAAAAGCAAATTCCTGCAGCATTGAGGATTGATGTCAGTGATGTGAGCAGGGAGATTACCACCCATAGGGTTGGAGCTGCTGGCTGCAGCATTTTTGCCATTGCTCAGTAGCGGCTGGAGAGGAATTATTTGCCAGCACGCTGGTTCACACAGTCTCTGAGCTGGAACAAATGCTGCAAAGCATTAGACAACTGCACTCTTGGGTGTGCATGTGTGTGTATGTGAGGGCAGATTTGTGGGTGCATGTCTGATATGAACATATGTGCAACGTATTTCTACCTTTCCATCTTTACACTTCTGTCTGTATGCGATGGTGAAGTTACAAAACATCACACAACATTTTGCAGAAGTCGAAGCCTGTGGTTCCCTAACTCTTAGCTACAGCGCAGAGCTGACACAGAGAGTTTACCATCAGTGGAAGCTGATTTAACAGCAGCTGCTTTGCCAAGGTTTGCGAAAGAGATATTCTCAAAGGACAGAAAGGAAAACTTCAAGTGTAATAAACAACCTCTCTAAAGAGCTTTGCATTCAATTCTTAATTTCCTTATGGTGATTCTGGCAATGTTTGTAAGGGAGTGTGTTAGTGCTGCGTCAAACTTCTGTAGCCTTTACCTGTCAGTCAAACCGTGACTGACATTTTGTTTTCTTAAGTGAGTTTGGTCGGTGAGTTTCAGAGTTTCTTTCTTTACTATGTCCGAAAATGAATTTGGTACAATTAAGCCTGTTTAACTCAAGCTCAGTACTTGCTTACTTGCACATTACTCACATCTACTACAGTAGCATGGAAAGAAATCCTCTGCTCCCACATTTACATTTAAATGTGTCATTTTGAATGCACCAGTCTTGACGTTAATGAGAACAATGCCAAAAGATTATTTCCAGAAAAGCTCTATCACACTGCGGGTGTTCAAAACTGAAAAGGTTATGTTTAATAAGGCTGATAAGTCTTGGGCTGAAAAGGTACAAGGGAATGTTATAATGAACTCCTCACGGATCCTGTAACTATGAGGTGACTGGTCTGGTGACTGTGCCGTTATGCACAGTGTCCTTTAGGAGGAAAAACAACACTGAATCACTATCAGCTGTTCTGTGGCTGACCTCTGACTTCCCTTTGATTATCACTCAATATGATGTAAATGATCAAAATACGATGTGACATGGAAATACGTGGAAAAGGTCACGGCAACAAGCAATTCAGAATATGGGAAACTGTATGGATTCATCAAAATTGACATGAAATGTGTGCTGTATTTACCTTGTGTTCTTCTTTTGTGGTGACCCTATTCCACTGTGGCCCGGAGGACTTGCATATCGTGCTGTCAGACTGAGGAGAGAGCAGAGAGGAGGACATACTCTTAAGACAAGTTAGACAAGATCTGAGACCAGGTTGGAGTTTCTTAACCCTTTAACACCGAATGTATCACAGAGGAAACGTCTTTAATTTGTGCTTTTGGAAAAAAAAACAGTTTCTGAAAGCTGACCAGTTACGCATCAAAGCCAACACGTGGTTATTACGGTAATTTCCCTCACGCTGATGCAGAAAGCTGGCGAATCAGCGTCTTTGTCGTGAGAAAGGGAAAAAGTTTAGGACAAAAACTCACAAATGTTATTTTAAATATGTTTTATGCTGTTTAAATTTCAAATTTAACACACACAATCTGGTATTCGTGTGCAAATTAATTTTTCTTCATTTTAAATTGTTAATACACTATTTTGTGCAGTAAATTGTAAATAACTGGAATGTTGAGATTCTACCTGGAACCTGGTCTTCAAGGGTTCTTGGTAACACTAATTGTTCCAGTAAGAACCATTTTGATCCAGAGAACCCTTTAAAACCCCTTTCCTGAATAAAGGGTTTTAAAAGGGTTCTTGGTAACACTAAGGGTTCTCCTAGCCGAATAACCTTATATGGTTCTACTTGGCACTTTTATTTCTAAGAGGCAAAGATAGAGACAGCAGGAGAAAAACAAAGACAGGAAGATGCACATTGTTACGAACGGGATCATGCCATCAGATATTTAATTTGGTGTTTTTTAATACCACATGCGTATGACTAAACCAATAACGTCCATTTATAGAGCCGCCGACATTAAATAGCCGAAAACAAAACAAAACACTTTGGCATTCAATTTCGTGGCTGCACTGTTTGAAGAAAAAACCCCAGAACGCACAACACACACTAGGCAGAGGCTTAGGAAAAGCCCACAGCACCAGTCACGTCACCGTTTATTGCCCAACACTCACTGTTAGTCATTCACAGGAATTAAAATGGGCCGTTACAGGTGGGCTGTAAAATGTTTGACAGGAAGTAGTTAAGCTAATGTAGAGTGCTTTATGAACAAAGAGGTCATCATATGTAAAACCACCCTGAAGTCAAAGACCAGTTAGGAATGCCGTGTGTAAATGTCTAAAGTGTAATGGCCTGTGTGAACTATATGACTCACAAACATGTGAGTATCTCTCTCTGTTGTATATCGCACACACTAACTGAACAGACCCTCTATTGAAAGTTAATTCCTAATACCATAGAGGTACAGTATGTATATTATTTTTAGCTCGAAAAAATGTACCTCAAAGACATATTTTTATGGCTGATGTTATCACAAAAACAACTCGTGAAAAAATGCGTGTTACACACACATTCTTGTACTTGCTGCATACTGAGGACCGGGTAAAAGTGCTGACAAAGTGAGGACCAGCATTTCCACTTTATAAATCAACACAATTACAAATATCTACTTCATGGATGACATCTATAAAGAACTACTGGGTACAGTACCATAAAATGTCTGCAGGTGGAGCCCTAGAGCAAAAGGTGTGTGATACACCAGGGCAGGAAAACAGGGTTTGTGTACCAAATTGAGGACCTCAGCATGTTTACAACCTAAGGAAGTGATTTCAATGAAGACAAAGTGAGGACCGGCCAAAATGTCCTCACTTTGTAAAAATGTCCTCACTTTGTTGGTGGAAAACCAACAAAGTCCTCAGTATGCCGCAAGTACACACACACACACACACACACACACACACACACACACACACACACACACACACACACACACACACACACACACACACACAAACAGAAGCTATTGGCTTCATTTGAAATGTTCACTCAAACCTCCTGCTGACAATAACCTGGTTTCCATTCAAATGTAACACAGGTTTTGGCTGACTTTTCAAAATGTTTGGCAAAAGAAAAATACACATTTATATGTGTGTTTCCATCTACTGTTGAGCCAATAGTGGGAAACTAGTTGACCAGGATAAGGATAATGAGCTGCAAAAGTGTAAAGTCTGGGTCACAATAAAGGCTGCCAAGCATTTGCCTCTGAGGCCGTTGATACTTGGCTGCATTTCATCGCTGCTCCCCATCATTTGTTGTAATAATACAGATTGTTAGCTATAAATCAATAAATATTAGTTTCCTCATCAGTCCACATGTACTGTACTTTACTGTCACTACCATCTTTTCCAGTGCACTGAAAATTTGGAAACTTTTTCACAATATTATTCCAACTACAATCATGAAAAAAAAAAGAAAAAAAAAAGACTACAATCACTGAGAGAATGCATTTCAATAGCAGTTTTCACAGTTTCATCACAGAAAATTGACCATGCATAAATAAATAAATATCTTGCCTCAAGTGAATACTGTATCAAATCCTTCCGTGTTGATAAGATGAATCAAAGCTTAGAAAGGCTGAGGAGACACTTGAGCTTTGCCAATCAGTTTCTCTTGAGGAGAGCTGCAGCTCAACAAAAAAAAGCCGAGCAGTATCTGAAAACAGTCCTCAACAATGACCGGAGCAGTGGAGCTGCTGCACTTTCAGCTGCAGCACGGAGGAAGCACCCAACACCAGCAGTCTGTTCTGACGTTCTTCTCCTCCGGCAAACGAGGAACAAGTCTGTTCTCTGTTTTGCGATTGTGGGCTGCTGGTTTGTCGTTGGTCAGTGACAATAAACTACCTATACTGTTTGGCTGAATGACGCACTGCAGTCATCACATCCATTTTTTAACATTGCTTTAAACTGCAGATAGATTTGAATTCTCAACATTTGATGCATTTTATTGCCCCTCAACAGAGTGAATGTAAAATGGTGTGAGCAGTGAGAGACGACAGCATAATCAATCATGTAAGCTTGTTATTTGATTGAAAATAAATATAAACCCTAGACGTTGAATAAATTAAATTTTGAGAGAAGTGAATACATTGATAATTTAGTAGTTTGTTTTCTTATCCATCTTGATGTGGTGAATGTTGATGTTTTTTTTGAGAAAGTTTGCTAGCTTATCAAATAAAGGCACCTGTGGCCTCTAGATGTCACCGGTAACAACAATGTTTGTTTCCGTGCTGCTACTTTCTCATGACTTAAGCACAAAACGTGGAATTACACGTTCTAAGATAACCCTAAGCTCACAGGTGAAATTTTGAAGGCTTGCATTTCATTTAGGTAAAATCAAATTAACAATTACCCTAACTGTAACCATCACAACTAAGTGCCTAAACCTAATTCTAAACTAAACCTTAAACTAAACCTAATTGTAACCCTAATACCAGGACTTAACCCTGAAAAATAAATTTTTAGGGGTGTCAGGATGTGAGGGCCAGCCTAAAATGCCCTCACTTCCTTAGGTATACAAGTTTTTGGGCGTTCACAAAGATGCCCATACAAGAACACACACACACACACTGTTAGTACTCATATCTTTCCCTCTGGACAATGAACTTCACCTTTAAACCATCTATGCTGAGGTGCCGAGTCATTGTGTATAAGTAATTGACCTTGTAGAATATGCTAATTTACCTCAGCCCAGAGAGCAGAGCCCAGACAGCAGAACCCAGAGGAAGCCAGTTCACGGCAGTTTCCTATTATAGTGGCGAGTGTCTCTGGATCATGCTATTAATGTGCTATATGATACATGACATGTCCGTTAATGGTGCCCGGCAACGAGATATGTTCCTCCATAACTTCCCGAACCCTTCACTGTTCACATCACAGTTCAGTCCCCATAAGTTGTTGTTTTTGTTTTATGTCCTAAATAGCACTCTGCACATCGTTTGCACTTTAACATGTGCTTCACATAGCTTTTTTAGTTAGTGTTTCATCCTTTTGCTTTCTTTTATACATAGAGCAATGTTTAATGATGAGGAACAAGGGTTTTAAGTCAATAAAGGCTGGAGAGGTAAGCTTGTGTTGCAGCAGACAACACTTTTATATGACCTTTTTCTTCCCGACCCCTCCTCACCAATTCAATGAAGGCAGAGGTGTTGAGTCCACAGCCTGGAATGCCAGCCCACAACATTTGAAATAGTTTCCAATGTGGAAAAAAAAAGACAACAAAAGACACAAACGCATGGCTTAGGAAAAAGGAAAAGGGATGGGCTGGTGGTGGTGAGAAG
The DNA here is from genome assembly GCF_963457635.1 of Microchirus variegatus. Lineage (NCBI taxonomy): Eukaryota > Metazoa > Chordata > Actinopteri > Pleuronectiformes > Soleidae > Microchirus > Microchirus variegatus. Next base: position 15,496,291 of record NC_139821.1, read on the forward strand.
GAGACTGAGGTGGAGGAAGAGTCTGTCATTTTGATTGAATTAAACATACACCAAACATCACTACACTCTTAGAAATAAGGGTTCCAAAAGGGTCCTTCTACAAGGGCTGAGGTTCTACCTGGAACTATTTGCTTCTGAAAACCCCTTTCCCCAGGAAAGGGGTTTTCAAGGGTTCTTGGTAACACTAATGGTTCCAGGTGGAACCTTTATACAAGATTCTACCTGGAACTAAAAAGGGTTCTCCTATGAGGACAAGCGGAAGAACCTTATATGGTTCTACTCAACACTTTTATTTCTAAGAGTGTAGGACCTCCAACTAATAGTACACAACACTGTGGTAGGCATGCATGTGATATTGATTGCAACTGCAATATAAATATAAATAAATATAATATATATTTGAATATTTTCAATACATACAGAATCTGCACAAAAGTGGTAAAAGTACCCGTCCACACTGAGCTACAATCAATTAAAACCAGGCTGTTGGAAGCAAACTATTTACCAGTTCATAATCCATTCTCCTCGTATCACCATGTGACCTCCAAAATAATCCAAATCTTTCACGTTACTGCAACACTGCCACTATTACTACTACTTCACACACAGCTCAGACTACAACTGTACCTAGGAGACGAGTCAGGCTTGCTCAGGTTGCTGCCTCTCCCATAAGGCAAACGACTCTTCCTGTCACGAGAAATGGCGGTGGGCAGGCGCGAGGAGCGCCGGACCAGGGGGTCATCGTGTTCACCCCGGGACATGGTGAGTTAAAGAGGGAGGGTTTGCTGTGCCCTGCCTGGCTGGGGGGCCCCTGCCTTCTAGAGCTCTGAAAAACTCCTGTGGCTCCAGTCTGTCTCAATCTGACCAATGGGAGTTCCCCTTTGACACACACACAGATCCACACACATCCCCATACCCTATCCAAGACACCAGCAAGGCCAGCAGGTGCTGTCTATAGAAAGCTCACCATACTGCAACAGTAGATGTGCAGTACTCCAAATATGTGTCAGTGTGGGAGTGTGTGGGAACGTGCGTCTCATCAGAAAATGACAGCGTCACTAATTCCAAACATCCAGTCTTCTGCTTTCTCTCGTATATTTTACTGAAGCTACTCAGCTACAAGTTTTTCATCTCAGTGTTTTGAATACCGGGTGATAAGGAAGAGAAGTCCTTTGTGTGAGCTCAAGCAGAAGAACATTAGACATCAGTAATATAATTCGATGTTGATACGGTCAACAAAAATAGCAGAGAAAGCAAAGTAAAAAAACAACAAAAAAAAAACGTGATTCCATTCAATTTGTGCCGTGGTCTCAAGTTATGCAGCGCATTCCTCGTAAAAACTCAATTTCAAGCAGTCTAGACACAACAAACAAGATGTGAGATGTGGCATCTCTGTGTCCTACATATCTGTATGCAACACTGCTCTGAAATATATTAGTTTTAAAAAGGCCAACATCTCTTCTCAGCGAGACGCAATACTGATATTGTGATATTCACTGAGAACTGGCGATGATTCTTGTATAACCTGTTCTTCATTGCCCCAAATGCATATAGACTGAATCTGAAGCTGATGTTCAGCCATGTAACATGTGCCGGTAGTAAAAATAAAAGCAACAGTAGAGCAGGACTGAGTCAAAGGGTGAATTCCAATTCCTTGCCTAACCCTCAATCTCAAAAATGCGCGCTCCCGCTAGTGCAAGTGCTGTCCTGATTCTCAGAAAAATTAAGTTAGTTTAAGGGCTGTATCGCCCTCAATATTGAGATTTTCCGAGACCACCCTTGGGAGCAAGGGCTACCCAGAATGCATAGCGTGTTTTGACATAAGAAAGATGGCGTCGAAAGCAGTGAAACGAGTGCACTACAAATTAAGTATTTTCTTTGTTAATAGAGATATAAAAAATTATGAAAAGCATTGTATTATCTTAGTTTAGGCCCATATTATGGATTACTGACATCATTGTTGCGTAACATTTATTTTTATTTTACGATCTTTTGTCAATAGCTGGCCGGTGCGGACACGCGATCGTTTGCTATGGTTTACTTTTTAATAAGCCGTGGTGTGCAGTAACTGTCAGCTGAATATGTCTGTGGTTGTGGTATTTGTATGAGTATCATCTTATTACTAACTGACAACCTACCCTAAATGTAAATGTAAATGTAATAACTTGACTGACAAACGGATCGTAATAAATAATCGTGATGTAAATGTGTTCTTCTCCTTTTTTGGAGTTGACAGACTGGACGCAGCTTTCGCATTATTCTGCCCCCCACAGTCTGAAGACGTATCTGCATTTAAGGGGTGTCCCATTTCTAAGTGACAAAATAAACCTCAACACTTGGTTTTGAGGGCCAGTTAAAATTAAGGGTTGAGCTTGAGGGTTAAGATAGGAATTGGAATTGGCCCAAAGTCCCATCTCATCTTACACACATTATAGCTACAGTGCTTCTTGGGAAATGAGGAGAGCCATTTCTATACTTTTGTTATTGAGCGAAATATGAATCCAGTACTGGACCAAATGTTTAAAACCAAATACTTCTAACTCCCCAATTTCATATTTAGCTACTTTGTGTGCATGGGCTGTCCTTCCTCCCACAGTCTAAAGCAAAGGTGCAGATTGTTGGTAAATTGAACACTCTAAATTGGCTGTAGATGTGTGAGAGCGGATGGTTGTTCGTCTCTATTTGTTGGCCTTGCGATGGAATGGCGACCTGGCCAGGGTGTGCCCTGTCTTTTGCATTATGTCAGCCGGGATTAGAATAAAGTGGTACAAAAAGAATGAATGTTGCACCGTCACAGATTTACAGATTGTTGGAGGTTGAATATTCCAGACATCTGCGAAAAATTCACAGATTAATGACTGACTTTATCACTGTCAGACACAGTTTGGTTTCTCTGACCTCAACTGTGGCCTTCAGCATTCAGAAGTGATTAACTCATCAGTCCAGGACAGTGAGAGGACAGTGAGACATTACTGGAGCTGCAGACAACAAGGGCACAGGGTCTGCGTGGAAATGAATTGAGCCACTGCACAGGGATCTTCCATAAAAAAAAAACATGTTTTCAGATTTTTGTTTGATTGAAAGACAAAGAGAATCGCTTCTGGAATTACTTCATGAGTACTGGAATTGCATTATTTATCGGGGTGATGCAGTGCAGTGCTTCTCCACCTGTTGGTGTTGGTGGGGAGAGGCAGCTGTGCCCTTAAATTTACAATTGCACAATGCATTTACGACGTACAGCGTCCAGACAAAGTAAAGCTGGAGCTCCTGACAATAATATCAACTTACTCATTTCTCGACACTGTCTGCTCTTATTGCAATGATTTTCCACACTGTACCTTAACGACCCCCACAGACACACAAATGCACGCAAAGCATGGCTAAACAGAGTCGTAACTCGATCTAGTCAGTCGGAATGTTGTTCATGTACGGCATGTCAAGCAATTTAGACGCTGCTTTAAGACCTGCTCCATCTATTTGCATCACACAGGGAAATACCCTTGCCTTTCCTGCCTTTTCCTGCTCAGCTGTCATTATACCAACGCTTACACTGTGTAATGAATAATAATAACAATGATGATGACCACTAATAATGAAAATATTAACAAAGTGAAAACCTAGCAGAATTAAACTAAGCAAAACTTTGACGAGACTTAAGAAGGACAACACTTTGAGTATGATACCAATACCGATATCACAATCTTGAAAATTTCCAATACTGATATCACACCAATACAATATTTTGACATCTTTTATATTAATGAAGTTTATTAAGGAATCTACTAAGCTATTTAAGCTTAAACCTATACCACCATTTAAAAAACATAATGCTCCAAGTCATACATTTATATTATATGTAGGGTGTATGAAATTGTTTTCGGTATTGGACTGATACCGAGTATCATATCGGCTCATCTCTATAAGCAGCCACCCAAAATTCAGCTGAATTTTCACTTATTATGCAGAAATACTCTAAATTTGCTTTTTGGTAGAGAGCTTAAGTAAATGAGAAGTTGGTTAATATTCTCATATCTGTATTTTATGTATCAGCTTGCTAACAAACCTTAACATAAAGACTGGAAACTGAGGAAGACTGAGTCTAAAGCAGCAGATACTTAAAGTGATAAACATAAGTGTAAAAATGTGTGTGTATGTACATTATTTGTGACCTTCAGGCAAAGCTACAGTATAGGAAAATTGTTAATTGCTGCATAATCTTGTGCTTTACCCCTCTGCCACTGCGGGGACACATTTTAATGTTAAGACTGCATTAACATGCTGAAAAACAGCTGATGCAGCAGAAACCAAGTGAACATTTAATGGGAAACATCTTTCATGAAAGCTGTTACTTATTTCCTCTGGAAATCTGGTCTTATAGATTTATGGTTTACAAAAGCTCGAACTGGACCCAATTAAGCATCCAAAAGCAATAAACCCGGCAACCTCTCTTCTAGCATGCGTCTGCAAAATAATGGGTTAGTTAATGCAAACCAGTGACATGAGCTTACCTCGCTGACCTGTAGACTACCTCTGCCCCACACGAGACCCAACAATGTACTATATCACAACCACATGAGCATCGGCAGTGTAATACATACCTGGACTGCATCTCTTGTGTTTGTCTGTTGTGGCTGCTGGCGGATGGTGCAGTGCTGCTGGTCTGCTGGCTGAGCTCCACCAGGGACTGGTAGTACTGCTGCTGTTGTTGCTGCTGCTGCTTGTAGCGCGATAGGATGAAGAAGAGGCCCAGGATGCTCTTTAGATTGCCATTCCTGATCTCTGCACAAACAAAGAATAATGTGAGTCCATCGTATGATCTTTGTCATTTTATGAGAACCAAACAAAAAATGCATTTTCAAGACCATTCATTGTGTATTTCAAACACATTGAACATCATTTGGAGATAAAGCTCAACAGCAGCTATACAACAAGCATAGCTTTTATGGGGGCAGTTATGCACTGGCTTGGTGGAGTCATTTTTGAATTCTGCATGAAGGGACACATACTCAAAGAAGAGGAAGCAGTTGAAATAGATCCAGACATGAGCATCTGCTCGCATACACAAGCTAACACAGCTGGGTAATTTAGGGGTGAAGCTCGGCATGGGAACAGCCAAAAATATTGTACAGGATCTTCATTTGCAGTTCTGCTAAGGTCATGAAATAAGGAACTGATATACGGTTGCTACTGCCACAGCTGTGGGACACTGAGAGTCAGAAGCACCACAGCTCTGACTATTGATATTATTATTGCATTACTGTAAGTATTAAATGGATGTTTGGAGACTCAAAGAAGCTCTAGCCCTGCATGTGTTTCTGTATGGTTCTTTTCTTTACAAGTTAATATTCAAACTTTTAAAGTAAACTTTAAATAAATGTTGAGTTTCAGTGGAACTTTGTCTCGGCTAAGTGCTAATCTTACCCTCAAAAAGATCTCAAGATCTCAAGTTCCTCTGAGACAGAACTCAAACAAATGCATCTCTCACACATTCCTGCACACACAGCTGAGATAGGATTCAGTCGTCTAAGAGTAGGGAAAATTGATTGCTGTGGCTAAACGCACCCATTTGTGAAATGGAGTTTTCATATCAAACTCGCAGTGAATGCTGGCACACACAGGAACAGGAAAGATGGCAGCGGCTGACGCAGGGCTTTTAACTCCATTTTTCAATCTGGAGAGGCTAAAGTGTTTGCTGTTTGGAGTGTGAAAGTTAGAGAAGATTAATCTCTCGGGGGTGTTTTCCATTTTCTAACACCCAGAGGTGGCAATTTATACTGGGCCCAAGAGAGGGCCTAAACAGCAGTGTTTACTATGCTTTAGAAAGACAATCATTAAAGACCAAAGGGGTGCACTGGATTGAAACTAGTGAATTTAATAACAATTGTACTGATGTGGACAAGAAGAAAACAATATTTCACTGATCCCAAAAGGGAAACTGCCTTAAGGCCAGTGTGTGCTTGTTGGCCTCATGTCCTAGTAATGAGTATTTTTGCATCATTACATTACTGACCTGCAATGTTATGTAGGAATGTAACTTGAGTAGAAAGATTAAAGTAGACATATTATACCCTATTTCTTCAAGTTAACCTAGTTCCCTGGTGTCCTAATGTACATGTCTGTGACGTGCTTTGGTCAAAATACCTTAAGAATGAAGCACCAAAGCAGTTCAATCACCCTGCCAAAACAGCCCTCAGTTTTGAGTGCCTGTCTCTTTAAATGGAAATGAGACACAGGAAACCATGTTAGCGTCACTGAGACTCCGGTAGCTAACAGCAGTTAGCATTTGAGATGATGTATGTTGTGATTTGGCCCTAAACAAATAAAATTGAATTGAATTGGTTTGGATTTGGAAAAGCAATCATTTGCCGTCATATATAAAATGTATCCACTGGACAGATAAATCCTCTGAGGCAGGAAGTTTGTGTAGAACTCTGTGCTGCACTGTTTAGCCAAGAGTAGAACACTTTGCCGTCTTGTCTTGCCTGCACTCTCGTGTTTTTTTTAGCGACAAAACTCTGTGAGACAACAATTTCAGGAATGTCTCATTGTGATGTGATCCTGTTTTATCTCCTGTATTTAGACTGAGGCGGACCACAAAAACATGACTGAGTCATCTTTTTTCACACTTTGCCGACTGATAGGGCCTCCAGAGTCCCAAATATAAGTATTAAAATTGTTAATAAAAAGTTGATTTTGCATAATATTTCTCATTTAAAGGGACAATGTGTAGTATTTATGGGTTTATATAACCCAAAATCCACTTTTTTATACAAATTATGTGCTCCTGCATTGTCTAGTCACTGTATAATAGTTTTTGTTTCATTTTCGTAGTGTTTCAAAAAGTCATGTAAAATAACATGGTCGCGGGCCGCGGTTGCATAGCCACTGTTAGCAGCGAGACGCCATGTTTCTACCCGAGCCTGTAAGGACAAACGCGAGTGAACAAATCAAGCGTGTCTTTACTTGTAGCGGAAGTCCCGCCTCCACTCTCTCCGCTTCGTCTGCTACGGCCGCGGTAGCTCGCCCTCTCCCTCGCCTCACGAACCTCATCTGCTGACACGGAGAAAGACGACGAGGACGACATTTGACCAGCTGAGGATACGGTATCGCTCAGTGAAGGGAGGGGGTGAGCAGAGCAGCAGTTCTTTGTTGTACATTTCAGCCTCTCCTCTAGATGGCACTATAAACTACTTACTTCACCTTTAAGTAAATAGCAAGACATGTTTAACATGCATATTTCATTTTCATGTTTATTTTCAGATGAACTTCATGTTCCTGTTTTTATAGTTGGGTTATCTTTTTTAGGACTCAATGTTTCTGTCAACTGACTGGTGTTTTGATCTAAAGCTTAACACATTGTCTGCATATTTCTCTATTGCACACCCTGACCACATCTCTATGGTTTTTGTTTTGAACCCACACCTGGTGACTGTGGACGTCACTGACACTGACTAAATCCACTGTCATGTACATAGAACCAATCTGAATCGTTTGCTTTGTGTGGCCATTTGTGGGGCTGAATATGGTCAGCAATAATACTTTTGACATCATCTACTTTTGAGATTGTGACATCAAAGCAGGATTCATCCATAACAGGGTCACAAAGTCTGACAAGAAAACCTCCAAACCATTAACACCACACCACATCACACTATAACTGTGCAGAGTGATGAACAAAATCACAAACACCAAACAGACTCTTTGAGAAATGATGTTGAAATTTGGAGGAAGTTGTGGTTGAGAAGAAAATAACTTGCCACTTTTGATTCCCCCCCTTAGAAATGTTCAAACCTTGACTTGTAAAGCAAGAGGACTCTGAGGGAATGTAGCAGAAACATGTTTTTTATTGGCCCTTGGCCCTCAATGAAAAAATATGCGGTTGCTCCTGATGGCCTCTTAAGTGGTCGATATTCAGTCTTCATTTTCTTATTTAGAGAGCTTACTTTTTTAACGAGTCACAAAGCAATTTTGGAGGAGAGGGGAAAAATCCTGACACAGCAAAAATAAATATAAAGAAGACACATTCTGTGTCTACACTTAAGGATAACTTTTATTTTGTGTCTTCGTCTATTTAATGTGCAGTCAAGGTCTTTCTTTGAAAGTCATTAACATGGTTTTCTTTTTTCTTAAGTTGCTGCCCTGAGTGTCTTTGTACAAGTGATTTAATTCATTCGATCTCAATGAACTCCTATTTAAGTTCAGATAAATAATTTACTAAAGGTTTTGTTTGCTAGCCCAAAATCTTCTTTAACAGCCAGGTATTTTGGATTGACATTAAACAAAACTTGAACATAATGCGTGCGTGCCCTAGGCCTGACCCGCAATGCAATTATGGCCAATGATGCAGCCTAAATCTCGCTGTCACAGCACATATGAGAGTTTAAGTGGACTAATGAAATTAGACCTATTTTGAGAGGGAACAAAGGAAAAGAAAATCACCCACTGAGATCAATAAGCATGGACTTTATTGTGGTGAGCAGGTCATACTGAGGGTTAATTGCTAACACCGAAACCACGAGGAGCCTGTTCTGCTTAGATCTCAGCTGCAGAAAACCTGCAGTGCATAGAAGCTTTAATAACTGCTCACTGTAGCCCATTATCAACTTGAGGAAATGTGTGTTTGAGGCCTTTACACCTGCTTCTATGCCTGGAAACAGTAGAGTGAACTTCCTGTGGATAATTATCACATTTCAAGTCATAAAACCTTTGCTGCTTTTGATATACTTTTGTAGTTATGGGAACATTTGTGCGATTCCGTTTGAGTAGCTGAAGCTTCAGGTCTAGCTTAACGGAAACACATGTTTGCAATATCAATTGAAATATGGTAGTAGTTAGCATTGAAATTCAATCAGGTTCAGCATGCTGAGCATATACAATGGTGAGTTAACAAAAGGATTGAACACAAAATCAAGTGGAAATTAGTTTAGCAAGAATTGAACAATAAAAAAAAATCTGCGGAAATTACTATTGAGTAAGAGGTCATTATAACAAATAAAATGTTAATGTATGCACATCAAACATTCCTCTTCATTTTATTCCCCTGCCTTGCTTTAAAAAAAGGTATAAAGAGAGCATATGGCAGCCAATGAAACCAAGGAAAGATAAGAGGGGAGACATGGCCATCTAACTGAACTATAACAAACACGCGTGCACTGTTAACTCCATAGGTTGAGGCCCGGTAAAGGCTGAGGGAAAGATGGACTGAGTGAAGAGTGATGATGAAAGGCAGCAGCAACAGCCACAGACTGAGTAACCCAATAGCCCATATATTTACAGACCCACTTTGAAATTCCAAGTCTAGTGAGTCACCTTGCTGTTTTTAGTGCTGTAGTGGTGGGAAGAGAATTGGGAGCTATTGGTCAGTGTGTCAGGCTCTCAGATTATTTCTGCTGCTGGGGGTCAAGGGTACGTTCACCTCTAGTATGTTTAAAGAGGGGCAGAAACAACATGAGGTCTCTGCAAAGGCAGGTCCTAAACGACGGAGGGAGTTTCTCGTTGAATGGATGAAAGAATTATGATCATTATATTTTGGAATTGTGTTAATGGATGATTTCTACTGACACGTCTATGCAGACAATGGAAATATCCACTGTTATATCGAAAGTGATAATGTGACAATTCATATCTGACACTGTTAACAATATATTTCAGCAGAATGACACATGCTATTGTTGTCCACAGAAATGTACGGTAAGGGTTTAACTGACCACATATGGAAAGGTTCAATTAGAGAGGTTCTTAAATCTTAAAAGTTTAAATCTCACTTGAGTATTTGGGCAATTGTATTGCCACAAAGTTGCAGGGTTGGTTTCCTTGAGTCATTAAAGTGCAAATTTTCATTATTTTTCACTGGAAAGGAAATCTCTGCTCTATAGGGACTTGGTACATAGGCACTTAGCTACTGCACTGTGACAACTACCTAATAAATGGCAGGTCAGCTGTGGGCTATAGAAATCAAGTGCCACACAATAAATCAAGTGGGATTTGAACATTTTGCAGGAGCTCCTTACATGCAATGTAAAAAAAAAATCCTGAGTGCAGTTGGATTTATTAATGAACTTTGTAAAGTTAAGTGTAAAACCTAATCATGAAACATAGTTATTTTCTTTCTTTCTTTTTTTTTTTTTTTGTTTACCTTGGCCTACAATTTCAGTGCATCATTCAATTTGGCGAGAAGTCATCTGTCATATAACACGTCGTGTACCCTGATGGTTGGAAGGCCAATCCTTCGCTGCAGTTTTTATCCTCACATAATCCACTTTGATGCCCTAATGATAACCTACAGTGCCATAGCGAACGCTGGAGATGGAGAAATTGTGCACCCCTGCCATGATATCATGCCATGGCTGATGTGAAGTGTAATGGTATGTCTTGGAAATTGTTTTTTTTTATACTTTGAGAAATGGAAAAACTACCCACAGCGAGTTGGGTGACGCTGGACCTTAAATAATTTTCCAGGTCTTGATATTAACGGGACAACAGGGAGATTCTGCTGATCCACTGATTCAATTAAGGGTTTAATCAGGCGCCTTTGAATTGCATTATTGTTTATTCTTCTTACCTTCTGCTGAGAGCCCTTGTACATTCACTCCTCTGGCATCCAGAAAACTGAGACAGGCGTCCACATTTTCAATCTGCGGAGAAGATGGCAGACAGTCAGCACAAAGGACAGACACTGCAAGAATGTGACTATCGTTAACATTCAGTGGGTCTAAATGTCTCGGGGGGAGAGGATGTGGATGATCACTGTTATTAGCCATAAAGCACATCATTGTGTGGTCATTACTCGACCCCCTTGCACCCCCTGGGACCCGGCTGTGTGTCATACTGACCGCAGTGTGTCGCCACCTACACAGACCAGAGCACGTCACACACGTGTGCGTACAAGGACGGGCACACACGTATGTATACGGTAGAAGTACACATCCATACCAATGCACACATACAATAGGATAAAGACATGTGGTGTGTGTGGTAAATACACACAGTGTGTGTCAGTAAGTGTGGATCAATCGAGTCTTTCTATGACAGTCAACGGTGATCACCTCTGCAAACCTGTATCACAAAGCCTCACTGAGGTTGCAGTTATGAGGGGAATTATTGCATTCCTTGACTCAGGCCCATGGGTGGCTTCATTAGCATGGTGGCAGCCGGCAGCACCACTCAAGAGGCCTTTTTATTATGAGGTCAAAGGTTGGGACACTCGGGTTTGCCGCAGTGTGCCAAGGCCACACAAAGGGTGAGCTGGGCTACTCAGACAGACGTCCAGTGGGCAATGATGATTCATGATCTGTAACTGTTTCTGAGCTGGCTCTCTGTCTCTTAATGTGTGCTCTTTCACTGTGCTTGTATCGCTTTATTAAAATGAGAGAGAGACAGTTCATAGGACGGGGATAATGAGTTGTATTATGCCCACAGCCCATTTGAATACTTGCTGATTTGTCTTTTGCTCACATTGAGCTGAACTCAATTGTCCTCAGTGGTTTAATAATATGTATTTCAGTGGCATTTTACAGAATAGAGACGATCAGCGCTGCCTTAATGGTCCTAGAAAGTCAGAGAATGACAGGGATTGCATGGTTTGCTATCTCATGGGCACAATTAACTCCAGTTATGAAAAGCTCAATCATCAGAAACTTTTTCATTGAGATTCCAAACTTTTTTATTTAATTTATTTTCACTACTAAAAATGCAAACTGCTCCAGTTCCTTTTCTACCTTGGATACAGCTGCCAATAAAGTTCTTTGATAATTATGATCTCACGCAAAGGTGTACACATAGACTGTAGTCTTCTGGTTTGGCCTAGGAAATAACACATATATTATAGGGATGGGAATCGGTATCTGTCAGTATCGGTATCGATCCAATATTGGTCAGAATCACTGTATCGGATTCTTTCTCAGAGAAAGGGTTTCTCAAGGATTCTTGGTAACACTAATAGTTCCAGTAATCCCCTTTCCTGAATAAAGGGTTTTAAAGGGGTGGAACCCTATATCCTCTACCTGGAGCCAAAAAGGGTTCTCCTATGAGGACAAGCCGAAGAACCTTATATGGTTCTACTAGGCACTTTTATTTCTAAGAGTATTTAGCATGCTTCACTGTGGAGAGCAAAAAAAAGAGCAAAAGTCATCGTGCTGAGACTCGCTGAGTCACGTTTGGGCTGTTTATTCCTTTTTTTTTGTTTCACAGTTGGAGAATGATGTATTTGAAATGACTTGGCACAAATGTTCTTCATAATGTTCATAAATTGTCTAAAATGACTGTATCGTAATAATATATGTATCGGTAGATACTCAAGTTTGTGATATCGTAACGGACACAAAAAAGTGTTATTGGGACAGCCCTAATATATTACTGTATATTTATAGTCTTGATGAGTTACTGGCCTCAATCACAAGTAACACGTCTCCTTCAATAGAACATGATATCAATGTTGTAAATGATATGTCCATTTAGAGGAAAAAATAGACCATAAAGCACGACACAAGCATTAGTGAACAGGTGTCTTGTTGCAAAACTCTCAACATAGCACTGGCCAACATAGACGATAGAACTCCACAAAGAGGTGGTCCTCTCTGGTCGTGAGGTTAAGCAGTATTTTCCTCATTAAATACTCAGTAATCCAACAAAGCCCCTGTGTCTCCAGACATACTGTGTACATACAGTATTTCACAACAAGAGGGACTCATCAAACCATCAACTGCAGCACAATAGCATCATAAAATCCTAAATGTAGTTTACGTTGCTCAAGGGCACGTCATAAACTGCCTCCCATTCATTCTCTCTCTCTCTCCACAGACTGAAATGTCAACACAGGCTGCATTAGCAGAGACCTTGAAGTCGCATATGAAGCTTCACCATCTGCCTGACACAACTCACCTCCTCTTCTCATTTCCCAGCACCAAACATATTTCCGCCAGCAGTCACCAGACCCTCTAACATGTGGGCTGCCATATTTTCTTCCCACATGCTACACACAGACTGACACATGTGGGTCTGGCTGCTAGCTCCGCTGAATATACCACATACACACTCTCGGAGGTTTGTATGTGGAGAGACATGTGCAGCGCAGTCTGTGAATGTATTAATTAAGACTGAGTGGGATGATGACATGAAATGCTGAAAGCATATAATCTGAAAAAATCCCTAGTTGGAGACAGATTTCTATGTTTTTTTTTTGAAGACAGGCATCACTGATGAAACTGCTGCCTTCTTTCTTTAAGCCAACAAATGGCGATCCAAGCAGAAATTCGAAGGCTTTCAGACAAAACCGCTGTTTGCTTTACTTTAAAATGATGCAAACATGTGGAACAATGATTGAAGGCGTTGATGACGGACAGGCCATTAGTGTTCCACAGGGTTCTGGTGATGTTTAACTGCTAGTTTGGTGGGTTTGGCTTTGTGGCATCGCACAACAGTTTCTTGAGAAGCCAGTATGATTTAATTTTCCAATGCTGGCTGGCATCAGACAGATCCACATAAGCCATTAAAGGCCATTTGGACAAGGGCATTTTGATGACGAGCACTATGAAGCACTTATAGAGGCAGGAAAAAGGAAGCACATGTTGATGAGTGACAGGAGGGCACATGAGCAACGCTGTGGTAAGAAAATCTGCCACTGAGCTTGCAAGAATAATGAGGGAGGAGTTGTTTCTTCTGTAATAATCACTTCCAATTAAACAACGTTTCATTTACAGAGCCACACTGCAAATCAACACATCACGTTCAAACAAATACAGACAGCTGAGTCGGAGAACAGCGTGTGCTATATGGCTGGGTGAGAAAAGGCTTGCTGCATACAAAACCACACACATTCCCTCAAACAAGGAGCCATAAGAGGCACAGACAAGATTGTAAAAGATGAGGAGGATACTCTTTGAATTTATATGTACAAATGTTAAAATATAAATCCAGGCAGAGAAAACAAATCTGTTATAGGGCTATGTAACAGAGGCTGGAACACAGTAATCTTTGTTTTGTCTTTTAACATCCTGTCTGCGCCAGAAGTAGGAACATATCACCTTGTTTATCGTTTGCCATCTGCTGCTTGTGACCATGCAGGCTGCAAAGACATGCTGGGTGTTTTCAAATGTTTACAGTACTTAATAAAGGGTTATTAGAGCTTGGAAAACATCCACTGCTGTTTAGGTCCTTCTCAGACGTATTGAGGTGCACAGTTTTGGGAACGGTGGGTTATGTTAGCGTTGTATAAGTCATGTTAATTGAACAGTGGCTGTACAAAAGGTGCGTTCATTTAATATTTCTTCTTGCACACAGAGTCAAAAGTTACTGCATATGGCTTGACGACATCATTCATAAATGGGTATTTTTTGTCTGTTTGTTTGCTTATTGGGGCCACACGGTTGGTATGTGACTTGTACATGTATGTGACTACTTCGAATGAACATAACGTAGATTAACTACGTTAATGAAAACTCACCCCATAAGAAGATAGATGGTTAATAAGAGGTTCAGGGTGCTGACGTCATGTCATCATCTCAGTAGTAACTATTGTGTCTCTGTTCGCCTCAATGTGTCCAGTTATTCTCATGTCCTGCTCTCTTTTGGCCACTAAATAATCCACCTGTTTGTTGTTCACAAGCTGTGGAGAAAGTTTGCGACGAAGAATTCTGCTAACTTTTATGGAAATGCGTCAGCATAAAGTCCGCTAGCTTAAATGCTAACGCGTTAGTATAAAGTCCACAAATGGTTAACACGGTAAGACTATGATGCTGCCAGTTTGTCTTTTGCAATCTTTAAATTTTGCTCTCTTCAAACGGAAAGTTAATTCCAATTCACTTGTTTTCATTGTGGCAAATGGCTCAGCTTTTTTCTCTGACTTTACTCAGACGAAGTACTCTTGGTAAATCTCTGTGTGTGGCACGTGTACATTACACGTGTACATTCCTTAAATTAATGTACTCCAATGTAGTTCCACTCCAGTGAGACATGTTGAGACACCAAAATGAGACATCAGCTACATCTGCATGTTTGCAGCTTAATTTATTCACATCTTGCCTGTGAAAAGTCTTTGGTAGTGTTTGGTTGCCATTTTTAACAGTATCAAGTATGATGACTGAGATTGGAAAGTGTTATCCCTTTAGATGCAACTGTCAAATACAAATGGGCCAACACCTCAATTACCACTTCCTGCGGGATAGAAAACAACCTCCATTAAGACAGGACTGGAAAAGCAAGCGTTAGCGCTTCACAGCACATGGGAAAAACTAAATAATGAAAGGGTTTCAGTCCAAATGGTATATTCACTGGAAAATTCATGCCACCTTAAATCCATAAGTCTGGTTTTTTAAAACACTGATGACACATACAGAACTACGGAACTTTGTGAGTAAATCCTGGGATGACTCAGTTGACTCCAACTGACTTCTAGTTTTTCTTTTCCAAGTTGTTTCACTTAGAATCTTGTGATTATTCTCTGAAAGCTGTCACTTATTATTCATCTTTTTCACACCCACGTGAAAATCTCATCTTGGTGGTTGGAACCTGCGTAAACAATGAGGAACAGTGAAGTCTGATTCCCTTTTGGTGCAAACACTATTGATGAGTCAGGTGAATCCAAATAAATCTTAAATCTTATTTCTTTACATATAAACCACTTCTTTCAGCAGATCGAAACTAAAGACGCTATCTAAAGCTAATAAAAAACTGAGTTGTTACTGACACTGTGTCAAAGTTTGCTTCCATGTGACAGAATGTCAAGAAGATAAAAGCAAGCTATTCTGCATCTATTAATTTTTCACAGCACTTTGAAACCTAATGAGGTGGAGCTTATCACACAAGCTGGGGTGACATGACTGGGATGCTTTCTTACAGCCACAATGTCTTTTATTGATCACTGCTTCTGAGCTGAGATGCTTGGAAAAAAAAATTTAATCTTTACATGGAGGAAACACCAAATTCTTCTGCTTTCATCTGCTCATAGGCGGGACCTGAAGGACGTGGCAGCTTACAGTACTTGACTGCACTGTCAGAATGTCAAAACACCGGGCTGCTCTTCTCTCACTCCATCAGTGCTCCATCTGTGCCACGCTTCACACTGGAGGGCTGACACTTGCGCTTCCACCGGTCTCATCTGTAACAGCCCATTGATTCCTCCCTCACCCTGTCCTATCACTCTCACTGTTTCAAAAACAGGCAGCAGCTGACAGATGATGACGACTCAAAACAGATCAAATGGGCAGAGTTTACGATCAGCAGAGGGGAGGCAGCAGGTTAAAGGATCCTGTCTAATTATGCATCATGCCAACACTCATCAGATAATGACTAGGGGAACTGTTTGATGCAATATTAATCACAATAACAAGTGGGGCGAGCCGATTGCATTCTATCGGTCCGCTAATGCTCAAAATAACTAGATTGGATATCGATATGATAGCAAACATGACATAACAATAACAATATAAGCAGTTCAAACCCCACGTAAGCTAACAGGCTATTCAATGAAATCACTTTTTTTAAATCAATACCTTGTTTCTGAGCCCTGTAATAAAGCAGTTGATATCTACAATGGGAGAAATGGGCCTTGAGCCCCCAGCACTTCTTTTAGTGCATTGTAGTTACTAAATATGGTTTGTTAGAGGCAGAGTTATAAATAAAATGGTTGGCAATATAATTCTGCCTCAATACATTTTAATAATCAACATCATTGACTATGTTGACCAATTAACACCGAGCGCATTGCAGACGACACATTTGCACAAGCGCACTTAGTATTACCGTAATTACATGAGGGTTTGTGCAATCGGAAAACATTCCAATGGTTTCTGAAAGCTGAGAAGATGCACGTCAAAACCAACGTGCGGTTATTACAGTAATCTCACTCGCAGTTTCAATCAGCATCTTTGTCGCCAGAGAGGAGAGAGTTGGAAAAATGTACGCCTGTGCATACGTTTGCAAATATGTTGTATACTGTTCAAATTTCAAATTTAACATGCAAAATCTGATGTCTTCATGTACAACAAACTAACTAAAACTTTTATTTTTTTCATTTAAAATTGGTAATACACTTTAACATGCAGTTAATTGCAAATAACTGCCAGATATTGAAACTTATTCTGGAAAAATTGGCAAAAGAACTTACTCAAAGAACATTTTCTGGCCCTTTTCTGGTTCAGATAAACAGTTAAAAAGGCTAAACAAACGTGTGTAATCTTGTAAAAAGACTGTATCGGATTGATAGCGGTAAATACTCAAGGCTGTCATCCGTATCAGTATCAGTCAGAAAAAAGTGGTGTTGAACCATCACTGCCGGCAGTCCCCCTAAACTCTCTTATCGCCCTTCTAAAATGTTTGAAAGAGCTGTTTTGCTCATTTTTAAAGAGATCACGAGTTTGACCCACAAGCTTAACCTCATTCATGCAGATTCATCTGGCCTGCCCAGCCGAACAAAGTGCACATTCAGTGTATGTCCAGAACTCTTCTATATCTAAAAAAAAACCAATTAGATTTATTTCAACGAGCCGAGCCTTAAGAGATGAAAAAAAAGTTGGTGTTAGTTGATGTTTAACACATCAAAGCCCAGCTTGTTGTACATAAATTAATCATTTTTCTTCCAGGATTTTTTACAGCCTGTGACATAACTGTTTCTCACAGGAACAACATCAGCACAGTCAGAATATAAACACGTGTCATCAACAGGATCTGCATGGTAACACAAGCCTTTATCCATGGATGTCTCAATTATATATGGTGGTTGACTTTAAGATGTTTACAGCATCAAATGACTTGGAGGGCTTCCATGTGGCTTAATGCATCTGCTGCACAGACAGGGTGTGTGTGTCCACATGAGTGTACGCTGTGTTATAGAGCAGCAGAGAG
This sequence comes from Microchirus variegatus, assembly GCF_963457635.1. Taxonomy (NCBI): domain Eukaryota; kingdom Metazoa; phylum Chordata; class Actinopteri; order Pleuronectiformes; family Soleidae; genus Microchirus; species Microchirus variegatus. The sequence goes on from NC_139821.1 coordinate 15,514,129, forward strand.
AGAAATAAAGAGAGTAAAGAGTTAAAAAAAAAAACTAGATTCCTTATTATTCTCTGAGTTAATCTGTGTAAATCAGTCCATCAATTACAGGTATCATTCCCATAAAGATGAGGAAGAAAATGAGTTCCTTTTAAGTATCATTGTCCAAAACCACTGCAACTTACAGCAAAATTCTAGTAATAAGATTCTACTGAATCCAAATGCACCACCAAAATCTATTATTTTTTCCCCTTGGGTCAAATAAATCCCACAAAATCCTTTTGAGTAATACTGCTCACAGACAGACAAACAGATGCAATCAAAGACATGAAGTTCTTGGTGGAGGTAATTACCATAATGTAACTTGATACTTTCTTTCCACAGTGGTGTGTGCTTGACCTATGATTTGCTGCCCACATCTCAAACGTATGCCCGTGAAGGTGACTGATCTGAGCTCAGAGGGAGTGGCTTAGAATGACAACAAAAAAACGGACACACACAATACGAATGAGCAAGATTAACACAGCTAAAACAACAACCATTGACATTAACATGTTATTTTTTTACTGCTTCTAAGAACCATTAGTATGAGAAGGAACATCACTTGCCACCAAATGCACATAGCAATAGCTATGCTGACATTATTCATCTTCGAGTGCATTTATTTAAGTCACTGAGATTGAACACAAATTTCTTGAGTTGGAGTCCAGTCCTGACTCGTCTGACCTTTGTCTGTCTGTCACGAAAACATTATTCCAGGTCTGTTATTGACCATCGCCAACATTGTAAAGCGCATTAGGCTGTCATTCCTTTCTGAGGCCGTCTCCACCAAAAGGTCAGTGAGGTTAAGCTGCTGACTCTTTAGGCATCTGTTTGCATAACCTGGAGACCATCTATGGTGCAAGGTTCATAGCCCTGCTGATGGTCAACATGTTTGTCCTACAAATAAATTACATACACTAAGCTAGTTCATAATTGAACCGATATGATACCGCTATCTGGAATTTGGTATTCTGCCCTTTGTCTCTTGTCACAAACAAGTGTTTACAAAATCAGCTGTGGACTGTGCGCTAACTAGCTGAAAGTTAGCTTTCGCTAGCCACAGACGGCAGACAAGCAAACACTTTCTGAGGAGTTGCAAGTCAGAGGTTGACCCAGTTCGACTAGAACGCAAAGTCATGGGTCTGTCCGCTACTATGCGGGTAACAAAAAAATACTGGTAGCATCAGTAACCAATAGCCAGTAGTAGCTCTGCTAGTGTTGGTAGCTGATGCAGCAGTCATCACTTTCCGTGGTACCAAGTACAAAAAGTACAGGCCTTCGGTACCCAAACTTAGCCAGGGTATTACATTTGGAAAATGTATAGAATACAGTTTAAATACAGTATGGGACATCATATAAGATGTACGTAACCTTTTGAGGAGATTATTTCATGGCCACTATTCATTTATTCATGCATAAAATGCAAATAAATAAGACTATTTGGGGCTGCAAATGGGCACCCATTCCACAAGAGGGAGTCTATGTGAGGGCTACTTGAGGGAATTGTTAAGTGGGCTCATGGTCCAACTCAATAAAAATAACTGTGATGGAAGGAGTACCGCTAAAGTATGATGAGCTGCCTTAGTCGTAACATACCTGAGTGAACCTACTATGAGCCATTAAAAGTCGGGGGAAAATGAAGCAGAGGTAAAACTGTCTGGAAAATGATCTTGTGTTATGGTGTTGAACACAGAGTCTGACTGCACGCTATAAGCAGCTTTAGAATTTTGCTGCAGTCATCTTTAAATCACTGCAGTCGCTCAGCTCTTATACCATACACGTTTTGACAGATAGTTTCCTATTATGCAAGTTAAATGTTGAAAAACCAGATACATAACTCTTCAGCAGAAATTCAGCAGTGGCATAAGAACGTTGTGACAGACACATGGTTGTTTTTCTTTGAGTTTGGTTTTTCGTGCATCATATATATCATATATTGTACTTATGTGAAGAGTTATGTCTGCTATTTTGACCGGGGTCCCACTTGTGGCAGTTAGTTTTTTTTTCTTTTATATATCTCACTGGGATTTCCTGGTGACATAAAATAAAATGGCCATACTTTCTCTCTCTCCTGGGTGTCCAATAAAACTGTGCTGTGGATTTAACACCAGCTTTTCCCAGATGTTAAACGTCAGATACAGTTTCCTCTGCTGCAGTGGTCAGTCTGTGGTCATAAATCAGGCTTGGCAGCTAATTTACATTCCTCTCCTCCCACATGTTGTGCCACTAAACAGTCATATCAGTGACATGTTGTTGGTTTTTCTTCTATTTCACCTGGGCTAAACCTCTTTGTGGTCCTTTGGACAACCTTCAACTCAGGAGTAAATATTATAGGGCTGAACAATTTGACTAGCATTGCTAGTTTTTGATTGCAATATATATTGTACATACAGTAATGTACAGTTACGTTAGGCAGGTGCGGAAAAAAATAACTTTCACAATTCTGATTAATTCGAAATTTGGAAAATCTAAATCAAATCAATTAAACTTAAGTATTTGGTGTGTTAAAGATTTAAAACAAGATTACTACAGGAGATACATCAAAATATTAACTGCTTATACGCTAATGCAAGGATGCGTTATGTCTAACGTGTAACTGCGTTATTTTGTAACGAGTGAGTATAGAACAAAGAACAACCTAGAAATAAAAGGTGTATTTTGTGATTTGCGAGTGGCTTTATTTCAAATTGTAATGATTTGATTCATTATTCAGCCACAAAAGTTGGAGTGAGTGTGCACATTCTCATCTTATCTGCGTGTGTATATGTGATTATAAATATATGTATTTATCATTAGTATTAAAAGTATTTGTAATTTATGGAAAATTACAAACCTTTTGTATAACGCTGTACTGTCAACAAACAGTTTTCTGAACAGAGTTCTGCTTTTATTTCTCGGTGCAGAATTCATTTCATTTTTGGGAGAATGTGTGAAAAATAAATCTCCACCAAAGCCTTGACCTTTGACTTTTTGAACAAACAAAACTAGTAGTTGTTGAGCAGACTACAAGGACCTTTCTATTCAGGCGGCGAGGAATGAGAGTGATGTTCAGTGATCACTTGCGGCCATGACGCTTGCAACGGTTGGCTGAGTGAGGTTCCGGCTGGTTTGAGTTCACCGAGGGCAGGGAGATGGGAAGCTACTGTAACAGTGTGAGAGGTGGCGCGCTGGTGGTTGAGTATAAAACCAGTCCTTGGGCGAATACTGAAGAATGAAATGGGAGGAAGATCAACAGAGGATGGAGAAGATAAGAAATGAAGAATCATGAACAAGAAGCAGGTTTCTGATTTCAGATCTGTATGTTTAACAGAAACAAAGGGACACATTCTCAGCTCACAGCAGCTATGGACAGAGGGAAACAGTGGAAAGATGGGATTGTTTTGTGTTTTATTGCTCCCCGATTGCAACATTCACAGGGACATTCACAGAAATCAAGAGAGGCTGTAGCTGGTGTTCAGCAGTCAAACAAACAAAGGTAAACAGTCCTTCACAGTGCCAGTTTAACAAGGCAGCTGAGCATCTGCCTATGCCATTCATTTATAATGAGTGATTAAAAGCTTTTCTATCACTCTATAAATGAGCCTCTAATAAGGTTCTGTTTATGGCACTAAACACATGAGAAGGTCAACCTGTGTTCCAGAACACAAAAACCTCCTCCAAACAAATAAACTAAAGTGGGGGAAAAAAAGGATTATGAAGAGGATTCACAAGAGTCAGAGAATGAAGGGATTGATGTTCACACATTGTGGGAGTGAGTTTTACTACAACAGCTGCTGAGGCAATTGAGCAGCCATACATTGAAAAGTGGATTACAGTTCGACTCCCTTGGAGCTGGTTGTAGACCTCCCACTTTGGGGGTGACACTGATTCACCATGAACTTTTTTTGACAAGAATTTCACTGAACTTCCTGCTCTTTGACAATGTGTTGAGTTGACAACTAGACAAATTTGTTTTAGTCCAAACAAGACTACAAAAATAGAATGATTTCATTCACGTCAATCAATGTTGAGTGACTTGAAAAGCTCAAACCTGTATTTTGTTGCTGTCATTTCCTTGAACTCTCTTGGGTGACTGAACTCTGTTCTCTTCCTCTAAATAGCTTTAGTTTCAGCCGTCCACATTGCCCATCTGCCTTTGCCCTCTTCAGCCTTCTCTCTGCCAAACACTGGGCAATGCACAATGACATCAGGGCTTTTTCAGAAGCCCAAAGCTCCTATCATCCAGTTGTCGGTGTATTTCTAGACCAACTGAGTCTCATAATAGGCAAATGGACTGACAGCCAGAATCAATGACATGAGGAATAGTGTCATACAGATGCCAGTTGGTTTAGCCTTTGAGGGACTCGGGCAAGAGAGTCAAATTAGGAACATGCTTAATTAGAAGAGGAGATCAACAGCGAGCTGTGCTGATGATGATGCGCCAGGCTGCTGAAGATGACACTACTGAGTGGCTCGTGCTGTTTGTCGTCCTGTCAGGCTTCGTGTGCAGGCAGCCAACAGATGGAGCCCAGATGAGACTAGTGGTCTTTTATAGTCTCTAGGAAACCCTATACTCAATTAGGCCACAAAGGCAGCGCACCGATTCCAGACATGCTCCTAAGACCAAAATATTAAACTGTCTACAATAACTGACTATGCATAGGCATTTAAACACACAGCCAGAAGTGTCCAAATAATGTGTGACGTACTTGAGTTAAGTTTTGGATTCTAAGGGGCAGTAGTTCAGCCTGTTGCTTTAAAACAGGGGTGTCAAACTCAAATACACAGTGGGCCAAAATGTAAAGCTTGGACAAAGTCGCGGGCCAACATTGATATTTATTCACAAACTCTTCCTCATTGAAGGGTCGGGCTGATTTTGCGATCTCTGCTGCCACAATAAAACTAGCCTTTACAGCAGCTCCACTTTGTGATGTGGCTTTTTTGAACAAAGTCTGTTGTGAAACCGAACTTCTTTTCATCTCTTCGACTTTCTGCCAAATATAATTTACGGGCCAGAGTTTGAAACCCTTGCTTTACAACAACAGCGATGGCACATTTAGAGTGAGGGATGCTCTTGTTTTTGGCAATATAATGAAACAAATAACTCTTTTTGTGTGTCCCAGCAGTCCTCCAGAAGCTTAAATGTGCAGTATATACTGTAAGCTTTGAATGCCACCAAACACAGTTTCTTACCATGGTGTCGATGATCATTTGCCAAGAGCTTCAGCTTCAATGCGACAGTGACAAGCATTGGAAAGTGGCTGGAGGCGATGGTGGGGCTAAGGCTAGCTGGTTAGTAAACAAACTTCAATAAAGATAGAAATATTCAGAAGAACAGTCATGTCAAATGATTTGAACTTCAAAGGTTCACAAATGAAAAGCTACATAAAGCAGTTGAATTTAAAGTAGTTATTTGTTAGAATGGAATCGCTCAAACTGATTTCAGCATCATTGGTATTAGGTTTTGACATCAGTTGCTTTTCCCTTACATCCTTTGATGAGGTTGTCAGAAGCCCAACAAACACACATGCACACAGTCCGACAGTGAAACTACTCACTTATCCATTATTGCAGATTGAGTGCTACGTGGTTTGCTGTTTGTGTCCGTGTATGATGAAGAGGATGTTTGTTGTGAGGCTTTGATATTTCTGCTGAATGGCTTTCTTTTCCCACCTGCCGCTTGTACATCTGTGCACAAATTAGGGAAATACCAAAAAAAACATTTATTTGATTAAAAAATCTTGACTGCATCTACGAACGGTCCAGGGTGTGCCCCACCTACAGACTCTCATGTGGAGGATATCGCGGTAGAAGATGGATGGATCTAATTTCTTTACATGTCTGAGAGAAAGTCGCAGTGTCATAGAGCGTGAGGTTTGATATGAAGGAGGGTTTACAACGAGAGATGAATGAGGTGTTTAAAGATTCACACAAACTCCATCTGTGGGTCTTAAATCACTGTAAGCATTTAGAGTTGTACATCATAATTACTTACCAACCAAAACACCATGATAGGAAAGTCAAATTCATGTGATGTAAATATACATGGCTAAACTAAAGCAAACATTCTTTGGCAGTTATGTCACACTCTCTCCTCTGACAAATTGAATTCACCAAAGCTGCGTCACCCTGCTTTCGAGACACTGAATCACATTTGTGTTGTACATTTTCTGACTCCGCTTTTATATATCACTACAAAGCTGAGAAGCAGTGAATGGAAAAGCACATAAAAAACAGTGGAAAGATACAGAAACAGACACTAAACTACACAGTGTTGAAAGCCTCTCGTGCCACGCTTCTGTCGGGGAACAACTCTGTATTCGAAACCCACCCTAAAGTCCATAAACAAATTCCCAGCAATTATTTTGTTTCCTATACAAATGCATCCAACCAAAGCCTTTTCAAACCAGGATACTTTGACCAGTCTGACCACAGAGAACAACATGGCCCTCAAATGTGAGGATTCCAATTTGCATTGATTTATTTGCCTTCAAGAAGTGCAGAAGAAAAAAAAACCTTTTTGTTTCATTAGTGCAAGAGGCTACTGTGCAATATGGCTCCAGTAGAGATCCTACATTTTGTAATTGTGATTTTTTTTGTGTGAACCTTTAAGGTGCATTATGTAATAAATCTAAAGCAACTGGCCATAAAATCCTCCTAACATGTCACAGAGACTCAGGAATAATGTTCATATAACAAACTGAACTCAGCAACAACAACAGTACAGACAACATATTTGCAATAAATATTTTGCAGACTGTAAATCATGTTTATGTTTTGAAATCATGTTTTGGCATGTGGCGCCACTTACTGCCATCTACCAATCAATGCAGTCAGTAGAGTCTCAGCTGCCGAGCTGGGGTCTAGGGATTGAGAGGATCTAAGAAAGACAAACAATTACTTTTAAGTCTAAGAAAGCTGTAGCTATATCCATGTATGCATGCTACAAATGCAGGCTTTTACTATAGAATGCAGTAGCAATGAGTTCAAATGTCAGACTTACATATTGATCCTTCCCAGTGTTCCCAAGTATCACAGTACAAATAATTTGTTACTGTACTTAAGTACAACATTCACGTACTGTACTTTGTTAGTTATATTTCTAGCAACTTTACTACTTTTACCCCACTGCATTTCCTCGAATTACTTACTTAGGTGTTACTCATTACTACAAAAATAATAAAATCAGAAGAAGAATAGTTGGTAATGGTCTGTATTTATTTAGCACTTTTCTAGTCTTGATGACGTTTCATACCTATTTACAAGCTGTAACACGGGATTAAGTGGTTAAGGTTTTCCACTACAAAAAGTACCTACTCAACATGGGCGGAGTCATCACTGCACGGCTGCATGAAACTGCCGTGACTTCGTTTTACACGCAACACACACAGACTAGTGAATTGTGAAGCAGTTGCTTTCAGAGAATCAGTTCATTAAAAATATGTGTTCAATACTTCCTCCATGACCGGAGCACAGACTCGGTGGGGTTTGTGATGCAGCTCGCCAGTCCTGATCAGTGGTGCTGTCCCTAAATCCTCTTAATTATTGAGATTTTAGACATTTAGACAAGTATTGGAGATTAAACCACATTTTTAGGATTGTTAAGTCTTTTTAACTGATCTATAGTTCAGCATTGTTCGGCTTGATTCGTGTGTCGGATGTCTCTTCCTGTGACATTGCTCTGACCAATCAGTGTCCGGCAGTCTGGTGACGTCACACATGGTATCGCAACTCGCTTGGAACCTCGCCAGAGCTGGTACTGAAAAATAGTACCTGGTACTATGCGAGTGGAAACGCAACTTAACCGAGCCGAGGTGAGTCGAGCTGGCAATAGACTGGCAGAGGCAGGAATTAAACCCACAACCTTCCAGCTGAAAGACAACTTGCCCTACCACTGAGCTACCATGGCTCAACCCTAACTCCTCACTTTCAGAATCAGAAAATTACGTTTGGTACTTAATTACAGTAAAGTAATATTATAAGAAGTGACTTCAACTTCCACCAAAGTCATTTTCTGGTAAAATAATTGTACTTTTATTCAAGTATTCCTTTCAGGTATTTAAATACAAGTCCGATCCTTTTAAATCAGAGGAAGTATAGGAGAATGAAACTGGGACATAGGGGTAATTCACACTGCTCTTAAACATGCTCTCCCATGAGTCCTTGGGGCAGACAGAGGTGAGACCCATCAGCCTCATACTTTCAAAAAATTGTTATAAAGATAGAATAGTTGTAGGCAATTTCATGAAGTGACCACCTTTTAGGGTTTGAAAAGTTAAGAGCAAAACAGGAATTTAGCTTGATATGAGCTGATATGATCTGCCACAACAACTCGTATTGGCTGTTCTATGAGAATTCCTTGCAGAGCTTTCTTGGCCACTACATGACAGAGACATCGGCCAAGTTGTTCCATCAGATAAGTTCTACAGGAAATTATAGTCTTTAAGTGATTTGTGGATCAATCGCATTGCGTTGGCCAGTTAAGAGAAAAAGTGTGTATGATTAGCAGGGAGGTTTGCAGATGCTACAGATGCTGCAGATGCTACAGATGCCGGAGCTGTGCTGGATTCTACACATCTAGCAGCTGCTCAGTTGGCCTCAGTCCACTCACCAGACCAGCAGTTAACAAAAAACTGGCTTCTGACACCAGGATCATCATTTCAAATCCCAATGGGAAGAATCAGTGCAGACAACGTAAATCAGAGTCATCTGCTCCTCCACTGACAGCTGCTGCTACCGTGATGTTTCTGGCCGAGGTGTTGAAGCTGCAGGTGCTACGTGGCCTGTGGCAGGTGTCCAACCTTCACAGCTCATGTTTTCCTGATGCAGCCAAAAGTTCTAGTTTTTCTCAGGATGAAGTAAAGGTTGTCAGTAAATAACCCAGGTCCCATGATAAAGATGCTCATGAGATACATTCAATTTCCAGTATCAAAGCCACAAGGTCAGAAAAGTAAATATCCAGGGCTGGGCAGTTTTGATAACTGTCATGCTACATCAACAGAAGTGACTGACAGCATGTCAAGCTGTGGAATTGTGCGGTTTTATGTGCTTGTTTAACGTATGATAAATACATCAAATATTGTGATGCACCCTCTGTGATATGATGACATGTTTTCAGGTTAATATAACCACAGTTGGTACAGTAAAGGCTTTTTCAAAATATGGACCTGCTAAATGGATACACAGAGGATGTTGTGGGTGTTTGGGTGTGTAATATGATTCTTTCCCTATGCGCCCCCACACTGTAAGCAAGCGTGCTTCCTCAAACTTAATTTTCTGAAGCTGGCCAGACCCTCTGTGGTCTGAGCAGGTGGTGGATCAATGGGCTTAGTAAGTGACTGAGACAAAGATCTAACTGCACACACACACATAGCTACACACACGCACACACACACACATAGCTACACACACACACACACATAGCTACACACACACACACACACACACACACACACACACACACACACACACACACACACACACACACACACACACACACACACACACACACACACACACACACACACACTCGTTGCTGGCATCTTGAGCCACATGCCTGCAGTGCTGCAGCAGCTCACCCCAGTAATTGGTGCGTCAGTCTGGACTCAGCTGTTTCAAGCAGGGACCACAATCACTTTTTACGTGCCAAGAAAAATACGTCTGCAGATGTTTATCTTCCCAGAACTGGTTGTGACACACTGAACCCACACAATGACATTAGAGTTCACATGACCTTTACATTATCTTTCCTTCCTGTTTCTTTAATGTTGTTTTTCTAAGAGAGTGCACCGCCTGCTTACACCACAGCTGAAATTGACCCAGCTGAACAATGCACATCACAACCATTGCAATGTGTTGTCTGGCTGTCACCTGTTTGAACTAACCTGTTGAGGGAAAATACCGCAATAAATAACACAGTTTCTAATGAAGGTTTCCTCAAAGACTGACACACAAAAACACACATTCCTCACCCACAGTGTCTTACAATGAAAACACACAGCCAAACAGCTTTAGTCACTTTTAATGGCAGGAGGGCAGATGCCAGGGCAAACCGACACTGCATAAACACTTAGTCAACTCCACTTAAAGTGAGGGGTAATTATCTCAGATTGACGACAATCAGCAGTTATACAGGCCGTCGTCTCATTAAGGGGTGGTGGGGATGTGTGTGTGGGGGGGGGGGGGGGGGGGACGACACCGTCAGCATCACTCAGCCACATGGCAGCCAGAAATTCAGATTATTGAAAAAGACAGTCCATCAAGTGTGTCAGGGTTTGAAGTTTTCAAGGCTCTCTGCTCGAGTGGCAAATGTGGTCACACCAGTCATCACTTTGCTGTGAAGCAGAGTGAGTGGCTTTAATCAGAATTGGCTGTCATTGGCTGCTTTAAGTCAGGGGGTCGACCAACAGTGAAACTGTCAAGTAACAGTTAGCATGTTGACACTGTGTAGTGTAAAAATATATGATCTATACACGTATATGTATATTTATGGATGAGGGAGAAATGGGAGTCTTCCCAAAGGGACTCTGCTTTGAAAAAACAGCGCCCATGAAACATTTCACAATGAATTGTTATTTTATAGCCCATTCATGCATTTATTTGCATAAAACCCAACCTGTAACGTAAATAGTCGATATAGCTGTAAAACAAACATGACTAGCAAGCGCAACATCCTTCTTCGAGATGAAGTGGAATAAATATAGCACACGATTACAAGTGCGTATGCTGCTGTTCATCACCTGAGCTCTGTAATAATGTAGTGCCGTGTGATCTCTGTCTGAAATAAAGGAATTCATTCATTTTAAAGATTTATTTTAGAGTGTCTCTGTCGGTGAACTCAAAAAAAAAAAATAAAATACAACAGTGAAACTTAATCACAGCCTGGCAGTTAAAGTCAGCACCTCACTTCCAAGTAATTATTCCTTTACAAAAATAACATGCTCCCTACAAGAGCGTTAAAAATGAATGGATGAAATAGAACACTCACCATTTGTGACTGGCTCCTCGGGCTGCCATTGATGTCCTCCACCTTCTCATTTGCTGTATGAGAAAGTAAATGCTGTTGTCACATACTGAACTTTCACGTCCAAAATTCCAACACACTAATCCACGAGGTAACCTCTGTTGCAAAAAGCATTGGAGTGTGTGTGTGTGTGTGTGTGTGTGTGTGCGAGCATGTGCAGGAGTGTGTCAGTGATGTGTGGCTGTGTAATGCTGAGGTGCAGAGCGACGCAGGAGAGGTCTGGGAAGGAAAGCTGCCTAATTCGTCAGCTGCCGCTGGAGAATTACTGACAGGCCTGCTTGGCCTCATTGTCTGTTTGGGGCGAGAAGGGAGGGTAAAGTTTCAGAGAGGGAGAGAGAGAAAGAGAGAGAGAGCAAGGAAGGAGAGATGTTGAGTGAGTTGGAGAGGAGATAGTGAGTCCCAAAAAGAAGAATATTCTAAACAGTGATGCAGAATGATACAAAGGGAAGACAAAAGACAAAGAATACAAGACAGGTGAGTCTAAAGGAGGGAATGTTATGTTATTTAATCCTTAGAACACAGAGCATTTCGGCTGCTTTTTTCCATTACTATCTCAAAACACATTATACACAGAGGCTATAAGAGTGTCTATCTTTTGTAAGGCAAGATAAATTCTAAACATTTTAAGACGTTTTTCAAAGATCTATTCTCTATTGCAATATTTAGTACTTTTTCTATTTAGACGTATCTGCTTGGTACATTTTTTAATTCTAATACAATATTTAATACTTTTTATATCTATTGATACACTTGGTAATTGGTATGAGAGTAGATCATAACAGGAATATACTTTGCATTTGTTGGCAGGTTGATTTGACATAAACGACTAATCATTTTAGAAATGTAATAAAACGAAGAAAAACCTGAAGCCTAAATAACACATTTTCCACATCTGCGTAGCTCTCTGAGTGTCATCATCTGCCCGTGGCTGTGTGAGGGTCCATGTGGTCAGGCAGCCCAGAAATGTATGACCACAAAGAATGTACAACTGTGAAACATCCGACTGTGTACAGTGTCGAGCTTAACGTATGCAATCGGCATTTAGACGGCGTTGAAATCATTGCAAGGTGCAGTTAAATTATTAACTTCCACCAACACATCCCTGAGTAGTCTGTCCACAATAGTCTAAAAGCAACTCCAGGTCACTCAGGTCCTTCACTATCCCACAATGCCAATGTGTTACTGAGGCTGGACTGTGATTACTGAAAGTTGCAGTTTATGAGATTAAAAGTACCAAATCTACTATAAAATATAGTCGCAGATTTATGAGATTAAAAGTAGCAAATCTACAAGAACATAAAGTTGCAGATTTATAAGATTTAAAGTGGCAAATCTACGAGAAAATAAAGTCGCAGATTTATGAGATTAAAAGTAGCAAATCTACAAGAAAAAAGTTGCAGATTTATAAGATTAAAAGTAGCAAATCTACGAGAAAATAAAGTCGCAGATTTATGAGATTTAAAGTGGCAAATCTACGAGAAAATAAAGTAGCAGATTTATGAGATTAAAAGTGGAAAATCTACAAGAAAAAAGTAGCAGATTTATGAAATTAAAAGTGGCAAATCTACGAGAGAATAACTAGCAGATTTATGAGAAAAAAAAGCTGGAAAAATATTGTTTTGTTTTTGTCGAGCAACCTCAACACACCACAGACGCAGCCCGGTAAGCAAGGAACGCCACACGGACACGTTCAGACATAGTACGCGACATGCGGCAGCTTCTGTGATGATGTAGTTCCTTGAAAAACAAAACACTAGCCTTTTTTTCCAGACTTTTTTCTCATATCTGCAAATTTTTTCTCATATATTTGCCACTTTAAATCTCAAAAATCTGCTACTATTTTTCTTGTATATTTGCCACTTGTAATCCCATAAATGTGCAAATTTTTTCTCCTCCCCTCCCCTGGGTCCATATTTTTTTTTTCGTACTTGGCCCTGATACACTGTCATTAATACCTAACACCCTTTGCTGCAAAAAATAAAAAATAAAAATACAAATGTGTCGCTGTAATTTGTTGCTCAGTCATGTGTTACACGGCTGTTCTGATACGTTTGGACAGAGAAATCAAAGACATGAGGTGTAAAAGACAAAGAGAGCGAGAGACAGACCGAAAACATGTGAAGGAGTTGAGGACAGAAATGGAGGCACAAAGAGAAGCAGGGCACCAGAGAGGAGGAGGAGGAGGGTGAAATAAAAGACAGATAGAGAAGAAGAAGTATAGACTCTACGCTCTATTGGGAGACTCACACTTCTGTACCCCAGGGCATCAGAGTCATAGATCTCCATAGCAGGCAGCTCTCCCGCCCAGCACCCATAACAAGGAATAGCTGCTGTGATTTGCCCCAAATATCAGACTGAGGTGCACATTCCCTCTCACTCACCACAACAAGGAATAAACAGCAAAAAGAGCGAGAGGGGGTTTCTAAATATAGAAATCAACTTTTTTTTAATCCAGCTAATAAGTTATCTGCTCATCATGAATTTGGTTCTGTCCTCTGTGTGTGTGTGTGTGTGTGTGTGTGTGTGTGTGTGTGTGTGTGTGTGTGAGTGTGTGTGCGTGCGTGCCTACCTATGATCTGGATGATCTGTGCCAGCAGGACTCCATCGGTGATGTCCTGGCTCAGGTCCTTGATGAGGCGCGGACAGCCAGACTTGGCCAGGTAGTGATTGGCCCAGTCTGTGTAAATCTGCAAAGAGAGGAACAGATGCACTTGTCAGTGTATGTGTGTGAGTGAGTGTGTTCGTCTGAGAGACAGAGAACGTGACGCGATGTGTGAAAAACACTGCGAGTTCGATAACACCAGACGCTAAAATGACCTGCGTTCACAGTGCATTGATTGAAAAATCTCCTGAAAATGAGCAGTTACACTTAAATACCATATCAGAAACAATCATGACACGTAAAAGACAAGCAGACACACATCAGATTGTCCCCGGGCCAGTATACAGTCAATGAGACAGCTAAGTTTCTGGCTCTACGACCACACAAAACAAAACACTGAGAACCTCTCCACACTTTTGGTCCAAGAAGCAAACTGGTCTTCACTTCAACGACAAAGGGAACGTCTCCATGTGTCACAAAGCTGTGGTACTTTGACATTAGACTGATTTTTCTGAGCTGTTTTATGAACACATTTAAAATAAATGAAACTATAAGGAATGTTTTGTACGGAGCCCCCGAAGTGACATGAGAAAAAAAAAAAAAAAAAATGACGAAAAAAGAAAGTGAAATCTCGACTTTGAAACTCGAGATCTGGGGTTTCAAAATCGAGATCTCGAGTTTCCCAAAAAATATGAATTTTTTTTTTCTAAATGTTTTGGAAACTTGAGATCTCGACTTTGAAACTTTTTCTCTTTTTTTTTCCCATAACAGGTGGGCTCACTTTCCCCATCTATGTTTGTCAAACTGGGAAAGCGGCATGGGGCCTAATCTTATGCACCGTCACCTAAAACCTTTTATCAGCTGCTTTGTCTTTCATTCGAGCCAAAGGACATGCAGCGCTTTAGTCTGTGAGACGACAGACTGGTCTCGACAGCTGCCGCGGAAGATGTGAATCACATTTGGCCCCATTACAGCAGACTTACTGTAAATTCCGTGTTTTGTTTTTTTTGGTGTCTCTGTGTGTAAAAAGTGCAAAAATTAAAGAAGCTAAAGGGAAAGATACTTCCCTCAGGTTCAGGTTTTACTGCGGCAGCATTGCGGGTGTTTCCTTTCCATTCACACGCACTCAACTTTTGAAGAAACAGACTGAACCTGAACTTAAAGAGCTGCAGTGCTTCCAAGTGTGTGGAAGGTGCATTTGATTTCCATATGACAGCCATGGAGGGACATCTTTCTTCCTACTGAAATGAGATTCTGGGAGGAAAAGGAAATCTAAAGCCACCCATATAAGGGCACTGACTGTTGCTTGAGACTCTTTTTGGTATTGCTGGAGAAAAAAACTAGCAGAATGAATTTTTAAGGGGAAAATTCTGAAATTGAAACACTGCACATCCTGTCCATGTGAGAATGCTCACATCTTTTTCTTCAAACAACATTTCTGTAAATAGTAAAGGCTTCTCGCCATCTTATATTGGCAGACATTTCCAGAGGAATTCCCCCTATAAAACCTCCTCATGATGAAATAATCCTTTTTTTCCCCTCATTTACCTCACACGACACTCTAAATTAAAAACATTTTCATCCCGCCTTTCTTCTTTTTTTATTGGAAATAGGTCCTTTGCCTACTTTGAAGGCACCGCCTCGCAGAAGCCTGTATCTGTTGTGGTTTCTTTCAGCGACTTTCTCCATGATGAGAAGTCGTAAAAGCTCAAACCCCAAAAAAGAGGGGCCATATAGTCACAGGGAAAGCATGCACACACAAACACACAAACACACACACACACACACACACACACACACACACACACACACATACACACACACACACACACACACACACACACACACACACAAAGGCAAATACACATCTACTAAAACCTGCTTGCAAAATGCACACAAACAAATGTACCGCAAATGCAGACCACATCCCGTCAGGGGGCAAGTAAACAAACTTGGGAGGAATGAGAAAGTGTGTGTGCTTGTGTCTGTGCATGTGTGTGTGTGTGTGTGTGTGTGTGTGTGTGTGTGTGTGTGTGTCATATCACGCTGCAGTAAGTCCAACAAGGCTCAAACACAAACTGTCGGACAGCTGAGGTAAACAGAGACGTGTGAGGAAGAGGAGGAAGTGAGGTTTCAACTGTTACACTGTTCACCAGAGGGCGACTCGTCTATTCATTTACAACAGGGTTTCTCACTCCTGGTCCTGGGGAGCCACTGTCCTGCATGTTGTAGATGTTTCCCTGCTCAAACACACCTCATTCAAATGATCAGCTCGTCAGT
The DNA here is from genome assembly GCF_963457635.1 of Microchirus variegatus. Classification (NCBI taxonomy): domain Eukaryota; kingdom Metazoa; phylum Chordata; class Actinopteri; order Pleuronectiformes; family Soleidae; genus Microchirus; species Microchirus variegatus. The sequence goes on from NC_139821.1 coordinate 15,530,034, forward strand.
AAACTCTGCTGAAGCCTCATAAGGAGCCATTTTCCCCTGTGTTGGAGCAGGGAAACACCTAAAACATGCAGGACCAGAAGTGAGAAACCCTGATTTTCCATGTCAATAAGCTTTTTCCTGTCTCAATCACTACAGTTTCAGGTCTTCTGCAATACAAAAAAGTGTATATTTTGTCAATAATGCTACATTCGGGAGAAAATAGACAACAAGGTATGGCACATGAATGGACACCAGGGTGATTGAAACCTGGTGGCAGGTGACACCAATGAACCGGTTTCAAAAACTGATATGGTGCTAGATAAATCGCAAATTCACCAATAGATTGTTTGGCAACTGGAAGACTCTGTCTTCTTTTATTTACAGTCTGTGACATAATTCTCTCTGCAGTAGTAGACTGCATGTGACTCATCTCTCTGTTCCTACCTCACAGTTATTAAAGGGGTCATATTATACCCATTTCAAGTTAACCTAGTTCCCTGGTGTCTGTGACATGCTTTGGTCAAAATACCATAAGGATGAAGCACCACATCAGTTCAATCACCCTGCCAAAGCAGCCCTGTCAGAACACTCTGTTTAGGGCCACCTTAAAGGTCCACTTTAAAGAAAAAAGTAAAACGAAACTTAAGGGACAGGAAATTACCACAGAGGCTACTGGGAGCTAACAGCAGTTAGCATTTGGAAAAGTGATCATTTGCAGGCTCTAGCGGGCACATTGCTGTTATATATAACATGTATCCACTGGTCTCGCGTGTTTTATGGACAAAGCTGAGCTCTGTGAGACAACAATTCCAGGAATTTAGCGCATTGTGACGTCCCAGTGAGCGCGGAAGTCAACTTTGCGTGTTTTATGTCCTGTACTTAGACTGAGGAGGACCACAAAAACATGAGTGAGTGATCTTTTTTCACACTTTGCTGCTGACCTCCAGAGTCCCAAATATAAGGATTTAAATGATTAAAAAGTTGATTTTGCATAATATGTACCCTTTAACAACATTATATCCCTGCTATTCACATTAATACATATTTTAACAAATACTTTGACATGAATATTTAGAATTCTTTACACTTAGTGTCTGCTAGAATCAGACCAGCAGATGGGATTCTTTCATCTGCTGCAGTGGCTCCTCTCTTGCGTGGATCACAGCATCAGTGGACAAAGTCACAGCTTCGTGTGCAGCACAAATTCATTCCTTTGCCTTTGGCAACAGACCAACTTTCCTCATGGGATTTTGGTGCAACTTGAAACTGCATAATATATATACTGTTAATACTACAGGTATAGCACTTTATTCTGACTCCACAGCTACACAGCATCCATTGGTTAACTTTATCCTGAAAGGCACAGTTTCAGCCTGCATCTGCAACTATAGCACAAATGTTTTTTTTATTTTGAGGCAGCACATCTTTGTGACTGCTCACAAATATGCAGAGGGACTTTCTGCTTGTTTTGGTTCAGTCAACTGTTTTTTTGGAACAGCACTAGGTGTAAAATTCAGTTTTAAACTAGAACAACGTCTGCTCGCAGCAAAAACTGTCATACTGGCAAACACTGTATTCTTTTCAGCCATTCCACAAGACCGTCCTCACTTGTGCTGTCATAGGAGGTGTTGATGCTTTACTTAATTTCACAAAGAAATATGATTTCACTAAATATATATATATATATACACAACCATAAAACAATCTACCAAAGCTTGAAAGATGGAAGTCAAATATTTAGAGTGAAACAGCTGCGGCAAGATTGGACACTTTCTGAATTTTTTTTTGAGCAGTTAAACAACAACACAAGGAAAAAGTAGACTGCAATAGAGCAAAGACGCTTCCAAGTTGTCCTACTTCTCTCTTCTACTAGTTTATTCCAAAATGGCAAGAATGAAGCAAAGATCTGACTGTGATGTCTTGGGTTCACACTTGACCTGGGGCCTGTGTCTCCTGTCACACTCTCTGCCTCACACTATCATCCCCTCATCTCTTTCTGACACGGCACAAAGTTCTTAAAGCATTTTTTATGTGTGTGTGTGTGTGTGTGTGTGTGTGTGTGAGCAGCTCTTGTCTCCACTGCCACAGATCCACTCACTTCTCAACTCCTCGTTGTCACTCAGAGTTCAGGCTGTCAGCCTCCTGCACCCGTTCACCTCTCGTCTCCTCACTCACTCAATACAGCTCTCTGTGAAAAGCTGATGCCGGCATGCAGCGACAAAACATCAGCGGTAACGCCACCTTCAGTGGAACTGGCTGAGACCACCACTGACATCATAGACATACAGAATAGGACACACACATACACACAAACAGAGCTACTGAAACAAAAGCATGACACACATTGATCTCCCCCTCCCTTTGCCCACCACCTTCCTCTTTCTTTCTTTCTTTCTTTCTTTTTTTCTTTCGGCAGCCAGCATCAATCAGCAAAAGTCCAGTCTCTGTGGTGATGTTATCCTCACTGATGCCAGATGAAGTCTCTTTCCTCCTCTTTCTCTGTCCTCCTCCTCCTCCTCTCTACTTCCTCTGCAGATTACGTCCCCTCTGTGTCTGGGATCCTAAAGGCTACCAAACAAACGGCCAGCTCTTACCCTGGAGGAGATAAACTGTCTTCAACAGTCCTGATCACAATGCAGTGACTAGAGCTACGCAGGTACTATTGAAAGAGCCTGCAGTGGTGCAGCTCAGCCTGCAGGGGGAGCAGGGTAAAAGAAGAACCCTGAGAGGCTGAAGTGAGAGGAGATGGGACAGAGAGGAGCTTGAAGTGTGCAGGACTAACTGTATTTATGAATGTACTTAAGCTGCATGCTGTTAAGGTATAGGCTCTTTAATTAGGGCATCATTCCAACACTGTCTAATAAATTAAGAAATGAATTGCATTGAAGGTCTTTGAGCATACATAGAGTCACTGTGAGGATATTTAGCTGTGTAATGCTGTTTGAACCAGAGAGACGTTTCCTCTGTGGCAGCACTGGCTGAAAAACCTCAGCTTGGCACGGCTCGGCCGCTCCCGCTTGGACCCTAAATGTAATTAAACACAACATAAAGCAACGTTATAACTAAACGAGCCAATATAATCAATAGGGATGTGATGTGTTGAAGCTTCTCATCATGATATTCTTAAGTGATGGAGGGATGGAAACAGCCAGCATCATAATGCCGCGTCACTCACAAGTCAATTTATGGGGCAAAAAAGACAGCAGGAAGTCAAAGTTTGACCACTAACTGTAACAAATGTCTACCAGTAAAATATATTGATAAAGGATCCCCTTTGTGTGTTTTAAGACAGCATCTGCTTTATACCTTAAATGTCCCATATCATATCCTATTTATCCAAGTTAACCTAGTTCCCTGGTGTCCTAATGAACATGTCTGTGACATGCTTTGGTCAAAATACCATAAGGATGAAGCATCACAACAGTTCAATCACCCTGCCAAAACAGCCCTGTTCAGAACGCTCTGTTTAGAGGTATCTCTTTAAAAAAGAAAAGAAAAAAGTAATTATTTGCAGACTCTAGCAGGCACATTGCCGTCATATATAACACGTATCCACTGGACAGATAAATCCTCTGAGGCTGGAAGTTTGTGTAGAACTCTGTGCTGCACTGTGGAGCCAAGAATAGAACTTTTCACAGACTTCCAGTTTTTCGGATATCCTTGCCCTCGCCAGCACTCTCTCGCGTGTTTTATGGACAAAGCGAAGCTCTGCGAGACAACAATTCCAGGAATTTAGCGCAATATCACGTCCCAAGGAGCGCGGAAGTCAACATTGCGTGTTTTATCTCCTGTACTAAGACTGAGGAGCACCACAAAAACATGAGTGAGTCATCTTTTTTCACACTTTAGCGACTTTGATAGGTTCTCCATAGTCCCAAATATAAGGATTTAAATAATTATAAAAGTTGATTTTGCATAATATGGGACCTTTAAAAACCGAGCGTATTGCTGACAACACGTTGGCACAAGCACATGTTGCATCACCGTAGTTATGTGGCGGCTTGTGCTATTGGAAAAAATCAAACAAGACTCAAATCTGTTGTCCATTTACAGCTGCAGTGTTTTTTTCTTAATAACCCTTTTTGTTTTTCTTCATTTCTTCATAACATGCAGTAAATTGTAAATAACTGCCAGATATTGAAAGTTATTCTGGATAAATGGACAAAAGAACTTAGTTATAGGACAGTTTCTGGTCCTTTTATGGTTAAAATTAGCAAAAATAAACTCCAGACAGACATTTTGAGGCTTAGGTGTTAAAGGGTTAATAATGTATGTAGCATGTAACTTAATATATAAACAAATGTCCATTACATTCAAGCCAATGCCAAGCAGGTTACACAACCGTGATTAAGTCTATCGGCTCTATACACAACGGTCTGTGTTTAGCAGTGTTTAGATCTTGTGTCGCTTGGCGACCTTCCGACGAAACACAGGCTCCAGCCGGCTGAAGAGTTTGGACTTTTATAAAGTGAGGATGCAAATGTGAATATTTGTCTCTGATCATTAGATGACTGTTGTGCTCCTGGGGGTCACCTACAGTGAGCGTCTGCTTAGATATTTATATGGCAAGAAAAGTAGGAAGGAAAGAAAAAGAGAAAAGAACTCCTTAAAGGCAGATGGCCTCTTTCTGTGTCCAACTACTTTATCTAAGCACATGGAAGCCATTTCCACAATGTAAACCTTTTTGCTGCTCCCTGGGATACGTCTGACACATCTCTATTCCCTCTGAAACAATCATTATCTTGTCCTGGAAGCAGAGTAGAGAGGCCGCCTTCAAACCCACCTAATCCAGAGGTAATAGAAGCAGGCAGCTTTCCAACAAGGCTCTATTCCAGTCTTGCGAACACCCAAGTGGAGAGTTTATTCTTCTGAGGTACACAAACCACTGACTTCAGGATTGTTTGTTGCTTGCACAAGTGAGATGGGACCCAAAATAATAAGTAAAGCATTCTCACAAATAAAAAAAGAAATCTCGAGGCCGTAAACTGAATGTTCTTCACTGCAATGAGTCGATGTGATCACTAAGAGGATTCAGGTGTGAGAAAAGGTCCAGTTGTAGTTACGAGAATGATTTAACCGGCTTTAAACACGCAGTGATAAAACATGAATCAAACGCAATAGCAGACGGTGGAGAAGAGAGAATAGAGGTGATTGTTCGGGTTTATGCACGAGTGGGACTACAAATGAGGCTTATGAAAGCAAATCAATTCACTCTAAAACTGCTTCGACTCTTCAGCCAAAGTCTTACTCAACATTTCCTCAGAAGTGAAGAGTGTGCATCACTGTTTGTTTTGCTTAATTTTTTCCGAAAAAACAAACTGATTAGTAAGTCTGTTGCCTTCAAAGCCCCTTCACAGCATTAATTACGGCGTCATCGCAGTCTTTCAACAGAGCCATCCAAGAAGTGAGACATGGAGGTATTTTTCAAGCTGCTCTCACAGAAACTCCTGACAACTGACCCAGTGACTTCACTACGTATAATCAACGGAGAACAGAGGAGAAGCTTCCAAGCTGCTAAAAAACTGAAACTTTCAGTGCCTCGCTTTCTCGTGCCATCATATGCCAAGCCACTTTGTCATTTCAGGGGAAATCCTAAGCTGAAAATGACATAATTGCACGACAGAGAGGTTTGGATACACAATCCGATGTTGGACCTGCTCACAACCGTCAGTCATCGCTGATCTGTTGGAGCACAGCAGGGGCTACAGGCCAAGCAGGGAGAGAGACAGAGGGAGAAGATGGTCAAAAAAAAAAAAGAGGAAAGAAGTAACAGCTGAAAAACAGCTTGATAACGGATGGGTGCGAGATGAAATTTCAAGACAGACAGGAGCAGACAGACTGCAAAAAAAGACAAAAAGATGAGTTGACAGATATATAGTCTGTAGATACGTTGCTGGTGTTGTGGGCACAAAATCATTGACATCAGATTTTATATATATATCCAGTTCACGGAGCCAGCATGACACATGAATGATGCATCCAATAGTAAAGCACTAACTTTACAACAAAAGAAGATTCTTTCTAGTACACTCACAATAACAAGGCTAAAACTCTCACTCTGATTCATGTTGACGTGATGGAACTCCGTCAGCTGTGAGGAAGTTGCAGTCATTTTATAAACCTCCCAACGCACATCCTCAAACATTAACACGCTTCCTCTCTCTGCCAGTGACCCTGACCCCGAACCAGACAACAGAGGAGGAAGATTTACACAGCCCCCCCCCCCCCCACTCTCGGCGCAACAGGTCATTTTACTTTACACGTAAAATACTTATACTTTTACATAAATAATAGCAGCGAGTTGAGAAATGTTCCGCCAATGTGTTTAAAAAATGGGCACGGATTCAAAAGTCCTCATTCCGAGCAAAATAAATACATATCACTAAAAAAATAAATACAATATCAGTGTGGATGTGGTTAAGTGCTTTTGAATTCACAACAGATAGGAACAAATTAACATGTGAGGCACTGACTGGACAACATAAGAAAATCAATGTTTTCTTCTGTGTCCGGACAGAAACAATGGTCAAAAGTCTCTTTTGCGTTGCCTCAGTGTTGAACTCTTGACCTGTAGAGTTTCTACAGAGAATAATCTTATTTAAGTAGTAGCACTTTCTTCTTTTTTTTGGTGGCATTGCAGCATTTACATGGTGGACAGCTGCCTCTTTGCCTTTTAATTTACCGCCCGACTAATCGCACACAGTCATCGCTGACCATTGACCGCGTACGTCCGTGCAATTTCTGCACATTCAGAAATGTAGAGGGCATTTTTTTTTTTTTGCTGACGGTCCAGTGCAGGTTTTTTATTGCTGACGTGGCAGAATCACTCTGCTGCACATCAGCAAGGAAACACTGCTCATGAACACACAAAGAGAGATTTACACAAAAGTAGTTAATACCACTACACAACATCCTCTGCTGGTAGTGTATAATGTTTGGTAAATTACAGAAGAGACATTGTATATATATATATATATGTATATATATATATATGTACATATATATATATATATATATATATATATATATATATATATATATATATATGTATATATATATATATATATATATATATATATATGTATAAACATAAATAAAATAATTCTTATCTCATTATGTTTTTAAATGATTTATAGCAGGAACTAATCGTTAAAGGCTTTGCACAGTCTGATTATATTCCAGAATGAAGTGACATTTACAATGTAAAGTTCAACTTTCATCTACTGATGTTCTCCAAATAAACACATTTTATATACTGTATATTTTATTATACATTACAACCTCAGTCATTTAATGTAAGTTTTTGAAATCATTTCTTTTTTATCACTGTTATTTAAAAGTTCTCCTGTCTACAGTACTTTTATTATGGAGATAAAAATACTAGACATCCCATAAATAAGCTCTACCAAAGTGGTGTGTTCAAGCCATCGTCTCTGCCCTTAAATTACAGACATGTAGACTGTCGCAGATGCTGAAGTAGTCTCTCTCCTACATGCACACACACACACACACACACACACACACACACACACACACACACACACACACACACACACACACACACACACACACACACACACACATGCAGAGAGTGTTCTCACATTAAGGTTTAGGAGACTTTGGCACACACACACACACACACACACACACACAAACACACACACTGAAGAGCAGTAGCTCACCTTACCATGGTAACCACAGCATGGTGAGGCAGCGTCTGGCTTGGTGGCTCTGTGGCCATCGTGCTGGCAAAGGACGGACCGGACACACACTCTCACACACACACACACACACACACATGCAAATACACACGCATTATGGAATCCCTGGCATGACTCTCACTTTCCTTTCACCTATATGCTTTACAAAAATCAACCAAAACAAAAAAGCGGATTAATGTATGAAAAAATGGCTGTATCAAAGTTTTATAAGCCCCGTTCAGACGTGGTTTGGACATCAGTCCACAGTCATCCATTTGTATGTGGCAGTGTTTTAACGTAACAAAGTACAAATACTTTGTTATAATGTACTTATCTAGAATTTTCACATACCGGTATCTGTACTTTGTGGCGGGCACTGAGGGGTGTGTCTTCTCACCCAGTGGGTTGTGGGTCAGGAAGTGTTATCCCTGTTTTCCAGGCACATGTGCTGTTACAGTTCTGGCAATAAACCTGGTTAAACTCACCTGCGTCTCTTCATTCCTCGTCTTGCCACATTGGTGACCCCGTTTTGAACATGTTCGAAGAAGAAGAGGAAAGTGTCTCCTCTTCGACAGCTGGTGGACGTGCCTCCTTTACAGCCATGCCCCAACTCCCGCAACCGGCCGGCTTCACGGGGCCGGTGAAGCTTCCAGAGTTTTGGGTGAGCGATCCCGCTCCGTGGTTTGAACACATCGAGGCACTTTTCCACCTGCGAGGGATAACTGCAGACGACTCCAGGTATTATTTGGTGGTCGCAGCACTGGACCAGCAGTCCACTCGCCGTGTGATGCAGTTCCTGCGTGCCCCGCCGCGGCACGGAAAGTACGCCGCGCTCAAGCAGTTTCTTCTCCGGCGCTACAGCCTGTCCACCGCGGAGAGAGCGGACAAACTCCTTTCGCTTCCCGGTTTGGGCGATGGTTCGGCGGTGGACCTGATGGATGCCATGTTGTCCTTGCTGGGCTCGGAGGATGGCGGTTTCCTTTTCCCGCATATTTTCCTGCGACAGCTCCCGCTGCCGGTGCGCACGTCCCTGGCAAACTCTCCGTGCCTGGCTGCTGGCGATTTCCGCGGTTTGGCTGAGGAGGCGGACCGCGTCCTGCTGACTTCCAGACGTGTCTCCGTGCAGAGTGTGGCGTCGGATTCCCTGCTGCCGACGGCGGAGTGCGCGGCTTCGGCGTTGACGGCTGGAGTCTCCACCCGAAGACGGCGGGGGGACCTGTGTTTCTTCCACCAGGCGGACCTGTCGGCCCGTGGCGGTGGCCCACGGTTGAGTGCGGCCAACGGCTCCTCTATCGAGACATTTGGTACCAGGTCTGTGAATGTTTGTTTCAATAGACGCAGTTTTGAATGTGACTTTGTGATAGCCTCCATTACAGTCCCCATTATCGGGGCAGATTTTCTGTGTGCTAATGGTTTGCTGGTGGATGTTGCTAACCGTCGTTTGATTGATGCTGTGTCTTTTGCTACTTACCCATGTCAGACGGGGGGTTCTGGGCCGTTAACTCATGCTAACTTCTCAGCGTCGGGGGATGTGTTTCAGCGTTTACTGGCAGATTTCCCGTCGCTGACGACGCCTGCGTTTTCTACCGCAGTTACCAAGCATGGCGTGGAACACTTCATTCCTACCGTGGGTCCGCCTGTTTTTGCACGCGCGCGGCGCCTCGACACGGTTAAGTTAGCTACAGCTAAGGAGGAGTTCGCTACCATGGAACGTTTGGGGATCGTGAGGCGTTCAAACAGCCCGTGGGCCTCGCCGATGCATATGGTGCCCAAGTCGGACGGGTCTTGGCGGCCGTGCGGTGACTTTCGCCGTCTGAATAATATTACCACGCATGACCGTTATCCAATTCCGCACATTCAGGATTTTTCGGTTCGCCTTGCTGGTATGACGGTTTTCTCTAAGGTGGATCTGGTGCGTGGTTATCATCAGGTTCCCGTGCGCGCAGACGATGTGGCCAAGACCGCGGTGATCACGCCATTCGGGCTTTTTGAGTTCCTGCATATGCCATTCGGCCTTAAGGGCGCGGCACAGACATTTCAGCGGCTGATGGACTCGGTGCTACGTGACCTCGCGTTTGTCTTTGTCTATTTGGACGACATTTTGGTGGCCAGCCCGTCGGCTGGTGAGCACCTGTCTCACCTTAGACAGGTTTTCCGGCGCCTCAACGAGCACGGCTTGATTGTCAACACCGCGAAGTGTCAGTTTGGGCTGCCGGTGATCGATTTCTTAGGCCATGGCATTTCGTCGCAGGGCGCGGTTCCTTTGCCGTCTAAGGTGCAGGCGGTGGCGAACTTTCCTCGTCCGGTCTCGGTCAAGTCCCTGCAGGAGTTTTTGGGCATGGTGAACTTCTATAACCGTTTCCTGTTTCGTGCGGCCCACCTCCTGCAGCCACTATACGGGGCCCTGAGACTGAAGAAGGCCAACGACCAGGTCGACTGGACCGCCGAACGAATCCGGGCTTTTGACGGGGCTAAGTCTGCCCTAGCCAACGCGGCGCTCCTGGCGCATCCCGTGTCTCGGGCGTCCATTGCTCTCACGACCGATGCGTCGGACGTGGCCGTGGGGGCGGTGGTCGAGCAGCGTGTGGGGGGTGCGTGGCAGCCCCTCGCGTTCTTTAGCCGTAGTTTGCGGGACAACGAGCGCAAGTACAGCGTTTTTGACCGGGAGTTGCTTGCGTTGTACCTCGCTACGCACCATTTCCGTTTCCTGTTGGAGGGCCGCTCTTTCACAGCCTATGTCGACCACAAACCGTTGACGTTTGCAATGGCGAAGGTGACAGAGCCGTGGTCTGCTCGCCAGCAGCGCCACCTGGCAGCCATCTCCGAGTTCACGACGGACATTCAGCATGTGGCGGGTAAAGCGAACCCGGTTGCGGATTGCCTGTCGTGTGTGCTGGTGTGTCCTGTGCATCTCGGGGTCGATTTTTCTGCGATGGCTGCCGATCAGCCTGGTGACCCGGATATACTTGCACTTCGGTCCGCTGGTACCGGTCTCGAGTTAGAAGAGGCGGTGGTGCAGGAAGGTGGTCCCGCCCTCCTTTGTGACGTCTCCACCGGCCGCCCCCGCCCGGTCGTGCCGGTTGCTTGGCGCCGTCGGGTTTTCGATTTGGTTCACTTGCTCTCTCATCCGGGAGTCCGGGCGTCGGTGAGGCTGGTGTCGTCTAAGTTTGTCTGGCCTGGCCTGCGCAAGGAGGTCAGGGAGTTGGCAGCCACGTGCGTGGCGTGTCAGCGTGCTAAGGTTCACCAACACACTAGGGCGCCTCTTGAGCCTTTTTCAATTCCGGCCAGGCGTTTTGACCATGTGCATGTGGACCTGGTGGGGCCTCTGCCTCCCTCCCAGGGTTTTACACACCTGCTCACAATGGTGGATCGGACCACCAGGTGGCCAGAGGCGGTTCCTCTGTCCTCCACGACATCTGCAGATGTGGCGCGTGCGTTTCTTTCATCTTGGGTCGCGCGTTTCGGTTCCCCGTCGGACATCACCTCTGACAGAGGCTCTCAATTCGTTTCAGAACTCTGGTCAGCGCTGGCTAACGGCTTGTGTGAACGTTTTCACCGGTCGCTGAAGGCGTCGTTGCGGGCTGCGCTCTCGGATGCTAACTGGGTGGATCGTTTGCCTTGGGTGATGCTCGGGTTGCGCTCGGCTCCTAAAGAGGACCTGGATGCTTCACCTGCGGAGTTGGTCCTCGGTCAACCACTCCGTGTTCCAGGGGAGTTTTTGCCTGAGAGTTCGGCCCCGCTTTCCTTTCCTGTCGCACGTTTTTCGTCCGAGGTCGCTTTTGCTCCGGTGCCCGTGCACCACTTTTCTCCTCGGTCGTTCGTGCCTGTGGAGCTCGCGTCGGCTCGTTTTGTTTTTGTGCACCATGACTGGTTGAGGTCATTCAATGGCCGGGGAAGAGGTGTTGCCGGCCCAGGTTCCCCGTCGGGGTCGTCCCCCTTTAGTGGCCCCTGATGTGTCTTCTCCGGTTGTGTGTCCTGATTTAGAGTCTGCTGTGGATGGTGTCTCTCCTGCCTGTCGCCCCCCTGCGGTTTCAGACGTGGGGTGGCGTAATCGTTTTGGCAGGCTGGTTAAGCCTCCTAGGAGGTACTGACTCTTGCCATGGGGTTTCCCTCTGGGTGTTCAGGGGGGGGCTGTGTGGCGGGCAATGAGGGGTGTGTCTTCTCACCCAGTGGGTTGTGGGTCAGGAAGTGTTATCCCTGTTTTCCAGGCACATGTGCTGTTACAGTTCTGGCAATAAACCTGGTTTAACTCACCTGCGTCCCTTCATTCCTCGTCTTGCCACAACTTCTTTATTAATATTACTGACAACTTTTACTTTTATTCCACTACATTTCCTAAATAAAATGTGTACTTTTACTCCGATACATTTACCTTAACCATCTTCGTTACTACAAAATAAAAGCTGAGTTGGTGACGTAATGCGTGTTCTTTGTTGCTAGTTGTTTTTAGCGGCACCAGCTGTTAGACGCTCAGCTCCTCGTTGTTTACTCATTGCCTCCCCCTAGGGACCGACACACACATAACGCAGGCAGCACGGAGACCCTGGGGTCCACACTCAGCCTAGCGGCCAACCAATACTTTTACTACATTTTATATCAGAAAAATTACTTTTGATATTTAAGTACAGTACATGTCAGGTACTTTAAGACTTTTACTCAAACTTCTACCAAAGTCATTTTCTGGTAAGATACTTGTACTTTTGCTCAAGTATCGCTTTCAAGTACTTCATACAAGACAGGTATGTGGACAATGTGAAGTATTACTGTTCACACCTGGCATTACAATGCATCCTGGATGCATCTCCAGTGATCATGGGTATGATCAGATCTGGTGGGGACGGCAGAGGTTGAGTGAATGCAAGTAAATCAATGTAGGGGTAGTGATTGTGTTCACGCATGCTCAGGAACGAGTCCACCTCAATTCGGATCTGTGGACACATCCAGGATGGAGTGACGTGAGCATTCAGACCTGCACTAAGAACACTCAGAACAGATGCTAGCACCAGGTCTGAATGAGGTCATAAATCGCCAAAAGAGGAGCCCTACGCTAATTATCTAGCTGTGAGCTCACAGGATGACTTCCTACCACGAGCATGGATCAGTATTCAACGAGCTGCGTTATTTCACTGTAGTGGTAACAGCTCTAATTGAGGCCCTGTGTTAAACAGCGGGCAAAGTTTTCCTGCTTGGAGGCGGTGGACCGAACACTTAACAAGCGTCCTAGGGCTTTCTGCTGACACCCATCTATTCCCGAGGTCGCCGCAGCACTCTGTAATCACTCCTTCAGCTTCTTTTAGCTCCACCCACTGCAAAACATACAAATAAATCAGGAAAGGCAAACAGGCTACTGTGTGTGATCATAGGAGTGCTGCTAATTCAGTGATAGCACCAGAATGATGCTTTTTTATCTGCAATTGCCTCATTCCAGACACTGTCCCATTAATTCGTCCACATAATAGTGAGAAGTTCATGTCTGGTTGCAGGTGCACAATAACTTTCTTATCGTGACCACAACCAAGACCGCACAGAGGGTTCAAATTATTCTATCAACCGATTCTAACAAAAACCAAATGATGGGGATGTGATCTATGTCAGTGTGACTCACCACTGGCCTACACACATTAGTCACACTTTCTCACAGCATCTTTGCCGGTTTACTGTTCATTAAATCAAGATGAGTCAGCTGAGCGTGACTCGCTGTGGTTGCTCAACAGTACCCACAGTGCTCCACTCGGGATTTGGGAGGCACTTTCACTTTCACAGCCACAATTATTTCTGCCAGTGTAAGCTGTGTGTGTCTCGCTGGACAATCGCACTGATAAAACGTTTTTTTATTTGCAGTTAAAGAGCCATTTTCCGTGAAATGACAATTCATTGGACAGACAGGGGGTTTGTTATCAGCCCTGTGCAGACCAGAGGTCAAAGGGTTGAGGATGTTTACAGACAAAAACACATATTTGCAGCCTCGCGCTTACGCTAATCCAACAAAGCTATCGGCAGCACACAAGCAGCTAACATCTTGATCAGGCTTTAGCCCTCACTGGACAAATCTGGCCTTTTGTAGTTTGTGCACAAACAATATTAGTATAAGAACATTTATATGCAGTGCACATGCAAGTCTGCCATCTGCATGTCGGGAAACAAATGAATGTAGATTGTTAAATTAATGGGCTTTTGATTGGATGCTGGCCAGACTGCCCGGAGCCAGTTTCTTTATGAACGAACCTCTCAGAGAAAGAGGGCAACACGGTGACACTGCACTCGGTCACATAATACACACTACTGACTTTGACAATACGAGCTAAAGTCCTTATCTTTAATAATGAATAATAACACATGGTGGTTGTTGAATATGAGAGGGTGTTGCTTGTTTCATGTGACATGTTTCTATGATAGTTGTTTACTCGTTTCTGAAGTTGGCTATAAAAGGTATGCAGATGTTGATAATGATAGTGGAATAATTACAAGGATTGGATAGCTAGGTTATCTAAACCATTTTAAACCAGTGGTGAACACACCTCAACAAATCAAATAACCTCAGTTGGCAGCTGAACATATGATAAAGATAATATACCAATTTTTTACAACTGCAATGGGCATTTATAAAGATAAAGGCTTCTTAAAAACAAAATAATTGAGCAGTGCACAGTGTGTCTTTTAGCAACACAGAATTCAAAATGAACACATGAGTGGGCAAAAGATTTGAGAATTTAAATATTATTTACACATTGATTTAAAGGTGAGAGGTGACATATGATAAAGAGGTAATGATGATGGTGGATAAAAGGACAACTTCAGTTATTGTTTCTATTATCCCCTATAGTATATTTTGTCTTCCCCACTGCATCCAGCAGAGGGCTCTACCACACTGACCACTTGTCTTCTCACCCAGCAGCAGAATCAGCAGCATCTGCCTTTGGTGAAGCTGCTGGCTGCTGAGAAGCAGTCATGCGGCTGGTATGAATGAACTTAATGAGTTATTCAAGGATCATCTGTGAATCAGTGTTAGTTAGTGTGAGCCAGAATGGCCGACCACTTCAAAAGCAGAGCGGCTCTGGCTCTTTGGTTAGTAATGAAGCATATTTCCCAGTGTTGTCTGCAGCCAATAAAGCAGATTCCACATGTTCTGATCTTGGAGGAAAAGATGATTACCTGAATACCTGAATATCAATAGCTTTTTACACAGCAGTTATCAGCCATTCAGTAACAGAAGAGCATACTGTAGAGAAACAAAATCAAGGACATACAAAACTGCTAATTAAATGCTGAATAACAACCTGATGATGTGATCTGGAGTCAAGACGGTTGAAAGGTGACAGCGTGATAAACACATTATTCTGAGCAAGATTGAATAAAATGAAGCACACCTGTCTCTGCTTCACTCACTTTGCTAATACCAAAAGCTTGGTTCGAAAATAAAAACAAGTTTTCATTGTTTTAACATTAAGTTGTTGAAAAATGCTTTCTCTTGAAGTTTTTTCTCTCTCCAGTTTCTCAATAAACAAATCCTAAAATAAAACAGCTGCTATTTCAGTAAACTGTCTTTTTTTATTGTTATTGTCAAAGCATGTATCAGGAAAACAGTTCAGATATAAAGAAATCTGTGGACCATGCCAATGTGCAGTATATTGTGCTCCTTAACGTTCAGTATAGGACCAGTGATACTATAGAGTCAGCAGAGACTGTTTGCGCCCTATAGAGCGGCCAAGACCTCTACGCACCTCCTCCGCAACCCATCAACAGTTATTACTTAATTACTGTAATAACAGCGAGGTGAACTCAGAGGGGAAACAAGCAGTGTCTGTGTTGCTGAGTATGAAGGAATCATGGGGAGATTGGGGTCATGACCCTCCAGGGTCAGCGACTGAATGAACCCAATTGGCTGTCTAATGGCGCTGTCAACATGGTTAAAGAGGATGACTGACTCTTCACTTCTATGACTCCCATTATGTCAGTGTGTCCACACAGCACTGTTATATGTGTATATATATATATATATATTTATATATACAGCTGTACAACTGTGTTTATAATAGTTTACAATAGATTTAAAGGGGTATATCTTGAGACTTATTGATTAAATTAAAACATTTTCCCACACCCAACATTAACATGTACATAGTTAATTGTCTAGCTGCTCCCTCAGTGGTGGCACCAGTAGAGGGACCTGCCGTTTGATGCTTTTTATCTTTAATTGCCTCATTCCAGAGACCATCCCACTAATTCATCCACAAAACATGTCGTCATGCATGACAGCGGCAGAATTACCACCTAATTTCAGTGATGGGAATCATTCATGTCGCATCAGATCTCATTACACGTCTCCTTTGATTGGATTAACCTTGGTTTGACTGATGCACAGCGGTTCAGCAAGGAAGCATCACTTTTAAGAAGCAAAAATGGAGTAAAAAGGCAAGTTACTAAACAACTTCTGCTGCCTGAAACTAAACCTGTGTGTTTTTAAATGGTCACAAGGCACACAAATAATCCCAGAAATCACGTTAACAAATCAGATTACCCCAGAATCAACCTCTCCTGTGGACAGGGATTCAAGTAACAGTGCAAGCCCACACAACCCTGCATCTGTCACACAGTGAGGCAGACACAGTGTAAGAACACAGGTTAAATAACTGTGCGGTTAGCTTGGCTGCTTGTACCCATCAGCCCTGACATTTCCTGCAAATGCAGTGTGGATGTGTTTAACATCTGGGGCCAGGGGTCTATGCTCGGGGCCTGAGTCACAGGTGACTGCTGCTGAGTCACAGAATCCATGCGTGTGGTTTCATTCATCCCTGCTGGACCACATTTTCAGCTTTCGTTCACTCACAGACAGTGAGTCGCTCACACTCTCCTTGCATGTCACTGCTGTCTATCGCCTTATGTGGCGTTCTCCATGTCAGGTCATTCCACTGATTGATTTCATCTTTACAGTATGTGTGGTAGAAGTTTTGATTAGAATCGAGTTTTCAAGTTTGACATCTTCTGCTACGATTACTTCTTTCTCCGGCTGCAACTAATCACCTTTTAAGTTTTTAAGTTCTAGTTTAGTAACCTATACTGTTTTTCTTAAATGCCAGTTATATTCTAACCATTGTCAAATAATTGCACTCCGTTCTGATTAAACCCATCAGTTGAGGAGCTTAGAGCTTGTGTTCCTGTGTCACACACAGGAAGTTTTTGTTTTGCAAAGACGAATGGAGGCAACAGCAATATTGTGCTAGAAAAGCAGGATGGTTGGAGAATGACTGAAAACACAAAGGTTTCATCTACTGCAGATGATGGGATAAAGCTTCTTGTAGCCACGCCACCCCATGGTGCTGCTGTATACAACAAACGCTCCCTCAGTCGGTTGAATAATACAGCACACAAATATTGTTACATTGGTTCTGTTCACAAAGACCAAAGAGGCAGAACAATAACGCCAGCAGCATAAATCACCAAACTTTTTTTCTTCAAACTGCTGTTTCATAGCTTCAATATATAACGTTAGATTTTAGGTTGTTTTTTTTTGTTTTCATTCTCGATTCTTTTTTTCTTCTTCTTCCTCTAAACTATAAGAACAGGCTGTGATATGCAGCTGTGACAACAGAGGTTAGAGTTCACTCGGTCCACGCTCTGTCAGGATTTCCTTCTTTTGCTTTTCTAAAAGAAAGGACTTGTGGAGCTGCCTCGGCCAAGAGGGGAAACAGCCCAGTCTTGACAGATACACAGAGACTGGACACGGCCAGAAACGCGTGCAGACTTCCACCAATGCAGTGTTAAGGATTTCCTCACTCGTTTCCTTGTCACTTCTTTTTTGTTTTCCCAAACAAATGGCTGGTGATATGAATCAACATGTGGGGTCCCCTGCCCTCTGTGCCTCTCTTACACTTTCTAATGTCTAACTCCAACCCTTAACCTAACCCTATCCTAAACCCAATTCTACCACTAACCCTATAACCAAGTCTGAACCCTCAAAAACCCATGTCAAGTTGTTGTTATCCTCACAAAGATAAGTTTGATTCACAATTTGTCCTCAGCCTCCTACAGACATGTATACCCCCCCCCCCCCAACCCAACCACACACACACACAGCTCCAGGCTTCCACTCTTTCAGAAACCCCACACAGCTACAAAAACAAAGTCCAGACAAAAGGAAATAAAGCATGCATGGTTTCTTGTGCAAGTGTGTGTTCAAGAAGAGAACATTTGGACAAGAACGAACCAGAAAGTGAAGTGAAGTGAATGTTCTTTATCAAGAAATGTGTGAGCAAAAAATGATAACCATGAAATCTTGAGATTTTGAGAACATCTGTAAAAGTAAGTGTGAGGGACAAACACCTGCCGTCAGACGAGCCTCAGTGGCAGGGGAGCGACATAAATGAAGGAAAATAAAAATGAAACGGAGGGAAGCACATTTTTTTTCTGAGTGAACCTGCAGGACCTCAGCCAGGGATAAAAGAAAACATGAACAGCTATTTCTGAGGCGAGTGATTTTCACAAATGATCCAGACTTTCCAATTCCCTGTGATTTCTCCTCATCACAGGAGCTCATGACTTCTATTGTTTGGCACCGACTTGGGGGAATAAAGTACCTCCACACGGCATTCTGCTTCAGGACACTTTTGCACACTACAGTGACCATAGACGAGCCCTGCCAATTTTCTCGCATGTAATTTCATATGAGTTCATAAAAGCATTTTAAAAAAAGTGTGTGTGTGTGAGGCCGGCTTTGTACCTTGGAAGAGAATGCCATCTGAGGAGAGAACTACAACTTTTTCAGACTCTTTTCCTCTCAGCCTTTTCTTGTTTGGATGAAAATTTGAGACACTATTTCGAAAAGGCAGAGGCGAAATTGTGGGTCACAGTGTGACTCAAAATCTTAGGGGACCTTTATCACAGAAGTGTGTTTTAATCTGACCGTTAACACACACACACAAACACTATTAGAGCTGAGCGTCGCCAAAGTATGAACATATCAGCAATAATGGTGAGACGAAAGCCACAGGAGGAAAAGATAGCGGCTGTGCAGGAAGGAAGGACCCATGGGGTGAAAGACAGGGTGATCAGCTTACAAGAACCCAGCAGTTGACAACATTATTTATGACCCATCCCTAATGGATTTTGAGTGACAGAAGTTTCAGTTCACTGGCAGGGACAAAGGACGAGACAGCAGAAAGCTAATGCCCATGGGGATGATGGACTGCTTCGTAACGCACCCCTCTTGGGTTGGGCTGGGTGAAGACTGGGTGGGAATTCTGAAGAACCAAAAAAGAAAAAAAGGGAACAAGAAGGAAAAAGGGTCAAGAGAAGCGACGCGAGGAATACTTTTCATCTCTCTGAGGAGTGGGAGTGATGAAGAGCGATGTGTCTGGGGTGAGACTGCGAGCGTTTTTCCAGTCTATTTGCCCTGTGTCTAGACCCAGAGTCAACGGGACAGGCCCAATAAAAAAAAGGCTGGATATTACAGAGCGGAGTCTCGGTTATAGGCAGAGTCCAAAAATACTGATGAAAGGCTGCACTGTGGAGTCGCTGAGGACACTGAACTCTCCGATTTTAGTCACCAAAAAAAAAAAGACCACACGAGTAATGCATCTGATTTTTCACTAATGCTCCAAATAAAGGGTTTACTGTTACATTATCCTTACAACAGCTGTAAACACAACAGGAGCTTAACATTCCTGCTGCAAAAAAGTGACAACTCAACAACATACACAGCTGAGCACCGAAAGCAAATGGTAACTACAGCAAAGTAAAGACCGTTTAATATAAATAGGGCAATTAGAAGTTTTAAACAACACAGAGAAGACACTCAACACTTTCCTTCATCCTTTCCATGGGATAAAATAAACATCATATTTGGGTATAGAGGTATGCTATAAGAGTGTTTGAAGTCGCCACATATTGGAATGTGGATATTTTGAAATGAATAACAGTCTGCGTATTTGACGGTGGTTAATGTACATCAAGTTCTGGCCCGGCCTTGAAAATCTGTGATCAAAGAGCGAGAGTAGACTGCAGCTTTGTGCACTGTCAAAGCGTGTGTGTGACAACCACTTCACCTCTGTCTATTCCTTTTCCGAGAGATGAGGAAGCATCGAGAAACAATGGGGTTCACTTTTCCATCGTGGCATGGGGGAAATAACCAATGGACAAAAACGCAATGTCATCGAGATCTTCAACGTGAAAGAGAGAAACACATCAGCCAGGTCACTTTTTATCTGATTCACACTCAGCACAGCTGGATATAGTCCCTACACTAAACACTGATTGATGTGTTTGTTCTTATTAAGCTGGGGAAAAAATCCTTGGGGCGCAGAGCTCCGACCAGACACAGACTTAGTAATCTCGCTTCACACTCCCAGAGTGCACTGTGGTGCACGTCAGCACACACTATCTACAGAGCCCAGGGGTTTAGAGCTGTTGTGGACTGATTGTGCGCCTTGCAGAGAGGAAATTATATATATTGTGTGGACATAAAATGGCTGTACAAGTGTAAATGTGCTGTATTTTCAGTTTTTGGCCAACTGCAGACCTTAATTTTTAAAACAATCTGACACAGTGCCAACGTCACAATGTGCAGCAGCAGCAGCAGCAGCTAATGTGCACTAAAAATGGGCAAATCCTGCCAAAGCCACACTACAGTTTTTATAATCAACATCAATATGCAGAGTAAACACTTAACAAAAATGAGACCTCGCCGGAGAACCTAAATCCATCATAGAAAATGAAAAATCTTTGAAGTGTGTGCAGGGTAATGTCAAACTTTTAGCAGAGCCATTATTAGCCCTGAAACATGTTTCCACTCAAAACCTCTTTTGCTTTATCAGACATCAGTGGAGGCCATGCAAGAGTTCAACCTTCAGATGTGGGTGGTTCAGAGGAGAGAGGAAGAGGAAAAAGTACAGGAGCCCGTTTTTTCTTTTTCTATTATTCATGTGCATGTTACCTGCTGTGGGAAAAATTCACACTGACATCCTATAAATCTCCCAAGACACAGTAGCATAAATCTAATCACATATCCAAGAGTTGAAATAACAAAACAATTGACTGAATTACTGAGCTAAGAAGTCAATATTCAGTTCAATATTTACTCTATTATAGATTTAAAACAACCAAGCTAATGTCACGTCAGGGCCATTTTGATTTGAAAGTTGTGAGTAAATTACACAACCTTTGTTTCTTCTGACTTACGGAGAGCAGCCAAGATACGTGGAAGAAGCAATAGATCCTTTATCGTCACGGTATCACTCTCATCTGCCTCGCCAGTGCAGAGGAAAGATAGTGATACTGAGTGTTAAGTATCCAGTCAAGTGCTGATACCTGCAGTGAATAATAATCAGGTGATCCTGCTGCATGTCATGGCTGCAGTCTTTTGGAGAAAGAATAATGTAGAGGCAACCAGTAAGTGCCTGTTCTAAAGTAATAATCTGTCTCTTAAAGTACTCTGTGCTCCTGGAGGAATTAAACATTATCTCAACTTCATTATCCAGTGAAGTGAGAGATTTCCAGCTGGTTTAAAGTGATATGATTTGTCTACTTTTAAGCAAAGTTACTCGCAGCTGTTTTAATCTAACACATAGTTACATGCAGCACTGCAAAGACAGAAGTAAGTTAATACATCAACCAGAGCTGCAAGTTGGCAGATATGAGGACAGACCTTTCCAGTGAAATCTCAACAGCCTCACATCAGAAGAATAGACAGCATTATAGAAATGGATGTGGTCTTAGCCCAGGATATAGAAGAAACTAGCCTCCAGGGGGCTACGGTGGCCCTGAGAGGTCAAATATTACAAAAATCCCGACAACACATCGGAAGTGTTTCCAGGGGACACTTGAAAGTGATGCAAAACTGCGGTCAAGCCATGGTAGACGATTTGAAAAGATCCCAAACGAGCGGACAGACAGGATTAGGACATCCGGTTTTCAAAATAAAACTTCTGTGGTGTCAGACATCGATAAGTCTGTTCAAAGAACACTTGCCAAAAGCAGTCTAGATTAGAAAACAGTTCAAGAATAATGTTGTTTAAAGTCATATATAAGGCAGTGACAAATATTATCTACATCCTGTGTAACTTTAACAATATAAACTTACCCACGAGATGTTTACTGTGCGCACTCTTAGAAATAAGGATACCAAAAGTGTCCTTCTACAAGGGCTGAGGTTCTACCTGGAACCATTTGGTTCTTTTTCAAGGGTTCACTAAATTCACTAAACACTAATGGTTCCAGTAAGAACCATTTTGATCCAGAGAACCCTTTAAAACCCCTTTCCTGAATAAAGGGTTTTAAAAGGGTTCTTGGTGGAACCCTCCAAAAGTTCTCCTATGAGGACAAGCCGAAGAACCTTTTATGGTTCTACTTAGCACTGTGAGTGTGGAGAGATCCCCCTGCCTACAAGTGTATCACTTTCAAGTGTCCCCTGGAAACACTTCCAGGTGGTGATATTTGCAGTGCATCAGGGCCACCGTAGGAGGCAACTCCACCAATTGCAAAACAAACTCATTTTGAATAAAGGTCTATGGGAAAAATAGCTTCCACTTCTCACTTGATTTATAATATCATTAAGAGTTAATTGCGTCAGTTGTGAGTTTCAGGTTGTCTACAACAGAACATAAATGATGCTCTCATTTACATACTAGTTACCTTACAGCAAAAAGACACAAGTTCGCAACCCAGTCTGGTCCGGTCTTTCTGCATGGATTTATTCCTCTCCCAGTCTCACAGTTTGATTGCAAAACAAACTCATTTTGAATAAACGTCTATGGGAAAATTAGCTTCCACTTCTCAATTGATTTATAATATCAGTAAGAGATAATTGTCTCAGTTGTGAGACAAGTTGTGAGTGGCTTCCTCACACAGTCCATAGACATACAGCGGTTAATTGGACACTCAGATAGGTATGAACGTGACAGTGATTTTCAGAAAAAAAAATACAACAGTTGCTTTCCAAATGTGCCCCTCCCCTAACATTTTCACCCTCCTCATATTTCCTCATCATTTCATCTCTTGTTAGCTTCACGTGTCGCTCTGTCCCCTCTTTATCCCTTCCACATCATTTCATAGAAACGTGATCACAAAGCCTCTGTGTGATCCTGGTGGGATAAGGAGGGAGGCAGCGCTGTCTCATTTTGCTTAAGCGACGGAGGGAGATGATGAGAGAATCAGGTGTTTCGTCTGGATGATATAACGTGGCCGAATAAGCGAAGGTTCACAGCTGGCTTCTTTAAGTTTGTAATAAGAAATGCTCTGCAGTGTTCTGCCCATATTTCTGTGTCACTGTCGCTGTTTGTTGTTATTGTTCTCATTTAATAACAGCAATGGCGAGTAATCACACTCTTCTTCCGTTTACAATCTCCTCACTTTCGCTGTACGACTGTGACTGAAAAACAAATTCCAATAAACGAGTTTGGTTTAGACAGCTCAGAGACTAAGAAGTCAACAAGAGGCCACAGGGGAGATCCCAGGGTGAGTTTGTGATTTACCTTCTCAATATAACGCGGCGGCTCCACAGGCCAGCCAAGTAATGCTTCTGGGAAGAGATAGCAATTCATTTTGTTCACGGATGGATTTTCAACCTGCGCTTCCCCTACTGCAGCTGCAGATTTAGACATATAAATATACAATATAACTTATACTATTTTTTTTCGAAGGCTATAATCCAAAGCACCTTTCAGTATGAAGGGTGGAGTCTCAGTGGTAATCAAACCCCAGATGCCATAAATCAGCAAGGAGTTTTGAATTTCCTAAAATGAAAACCATCATTCCCATAAAACTTGGTTTGTTTTAAAGATGAAAAAATACATGTAGGAACTTAGTTTGATGACAGCAATGTGCTTTCTGATCAAAACAGTAAATGTAAGGGTAAAATATAAAAACAGTCAAACACAGCTGAAAGTACTTATACGCAGACCAGGCTGGCCAACATTTCGCAGATAAGGTTCTTTTTTTAAGCTCTTTGTAGTATAAACAATTCATCAAAATACAGTTACAGTCATTAGAGTTGTAATTCATCTGAACGTATAATACGTTCACGTTTGCTTTACTGCACAACCCAACAGCTGGCTGTCTTAGGTCAGTATACAGACCGTAAAGGGCCAACAGCAAACCTGAATTAGACGAAATGAAACAAAATCCACCCAACAGCACCTCTCAGCTGTTTGTTCAATCCGAACAGTAAATGAAGTGTGAAAATGGCACGTTGTAGTGTTTTTTGTGTGTGTGTGTGGTTATGTCTCAGACTACTCTGACTCCAGGAAGCTCCTATGACTCGCCAACACATAGTCTGGCATAAAGTCAATCTCAAACCACAACTTGTCATTTTTACACGTCGGCTTTTGTGCATATTTTTTTTAAACAAACATGATTTAACATTTTAATAAGTGTGCTTAAGAGGTGGTGGTAGGCAGATTGTGTTTGTTTTGGGCAGAGCGAGGCGAGCAGTTTCCCCACTTCTTTCCAGCCTTCGCCCTTAGATAAGCAAACCCAACTACACGGCCTGAGCTACATGTTAAACTTATAGAAAAAAGAGTTGTATTTATGCTCTCATCAAACTCAGCAGGAGGCAAATAGGCTTATTGACCAAAGTGTCAGAATACACTATTCTTTACATGATGAATTACACCTAATCTTGCTTGTGCTTCTAACATGGTCACACATTCTCTTATAACTGAACCTCTTTCTTTACACTTTGTATTTTATCAAATTGTCAAAATAATATTGTCTTATGATCAAAGAGAAGGAGTAGAGCTCTATTTGGCAGTTGATCAGATTGTGATGATAGTGCAGTGCCCCTAGGAAATATGTATTCCTATAGTGGGAGCTGAAGATGATTTTTGTTACGCTAATGCTAATCGAAAATGAAAACATTTGTGTTGTGCACAGTGTTTGTATTATGTTAGCTCTACGCTAATGCTAATCGTAGCCTCGTGAGCTTACATTTGAAAACAGCTTCGCCAAGTTAGCCGCAAAGTAGTACCATGCTAATGCATAACCAGTGTTGGGAAGATTACTTTGGAAATGTAGTTGGTTACAATTACAAGTTACCCTGTTGAAAATGTAAGTAGTGTAACTATTTCAATTACTTTCTCAAAGTAATGTAACTAATTACATTTGATTACATTTTGATTACTTTTCTCAATTTCGAATGAAATCTCTCAACTGTTAACCATTTTCACATTAAGAGGACCTATAGTGTGATAAACCTTTCAGCAGTACTTAAGACTACATAAAAACAACATAATAAAATACTCTTTTTTTTAACCATATATTATGAGTCTGACCTTAGGCCTGTACTGTGAAGGAGGCTCACTTCCTCACTAAATGGAGCGACAATGCTGATTTCAGCCAAGAGGAGCAGGTTGTTTTAATGGCGAGAGTATGAGCGATACAAAAAAGCCTGAAGCAACAGTGTTGCTGTTAATATGACAAGAGGCTGATTTTAATTTCTGACAGCTCTACATTGAGCTGCTTTTAAATATGAACCTTTAGAGCAACAACAACTGTTGTTTTAAACTGTGTTTTATATTGTCTTCATATATTTCACTGATCACAATTATAAAATGCCAGTGTGTGTTTTATTGAAAGCGAGGCTGGGTGTGCGTAAGAAAATAGGTTATGGGTTTGTAGGTGCTGTAGCTACAAGCAAATTTCATGTTGTCTCTGTACAAAGACCTTTTTAAATGTGAGAAAACAGAGTAGACCTACTCAAGACTTAGTGTTTGGGCAACACATAACAGGCGAAACAATTAATTTATTCATGGCCACATTAAGTTAAATTATCTGTTATCTGTAAATAGGCTATAGCCTAATAAAATGACCTCCTGACGCTGAGCAGCTGAACATCTGTAGGTGCACACGCTCACAGAGAAAGTAAACAGCAGCGGATCAGCGCGATCTCTCCCTCCGTACAAATGCTCCGTTCTGATCCAGCTCCACTGGACTTTCAAAGTAAAGGTGACGCCAGCTGTAAATGAGTTAAATAGTGAAACAGCGGCGCTTTTATAGCCGATGTTATGATTAAACTGGTCGGGACCCGGTTCTGCTCTGTCTGTATGAAGTGTTTTTTGTATTTCCAGCCCAGGAACATCCTGTGCGCTGCCGACATTATCGCTGCTGAGTCTGACTGCCGCCGTACGGTTTGTCGGTTGAGTCGAATGACACATGACCAGAGAGAGCCAATCACAAGCGTCAGTTTTGGAAGGAGGATGTTGACTTGAAAAAAACTAAAAACAAACATGAATCCACGCGGAAGAGAAAACTGATACATCCGAGCTTTTTTGGCGATTTTTTTTTTCAAATGTAACTTAAGTTGTAATGATTGAAATTTACAGAAGCAACTGTAATTTAATTACATATTTTCTCCCAGTAATGTAACTAACGTCGTTACATGTAATTCGTTACTCCCCAATACTGTGCATAACAAATATGTGCTCGCGTATTGGTGAATTGACACTTGGTCGTTTCAGTATAACACCATGTTCTGCGGTGAACCGTGTGAAAATGTCTCACCCATCGCGAGGACAGCCTCTTCACTCCCACATCCCTGCACCAGACAGCACAGCTTCTGCTGATGAGCCCCTGCCTGCCTGGTGTAGAGTGATAAATCAGCGAAAATGAAAATTCCTCCAAAAAATGTGAAAATCAAGGATGCACACCATCGGGCCATGCTCAACCCATATCCAAAGTCTTAGGGCGATCTGATTAACGGTTGTGGGATATGCCTGTCACAGACAGACACAACTTGCTTTATAGATAGATAGACACTTCGCTCCTCTTCTGTAACTGCAATTTTAAAAGCTGCACAATGTGACTGTGCTTTTGCAAACGAGTGTTTGAGACCGAGCTCCTTCCTGCAGCTTTTGAGCTCCATGTTTATCCAAGCAGCCCAAGCGAGTGCCAGGTCACTTGCAATTTAATGTGACTGGGTTCGTGCTATGCAGTAGCCGATTATTGTAGAAGTATTTGTTATTCAAAGACTCCGAGCATATTCATTACCATTAATAACTGTGGTTGTGGAGTAAAAGTATTTTTCCTCTCTTCAAAATGACAAGAAAGTCTCGTTTAGTAGAAAACCAAATTTTAAATAAATACGAGAGCATTTCTTGTACCATCTGTAGATGAAGCATGCGTTTCAGCATGGTTATTTTTTATTAGTGTTTCCATCGCTCTCCAGAGTCTCCAAACTAAATGACTGTTTTTATGGAGTAGCTGTGTTTTTAAAGGTACTTTTTCGTCCTTGTCCCTGTGTTCGCCTCTGCTGCCTTTTCCATGCCATCCATCATCTTCTGAGGTCACCGCAACACTTTTGGCAGGAACAGCTTTGGCATTGCAAAAACAACAACAACAACAATAAAATCCTTCATCTGGGTAAAAAACTAAACTTTGATTGAGCACAAAAATCTGCTTTTGCAAAACCATGATGATTTTATTTATTTATTTTATTTTAAGAAAGTGGGCAATCCCCTAATTATATCCCAGAATGTTCCATATGGCTTTGAGACCCACGTGACATTGAGACGTCTCCATCTTCAGAATGATACTAAATCATCAAAAAACAGTGAGTCATTTTCACCAATAAAAACTGCTATCCCAAAGAGGACTTTGTAAATGATATGCTCCTCTCAAATGGAGGGTTTTGAATGTTAGGGCCCCTGAAACCTTAGACCCCTGGCCACTTGGTTTTTGTGGTGCGTGTCAGTAATTCCTCCCCTCAACAGGGGAGAAAGTGATATTTTGAAGCCACAGGGGAATTGCCCCCATCACCACAAGCTTCATCTTCATCTTACAATTCTAATATACAGAGGATTCTCCAAGGCTTGGGTGTGGGAATGTGTGGCTGTATCAACTGAAGCAACTTTTCTTCAAAGAACAAACTCAGCCAGCTGATGCACACGCGTGAGCACAAGCACGCACGCATGAAAGTTGAGCTTTCATCCGAAATGTCTGCGCAGGGTCAGAAGCTCTTTGACTGA
The DNA here is from genome assembly GCF_963457635.1 of Microchirus variegatus. NCBI lineage: Eukaryota > Metazoa > Chordata > Actinopteri > Pleuronectiformes > Soleidae > Microchirus > Microchirus variegatus. Next base: position 15,557,665 of record NC_139821.1, read on the forward strand.
AGTGGAACTGCATCCACACTGCTCTATTTGGTGACCAGTGCCTCCTCTGGAAGCAACATCAACATCAGGCAGGACTGGTTTTAACACTGAGTTCAAAACTGCACCTCTGGAATTACTGCTACAACAAATTGTGCAGCTTGAAATCATAAAACTGAAACTTTAACAACCGTTATGACCTGCCTTTATGAAGGTAGCTATGTCCCTGTAGTAATACAGTAAAGAATCTTTGTTTAATCGTTTTAAAACCAGACACTAATCTGACAGAGAGTCAGATTGGTAAGAATTAAGAAGTTCACACGACTACAAGACTTTCAGGGTCAGAGGATTGCTGTGCATCCAGCACTTGCGGTGACTATGAATTCACACCACATGAGTGACCAGCAGCGACAGAGGTCACACACTACACGATTCTTCACCAGTCGGAGCCACAGACATCACGAAAAAACACGTATGAGAAGTGACACTGGAAATGATGTGTGAAACCAGGATTAATTATTTATAATACAGGATTATATCTCTTTTTTTTCAACTCCCTCTTCTTGTCTCTGGTGATGCCTATTATCTTCCTGTTTGTATTCACTCCACAGTCACCTGGTCTCTGACTGGGGTCTGAGTCGCTTTGATTATTTCACACTTTGTGACTCTCAATTCCATGCTGATTTGGGTCAATTAGCCACAACTTGCATTAATCATTGGCAAATTATCAGGATGTAAACAGATTTGTATGAACTTGGCTTTTGCTGCATCTAAGGACAGGTTTGTAAATGCTTTGCAAAATAATTTTTAAAATGTTTGAATTTTTGTAGTGCTGGGCACTAGCTTAACGCACGGCAAGTTTCCATGACGACTGACCGGAAAAAGACGCGCATGGCAGCATGTTTACGTGCCGCGACACCGGAATCCAGGCACCGTTTACCAGTTAGCTCTGTTAGCTGCATTAGCTCCTTTAGCGCCGTTAGCGCTCCTAAAGTCGAACTGGAGCACTCTGTTTATTAAACGAAATTAGCAGCACTATAAATAACCAGCGTAGGTGTGTACTGCGTATGTGTGCCTCTGTTTTTAAAGTTTAGCGTTACTTTAGAGACTCATTTTAACAATCCGGAGTCACATAAACATGACGTCACGCGCGTCTTTTTCCGGTCAGTCGTCTTGGAAACGCGTCATAGGTTAACGTTGATGCTGTTAACCGCCGTTATCGCCTTAACGCGCCCAGCACTACATTTTTTGTTCTGTAGGCTAGCAGTAGGTTTTCAAATCAGCGAAATGTGACAGAAATGTACAGGTGAGGGAAGTTACTAACACACAGTAGCTAATCTCAGTGTCTTTGAGTGAGGTCATCTCAGCCGCTTAAGCAGTAGTAAGTCAAAAAGCCTACATCTGAGATTAATTCAGTGTTAAGTGGATTAAAACTGAAACTTTAACAAAAAAAACATGTTATTGAGAGACCACACTGCCAATGCAGCTCATATATCACATTCACACTGTAATTTGTCACATGTGGTTCAAAGCATGAGCGCACAGAGCTCTGTTTTGACATTAGCCTGCTGTGCGTCATGTACTTTCACACATCTCAACCTTTTAAGTTAACTCACAGTGCTGGTAAACATTTGCTTTTACACTATGCCACATTTTCTCAGCATGCCTCTAGGTGCTGCCACTTGCAGGAATGTGCGTCATCTCCGGCTCCTATAATGCCTAACCAGCAGTGGAGTGTAGTTCCCACAGCTGGAGTGACCTCTGACTGGTCAGGTAAACACAGAGTGACCTTCAGTAAATAAAGACAAGTATTTGGTGAACGTAAGGCTTGTCAGGACCATCCTTATCTCCAGACCCTGTCCCTTTGAAAGCTCTCTGTCCTTATGCACAAATTACTAATCCTCATACAAGCTGTAGGGTTTAACCTGTATGGGTTTTGGAGGGCTCAGGATGTACATGTCAGTAATACTTAGAAGATGATTCTATCCATAACTTCCCTGCAAATATGAGTATCAAAGATCCCTGAGGTACTTCTTAAGTCTTCAGGAAGGTATACTTTGACTGACTTTGACTTCAAACAGACTAGATACCACCACCATCTTCAGATGTACCTTTCCTTTTGATACAAATACTACATTGCGATAACATAATATATTAATCTATCTTAAAGATAATGCCATTGTGCCATGAACCCCCAATCTCACCTCTACAAGAAAATCTGCTGTCTGTAAGGTTCAGTCTCACCAGTCTTGTATAAAGTACTTGAAAGTGATACTTGAGCAAAAGTACAAGTATCTTACCAGAAAATGACTTTTGTAGAAGTTAAAGTCGCCTTTTGAACTGACAATACAAACACTGTGCAACCTCATGAGGCACAACGCAGATGTCTTCAATTTCGATTAGCCCTATGCTAATGCTAATCGTAGCCTCGCTAGCTTACCTTTGAAAACAGCTTTTCCAAGTTAGCCACAAAGTAGTAGCATGCTAATGCAAAATAAATATGTGCTTGCTTATTGGTGAATAGAAACCTTGTCGTTTCAGTATTACACCATGTTATGCGGTGAACCGTGTAAAAATGTCATCCTGAGGACAGCCACTTCACTCCCACCTCCCTGGTCCAGACAGCTCAGCTGCTGCTGATGAGCCACTGCCTGCCTGGTGTAGCGTGATAAATCTGTGAAAATTAAAATTCCTCTAAAAATTTTTAAAATCTAGGATGCACACCATCGGGCCATGCTCAACCCATATAGTCTTAGGGCGATCTGATTAACGATAAGCGAGATATGCCTGTCACAGGCAGACAGACAGACACACAGACGCAGCTTGCTTTATAGATAGATTACAACACTCACCTACCATCCCACTGACACAGTCAAACTATCACTTAGAGTTTTTGGCTGGATGTTTGTCTGAAAACTTCGTTGAGCCTTGCCAGCATGCAGTCGACCTTTCACCTTGACCATTTGTCAAACAAACTAGCAGTGATACATTTCTGAGACTGGATAGGCACCTCGCCTTACCTCGAGACCCAGAGGAATGCGACTGCCCGCAGAAGGTTGTGCAACAGTGAAGCACATCAAGCGCCGATAGGGTCAATTACCTTTGTAAAGCTCTAAAAGGCTGTCAGAGGACTCGTTACAACATGGGATTTTAGAAGCTGCCATGAGACAAAAGTTTGAAACATGGTGTCTCGGTTTTCCGTGTTAGTCATTGGAACAGATTTGTTGAAGAGAACAAAATTTAGTTTTGAAAAAAAACACGTCTATCATGTGTTATATTACTCCCATATTTTGTTGCACTATACACCATTTAGCCACAACACTGAAACCAGCGACTGGTTCTATTCTATTCATTGTCGCTGATCAGTAAATATAAACAGGGAGCTAAAGTGTTGATCAATACTGACACAATGATTTAGGAACAAGGAGCCTGTTGTGTCTCTGCACATTACTACATCCTTTTGAGACCATTATTCTGACACAGATTCATCAAATACAGCCATTCACAGAGAGATCGTAGATGTCCTCACTCACTCCCCTTTAAATACCCTCTGAGGCATTTAAGGTAACTACTAGAACTAAAGAGAAAACGGTGTTAGAGGAAGACAATTTTGGATGGTGGAATAAAGAATACAGGTTGTATTGGTTGAAATGAGTCTTGTGACAACTTATATATCAAAACAATCTCAAAAACTTGTCTGATCTGTGTTGCACGGATCCCAATCTGTGTCTGTTGGCTGCTTGCTGCCACTGACAGTTCTTCCCAAGCAACACATCTTTCTCAAAACTTCGGGACTATCCTCTCTGTGTTTGATGATGTAATTTGATGACAAGCACTCAGACTCTGAAAGCACTCGCGGCCACAGGGGAGCTCTTTTCTAGGGTTTGCAAACCACCAGCTGCTCTGTTTGTGCAGTGACAGGAGGACAGAGCCTCCTCAGAGAAAGCGGAGCACATGTCTGTGCGCGACTGACTGGAGCCGGTAAACAAGCAGCCGCGATCGCCAGTAAACACAATTAGCTTGCCGTGAAAGACGACTTGGCGAATCTGTGTAATTTTCAAATGGATTTAAGTGCTGAAAACAAACTGGAGAAATCTTTGCAGACGCAAAGTTGCCGAGCAAATGAAGATTTAACAACATTCACCTAGTTTTTTCCACGTCTTTGCATTCTGAAAAAGAAGAGGCAGAAACAGGGTAAGCATGTTTGTTACACATCATTAGCCACTGTATTATGTGATGTTATACATTGCCACTAATGCACTGAAACTAATCACTTTTCCTCCAGTGTCACTGATAAGCTCCTTCTATCTCTTATCTGTAATCTCGGCTCCGAAACACTATCAGGCATATGCCTCCAATAATGTCTCATTAGGATATCAAAGTCTTTATGGAGGCAGTTTATCTCTTCCCAGCCAGACCCAGCTAATTAAATCCAGAGCTGGATAGTGATCTCGTAAGTGTGTCAGTGGATTAGTAGGGCCTGTCACCACGGTAACCCACGAGGACTGAAGTTGTTTCCTGAGGTTTGTTGCTTTCAAATGACTCTGTGGAGCATCTTCGCTCAATATCTGCCTGATAACCCTTTCTTCCTGAGGCGAGTGACTCTGCGCTGCCATTCATCATCTCTCTCTCTCATTCAGCAACAAGCAGGAAATTAAAACAGATGTAAAACATGAATCAAGACCTACTTTTTATAGCCTATTATCAGCTTTTATATGTGACAAAAACAAATTAGTAGGGAAGATGACCAATGGGTTTGTCTGTTTTTTTTTTGTGGAGGCTCAACATCCTGCTTTTATTTTTGATTTATTTCCTCTTTCTGTTTGCTAAGCAAGACTCCCTCTGCTTTTGTTTATGTCTTTAACATTCTTGTTTTCCTGGCTCTTATTTGGGATTGGATGATGTGAAATGAAAAGCATCCACCTCTGTTGCCGTCCGCCTCCGTTTGCCAAAGACCTTGAAATATGGGTCGAGTAACTTTGACCCAAAGTCGTACGGACTGCCAAGATCGGGACCTTGAAAAAAGTTGGGCTGTTGTGGTAACACACAACACAACCACACAGGGAAGTTTGCGATGGGGGGTGGGGCTGGCGTGGCTGTCTTGTCTCGTATGTCGCCCTTGACTGACCACAACACCAATGTATGGTCAGAGAGATTGTCAACAACTGCAGTTTCAAGGAGAAGTCACTGTATCCTTGTCCTTTTTTCTCTCTTTTTTTGCTGACTGTGTGCAATGAACTCTTTTCCCTTTTGTTTTGTTTTTTTAGTTACTGCTGGTGGTCCCCATTCATTCAACATCCAGCCTATGAACACTTATCTCAAATACAAAAGACGTTATTACTCCGAGAGAAACAATTCTCACATGAGACAATAATAGACTGATTGGTGGGATGACACATTTTAAAGCCGTTTGTCTTGCTTTCACTGTGTGCATGGTTAGTTTCTCGATGAGATTTTGGATGCAAATTCATGAAACCCTCTGATCATTTCCAGTCCTCTCTCCTCCGAGCATTTCCTTTCTCATGAACTCCGACAGTGTTGACTGCTACTTATCCCCAGAGCATCTTCTCTTTTTTTCCCCTCTTCCTCCTTTCTCTTGTGAGAAATGGGCTTTTGTATGCTTTGAGAGCAGTTGGAACACAGGAACTCCTGCTGGCTGGGGCAATCCCTCCTGGATTTCATCTTGGTACTGGTACGAGCATAGTGCTGAAATCGCATGTTGGAAGTGTGATTAATGGCAGAAACTGAGGGGGCCCATTGGAGGGTGTGCAAGATACTATGGAGGCTGATGTTCTATAGGGTTATCCCAAAACACCTTGAGAGTATGTTTTTGGGCTGAATTTTTTCTCAAAAATGCTAAAACTGTTCTGCCAAATCAAGTGTGCAGCAAGTGGCGACCCTGAGCTGCTGTGTTGAACCACCAGGAGCGACGGCTGTCTTTATTTGGATAAGTAGACAACCATAAGCCTGGTTTGCTCAGCACTGAACGGGATACAAGCCTGTATACGAGCCAAGCGGAGCTGGAGGGCTTCCAAACAGGTGCAGCGCTGCGGTCCCAACAGAAGGCAGGTGTGTGTGTGTGCGTTTGTGAGTTGAGGGCTGGAGGGAGGTTTTTTCTGATATGATTATTGCATTATCTTATCATCCTAGGAACTGGTCCTGATCTGCTGCTTCCTGCAGTAAGGAGGGAAGGGACGGGGACAGAGTCTGAGAGATAAATATGTCTTGTCCAAATGAGTGTTCAGTTCATGTTGAAGTTTCAAGTCAATATGTGAAAATCCATGTCGAGTCAACAGCGTTTATGGTCTGTTAAGTCTAATATATGATGGCATTTTATGGCTCCTCACATTAAATATTACTCGTGTCTTCCCTTTATTTACACAATTCATGTTGGTCTGCATCTGTATGTAGATTGAAAGAGCAGTGACATGCAACAAGAATTCCTATCTGGAGTCAAATGGGGGTTGCAGCAGTATATATAAACACCAGACACCAGTGCTCTTCTGTATTTCAGGGCTTATGTGGTGGAGTCAAGGCGTTGAGTTATATGAGTACTATGTCTATTGTTCAATAACCACAAGCAGATACCATGTTATTAATATGTTTTTGAAATAACTCTATCACAGAGATGTTTAGCACAGTGTTCCCAAACACTGGCTAGAAATAATGTTATCCTCATAATCTTCTTATTTTAATGTAAACAAATAGCTCATCCAGATGAGGCTGATTGGAAGCTTTTCCTGGTATTTTCTCCTTTCTTTTTTGTTCCACTGGTGTTTTGTATGACAGGGTATTAGGGCCAAGTATACTTTTTTTTGCCACTTTTAATCTCATAAATCTGCAACTTTATTTTATCGCAGATTTGCCACTTATAATCTCATAAATCTGCGCATTTTATCTCAAAATATTACCCCCCTCCCCCGGGTCCGTAACATTTTTTTTCATACCTGGCCCTAATACGCCGTCATAGTTTTGCATGCAACACTAATAAATGAAAACAAAAAAAGAGCATAGAAATAGACTGCAAAGTGTGCAAAAGAATACCTGTGGTGGTTTATTGCCAGCTCACTATTCAAGAAATACATACATATACTGTATACAGTAGCACCCACATCTCAAGCACTTCAAAGCTGATGGGTGCCAGAAGCAGAACGACAGTTTATTCATGGGTCAGTTAGTGCAGGTGGGATTCTGAGGAATCCAAGTCGACCACTGAAGGAGACTTCAGAGGAGGAGACGAGGTGGAGAATGTCAACAAGGACAGCTTCCCAAGAACACACATGCTAGCGATAACCACAAATATTACTCTTGCCTTCGAGGTGTACGTGTGTGTGCGTGCATTACGCACGTACAGTAAATCTTAAGTGACACTGTTGTCTTTGTAGAAAATCTTATATTTCACATGTTTTCATGCACATATTTTAAACTGCTGTTTGCCTTTGTGGGATATCTTATATCGTGCGCAGAGCTCAGCGAGATACCTTCAAGGCATATGGCTGCAGGAACACACACCAGCACTCGAAAGACTACAGCTGTCTTTGAGATACACCTCCAGACTGCTCTCAGGAAAACAGGAAAACTATTTTCTGAGAGTTTTGTGTTGAAAACAGGAGCCTGAAAACTCAGGTAGTGTCACTTCAAACAGGGATGTGAAGGAAGTGCCTGACTGTCAGAGCACGCAGGCTGAAGCTCGCATGCATGGTTGTCCCACTTTTCTTCCAGGGTTTACGATTTAACTCTTTCCAGTTTCCAGACACACTCTGTTTTGCTTAACAAGTTTTACATTATCAAGAAAGTAGTAGACTTGGCTTAATTGAGCACGTCTGCTAGAGTGCAACAAAAATTTGGACATTCTTTTCCTGCTCCTCTGATAACAGAGCCAGTTAGAAGGGTTATCTTTCAGCCAGATGAGACTTGGAGATTGTGCAGCTGAATCTCACAAACTTGGAAGCTGTGTCTGTGTCTCTTTCTGCGCCCAGACAGATACTGGCCAACCAGACGAGGACCTCCAAAGAGTTGAGTTATTCCTGTTGCTTCCTGCTGGGACTGGCCTCCACCTCGCAACATCAAAGCACAGGCAAGCTCCTTTATCACAGGGGCAAAGTCACTGAAGTGAATCCACCAGCTCCCAGACACACAGACACACACACACACAGACACACACACACACGATAATTTCTAGATACAGACTGACTAAAACACTTACAAGCAGCTTTATTCTGCCAATATGTCTTTATTGTTCAGTGGCGTTGATAGCAGATGAAGGTAAGGGGTCATGCCCCTTTTCACTTGGTGATGGAACAGCACTATCACTGTACATGTTATCAGTAACGAGACTTCCCTGCAGTGCTACTGTTTCTCTTAAAGGTGAAGTAAGTAGTTTATAGTGCCATCTAGAAGAGAGGCTGAAATTTACAACAAAGAACTGCTGCTCTGCTCACCCCCTCCCTTCCCTGAGCGATACGGTATCCGCAGCCAGTCAAATGTCGTCCTCGTTGTCTTTCTCCGTGTCAGCAGATGAGGTTCGTGAGGCGAGGGAGAGGGCGAGCTACCGCGGCCGTAGCAGACGAAGCGGAGAGTGGAGGCGGGACTTCCGCTACAAGTAAAGAGACGCTTGATTTGTTCTCTCGCGTTTGTCCTTACAGGCTCCGGTAGAAACATGGCCTCTCGCTGCTAACAGTGGCTATGCAACCGCGGCCCGTGACCATATTATTTGACATGACTTTTTGAAACACTACGAAAAATGAAACAAAAACTATTATACAGCGACTAGACAATGCAGGAGCACATAATATGTATAAAAAAGTGGCTTTTGGGTTATATAAACCCATTAATACTACACATTGTCCCTTTAAAGGAATACTTCACTGATTTGCATTTAGCGTTGTAATACTAGAATAGGGGTAGAATATTTTGAAAAATTGTACTTCCTGATGTCAGTTTCCCCTGAGTTGAGAAATATCTTCATTCTTCATCTTCTGTTTTCGTGCCCAGCAGTGACACTTGCTCCTGTTAGCGTAACTGTTAGCAAAGATGGCAGACACTGTTGACACTGGAATGAGGTCCTTTTCCTCTTACGAGTGGGTCTAAAAAGTGTAGAATTAGCGTTGCAGTTTCAATTGCAAGAAAGGATACTTCTCGACTCTGGGGTTGGGAAGCACAATTTTTCAAAAATACTACCCCATTCTAATAATATAAAGCTTAATGCAAATCGGTGAAGTATTCCTTTAATAGCAGAAACAACTGCACTTTGCCACGTAGCAACATTCTTTTATTTGCTTCATATTTTCAATCCTTAATTTCTTGCCCCTTCTCTCACAACACAATGATATAAACATGTGAAAGAACTGTAAATGGTCACAGCTAAATCATTAGCTCCAGCACTGTGTGCACAGTAGGCCTATGACGGGTGTTTTTAAGGGTCAGTTGGGACAGTTTTTACTAGTTTTTAGTTATAAAATAATTTAGATTAACCTGGGGGATAGTTTATAAAGTTTTTGTGATCTCACTGCTTGTTTCTTGCTCAAATTGATTTATCTTTTGTTTTTTTCAACAGCTCTTAGTGTGTTCTCAGATCAAATACAGTATCAGTGTTATTGATAGAAATCGTGGCCAAAACTACAAAAACAAGAGCAGAGGTGTGCCCTTGAATGTGTGATGAGGTCATTTCTAAGTGAAAACACATGATCGACGACACGTGATCTCCCCCACTTTGAAAGGGCAGTTAGAGCCAATGCACGGATAAAAGCATTACCTTGGTTCAGGTTTGATTGCTTTACTTGCATTTAAGGAAAAACCACGGCCATGTGAGTGCACATACTTGTTTAATTTCATGCACGAACGAGTCATGCTTTATTGTGCCATAACCAGCCATTTATTCTCCATCTGGTCTTATCAACACATGTTTTTTATGATTTCTGTGATTTATGAAATGATTTTACTGAGATTTTTTTTTTACTGTGCTTCTATTAAATCAAATCTGCGAACAAATGTTACATATTCAGAAGTGAACTGACCGGGTCATTGAGCCAAGTTGGTTTCCTTCCATATAAAATATCTACTAACTGGCAATCTAAGTAATCATAGATTCCCACTGTAAAAATCTGACCACTAAAACAATTACAGTATAACCGCATCTAAATTAGCCCCACGGCACCCTCCCTCAAAACACGATTCATCAAGAAATGTGAGGGAGAGCTGTGGTCTGCATTTCCTCATGACTTGATGAAATGCCTGGACAAAGTCGGAAATGGCTTTTTGGACAGAAAAACGAACAGCCTATCAAACAGAGGTAATTTTTGCTTTGCACAATCTCTCCACATGAACAACATTTCCTCACAGATGCCAATACATCCCACAAAATATCCCAATTAAAATCACACTAATCAAAGCTCTTGTCTTCATCCTATTATACAACAGGCCTGTTGAAAAACTCCCGATGCATTTTTCTTCAGTCTGCTCTTTAATATACTTTCTTGCAACTGTTTCCAATGAAGCACTGTGTGAAATCTGTCTGCGCAGTGGAGGCAAAGTCCACTGAGGTGCCAAATCTTTTTTAGCTGACCTGAAAATGTGCAAAACGAGGGTGGGACTACAGTATAAACAATCCTCCTTGCTGAAGTGTAGTTGGAAATGGATATCAGTCAGTAGTCTGAGCCTGCATCACTCAACAGTGCAGTGTAAAGGTCCTGAGTGTGAGCAATACAGAGAAAATATTAAGTCCCAGAAGAGGTAGAACCTTAAATTGGTGTCAGTGGGGTGTGAAATAAGGAAAAGCTAATTTAATCTGACAGAGACAGTGACTTTCATTTGGGTAAAGCAATCCATACTGGCACTGGTAAACAGAAGCTGTAAAAAAAATGACACTATTGTTTTAATTAGAATCTAGTGCAGTGTCTGTTTAGAAATATTCCTTTTGACAGCCATCCAGGATCACAATGCAAACAGTAATGTGATGTGCTATGGTTCAGTGTGACAGTGACAATGACATTTCTCTGTGAGAGAGTGCTGAAACTGAGCGTATTTGAATATGATATATAAGCAAAAGGCATCCAGCATGTGAAAGATTTACACTGCTAACAATCTGATGGCGGTTAAGATTTAAGTATAACTAAACCCCCTCTTGTGCAGCTAACACCCTGATTTTGAAAACTGCAAGGGGGTGTTGGATGTGGTTTGGTAGTGAAACACTGACACTGAGTTGCACTTGTGAGAGAAAGTAGACAGAGCAACAGCTATGGTATTAAAAAAAGGGGAGGAGCCTGGGACAACGACCCTCGTGCTGATTAGACAAAAGAGTAATGAAAGAATGCACCAGTGACAAAAGAGTGGACTGAAATAGCCAATGACAAAATTTGAATGCGGTAGTTGGTGTTTGGTCAAAGAGAGGCAGAAGGAAAGCTCATTCTCCTCAAAACTTAAAGCAGACCCAGACCGGAAGTTCCAATTAACGCTGTTTTTTAGTGTGTATCTGCGTCATTACCTTGTTTAAGAAGCACTGAAGGTTCTAAACAAACAGTTCAGCCACTGCCGTGAATGCTGTGTTTTATTGTAATCTCGGGCTCAGCGAGATCTTTGAGAAAACCCGGTCCGGTTACTTAAACAACGGTTCTCCTGAACAGCAGATCGTCCTGCTCTGGGCACTAGTCCAGGTGCATCGGGTTGCGTACATCGAACCGCAGAAGAATAACGTCCCTTGTGGAGGTGTTTCACGAGCGACAGTGTCTTCTGACTCTGGGTCTGACTTCGGGTCAAAGTCATAAAAGGGACTGCGGCGGGGAGTCGTGAAGAAGCTATTTTTAAACATTGTCAAAACAATGTTTTGATAATGAGTAGCAGTGCATCCACCATTCGAGAGGGGGGAGCTGCGCTTCTGAGAGCGGGTGTGCTGATTATGTCACTTCCGGGTACTGGCCAATCACAAGACTCTGTCTTCTGGGTGTGAGAGTTGAGTCTGAAATATCGCAGCTGGGGAACAGCGTCAGAAAAGAGGATTTCTATCGGCTCGTTTACAGCAACTCAGAGGTTTTTGACCATAAAAACAAGTTAATGTATGTAAGTAGACCTCCATAACTAACATTTATGTGCAACAGGACCACTCTATGTGAGCTTTAATTAAATATAATTTCAATATTTTACTCTAAATTGTGAGGTTTTACACCTGGATCAACACATAACAGCATTATATAGCCATACAAACTGCTTTTCACCTGATGTTTTCTTAGATTCTTTATAAATGGTAGCAAGTATAACATCATCTAGACATTGAGTGGGTGTTTCCAGCACTTGACAAGTGTGAGGATCCTAAGCAGTATTCCAACCTTTGCCTCTTCCCATTTTTCCGATTGTCTCTTATGTTTGTCTCTTGCTCTCTCTTCAATTTTTTTTGGGGGGTCCAACAATGACAACTTCAAGTCTGTGTTTGCCTCACTGGAATGAGCATGGCCTCAAGGCTGCAAATGCTCCATGTTTATCTGCCTTCCCTCACTCTTTGCCACATCTATGTTGGTAAGCATATTTCTATTAATGTTCAATCTACACATTCGGAAACAGAGGAGAAATTCTGATATTTTAAAATTATCTCTACAACTGGAGCATTTAACAAAGTGATGATTCTGCATAGGGAGCAGTGGCTGGTGGGCAGTGTTGTGGACAAGCAGCGAGAAAGATGAGTTCCAAAAAACTTGTGCAGTGTTTACAAGGTTTCACAGGGGGGTCTGAAACTCCCAGCAGCTGACCAGTGTAAACAGTCCTAATGAGCCTATTAGTGCACAGAGCAGACGACCACTGTCGGTTCCTTTGTGGCCCAACAATTTGTGTTTGTGTCATGAGAAAAAGAACATTTTAAAAAACATAGCTGAAAAGAAGCAATTCATTATACATATTCTGTATGTTGTAGTTGTGAGGAAGTTTGGCTCTTAAAGTTTTTACTTTACAGTAAAATTACTTATCCAGACTTATCCAGTGAAAGTTGACTTTGTTATGTATGCGTTTTTAGCAGAGACTCACTGCGCACTCACAATGTACCACACTTTCATGTCTGGAAGTCTTCATGTGTTGGCTTCTGAGCAGCTGCAGCAGAAAGCTTAGATGTCCAGTGTTTTGCTCAAGGGCACCAATGTAGTCTTATCAGCTTTTTTATTTAAATTACCCCAGCCAGGATTGAATTCTGTAACCTCTGGAATATCCTTTTCTCAAAGCTTTTGCAACTGTTTGAGGAGAGTGGCTGCGGAAAAGTGTGTGTGCGTGTGTGATATTGGTTGTGTGGTATAAAGTGAAGGTAAAGTGACAAAATAGTGGAGAGAGAGAAAACAATTTTGCAGTAAAATTGCTCATTTAAACAAACGAATAGGTTTTAACTGGGTGCAAGCAAATAAGAAAAGGAAAAAATGCCAATTTCTGGCTGCCTCAGGGAGGGTGAGTGAGACTTACTAAAGCCTGCAAAGAGCATTTATACAGGAAAACGTGCGAAGAATGGGCTTCGCTGACAGTCTTCATCCAATTTTTCCAGTGAGGACAGATGGAGGCTCGCCGCTAAAGAGAACTAACTGCGAAGCCTGTGCAGTATTGACGCACGAGGGGCATAATTTCCCATGTCACAGAGCATCAATAAATATGTTCAAATATTTAAACAGATTTCCTCTAATTACATCCCTGCTGACCTCTGGATGCGATACTGCCTTCAGGCCGACCACTTCAGGCTCGTGTTGAAACAACCACAGATGTAATTCTTCAGGTTGGGCGTCCAAGTTCGCCCAGGACGGTATTATATGGTGTACAACTTGACATGGATGGCAGTGCTCACCGGCTCTGCTGCTACTTCCAAGGCAAACATACTTTTACCAAGTGTGGCTAATGTTCCATCCCAGAACATTAGATGAAGTGTCATATGCCGAGGACAGACAGAGTGCAGCCACTGAGAGAGCTGGCTGCTTTCTCAGCTTGGTGTTAGGGCTTGGCAGAAGTGAGGACAGCGGTGGAAAATGTACCCATAATTCGCTGCTAATGTTCCCCTTACCTTTTAATAAACCGACTGCTGATGACTCATTAATGGTGAGTATCCACTCCACCCTATCCATCTTTCCCCTGACCAACGTATATGTGTTTGGACGGTGGTGACAAGTCATGCCAATGCCAGTAATATTCAAAAATGATGCTGAAAAACTTTATAATTTTGGATGTATCATCTCATCTCTTATGCTGTTTTAAGTGTGGCTGATTGGAATATCCCAACCCTGCATTTAATACTAAACCAATATACAGAATTTGTGAAACTACACTGTAACACAACAAAGATAACATAAAATCACTCCAAAGAAAAGTTGACTGATTTTCGAAATATGGCTTTACCTCTGTAAGAGCTGACAAAAGCAACCAAAGCAAGGTTTTCCAAGAATATTTCAGTTGTTAACACCATACTGCAACACACACAAACACACAAAGCCTATCAATTGATCAGTTTTTCCTTCCATCACAGACCTGCGTCATGTTCCAACTGCTCCATTTGGAACCATTGGCCCTTCACAAGATTAAAAGTCCAAGTGTGCATGCCATGCAAGGCCTGCTGCTGCTGCAGCCAAATATTGAAAATGTCAACTTCCTGGCAAGCAGTGATCACCTTTAATCATCGTATTGTAACAGTACTTTCCACACAAGCTAGTGCAGAATAACTTCAGTGTTTTTCGAAAGGAGTTATGACGGTGTGTGCAGCTATGATGAAAACACAATGCGTAGAGTAATACGTTTTGGGCAACTAGTCAAATATGGCTCTCAAGATAAGTCCCAAAGTAAAACACAAAATAAAAGTCTTGTTCTCACCCACATGCTCACACTACAAGGTGCTGCTCTGACATTTTTATTGGAACATCTGTGAAAATGGGATTACGTCCAAATGAATGTTTGCACCTCGTCTTTTCAGGGCAATTGTGGTTCTTACATGGCTATGTATAATATACAGAGTGGGCTAATATAATATAGGCTGGTCATGTATATTGCAATGACTGGCTTACTGGACAGTCGTGTTGGTCCACCAAATTAAACTCTTCTTTTTAATGAGGACTATAACATAGAAGCCATAGCAACGCTGTAAAATATCCACATGTAGAGCAGTACAGTATACACAGACTTTAAGCAACCTGTTGAGTTAATAAGAAGCCAAGTGCTGAACGATGAAGCATTTGGCTCATCTGGTTTTCTCAGACTCTGATTGCATAACCTGGAATTATTAAGAAAAGAAAACCACACACACATACAAACTTGAACCATTGGGCCATAAAAATCTGTTAGCAAGATGGTGTTTGAGCATACTAAGCTGTAAAAATGTCTACAAGTCGCTGCGCCAAAGGCAGCGGAACACACCCAAAATGGGGGTGAAGAGGGTTGGTATAAAGAGTAAACAACTTCACTATTAAAGTGTTAGCAGCGCCAAGTGCTACTCTGGAGTGGAGACCTGGGAAAATGAGGCTCACACACACCCACACGAAAAAAAAAGAAGCACATATTCCTCCCTCCCTTTCCACACGCTCACCATATATTTGTATGCAAAAGACAAATGCGCAGCACTCGCATGGTTATTGTTAACAAGCGTTACACTTTCAGCATCAGGTTTCTTTGAGGTCATTTAACAAGGCTAAAAAAAAGTCTGCAGTAACCACTTTCCCGCCTGTTTGGAAACACATAAATAAAGAGAGCTTGCTTCACATGGCGATGTTGCAACAAACAGCCTCCAAACATTTAATTGGATGGAAAAAGAGTTGGGGAGTTTCTCACTGGGACACTGCAAGAGCAGTCCAAATGGGAAGGGATGATTCTCCTTCACCGACTTTCTCTGGGTCGGGTCAAAGTAACACACATCCTGTAAGACTGTTCTGCAGTTTGGCAGATCCAGGTAACCAAGAATCCACTTTAACCTTCACTCTGAGGAGAGAGGAAGTGAGTGTTGGGTGTGAGGGTAACTGCTGCTGGACTGATCAGGATTTCAGTCATCAAGTGCAGGTTTGATTGATGTGGGAAAGGACATTACATTTCAACATTAAGGTCCCATCTCACTCTCACTCTTCAGTGTGCACTGGGAAGAGGTTGTCTAGTATTGACCAGCAGACAGCCAGAAGACTCTCTTGAGAGCAGCCCTAGTTACTCCTGCTCATTCAGCACATATGGGGGGCAGCAGAGTGACCATGAGGAGCTCTCAAATAGCACAGTCAGCACAAAGGACGGACCCCACAGCCTCAGTGGACTTAACTTTAGTTTGCCTCAGGTCTATACTGGCAAACAGAATTGTGGGTTTCCTCCTGTTGCTTTACACAACTGGTTCTCAAAGTGCGGCATGGGGGCCAATGGCGGCCCGCAGAAACATTTCTGGCGGCCCGCAATGAATTGCAGTTGATAGTT
This sequence comes from Microchirus variegatus, assembly GCF_963457635.1. NCBI lineage: Eukaryota > Metazoa > Chordata > Actinopteri > Pleuronectiformes > Soleidae > Microchirus > Microchirus variegatus. The sequence continues at coordinate 15,574,030 of NC_139821.1, forward strand.
TTAATCCAGGAGCTACTAAGCTTGTTAAATGTTTATTGGACATTACTGGATACAGGCATTTACACTTACATAAGTGTAAACTGTAGAGCTGCAATCTGGTCATTAAAATTATTACAAATGTGATTTCTTTCTGGGGTTTTTTTTTTTTTTTTTTTTGTCTATGGCGTCCCTCAGTCCAACGTTTCTGAATTGGCCCTCAGGTATCAAAACTTTAAAAACCCCTGCTTTACACAAATAGTCCCTGCAGATTAGGACGGGCACTATTTCCTAAAATCAGGTTTGAAAATATAGTACATCACAGGGTATCCCTGCAAATATATTCAGATATCAACCCCACACTCTGGAGGATGGTCCAACTTGCTTGTGTCCTTCATTTTCACAGCAAAATCAAGAATGGATCTCAAGTCAGATAGTCTGTTGCATTTATATGCTGTTGCATTTATATGCTGTATATTTTGAACTCCAATGTTAATGTTAGTTTATGAACCTATCAAACTCAAATATTAACACCAGAAAGCTGCAACCATCTACAATAAGGGCAACCCAACATCCTAACATGCTTCGCTAAATAAGTAGGTAACACATAGCCTGCAAGACTGACTGACTGACTTAAAAAAAAAACATTTAATCTTCCCAGCACAGTAAATACTGTCTTTTTTACAGCTTTATTCTCCCCTCCCTGCTGCTCATTCTCTCACTGGTCCTTATGGCACATACTGTGTGTGTATGGCTCTCTGTGCGAGAGGATCCTCACTCTGTCAACACTGTAACTCAACTCTGCTCCCAAAGACTAATGGCCCCTGTCAACCATACGGAAATTAATATCACCCGGCACTGATCTGCCGACAACAAGAGAAGAAGGGCCGATGGCTCGCTGGCTCTCATTCTGCCATAAAGCTCACAATCATGGAGACATTTCTGCTATTACGGATGAATCAACAATTTTATATTTAAGAAATACATATAAAGTCAGTGAAAAGTGTATGATTTTGTGTTTATAAGGTCATATGACATTATAAAGAAGCTTCACTTGCCTCTGCATCTATAATTGGGTTCAGATCATGGACAGAAGTTTAATTCAGTTATCTTGACTATCTTGGTTGTGCCTTGACATGGAACATCTGGCCCACACTGTGCCCATATCACAATCCCAAGCCTGGCATATGGCTTTAGCTCCCACACTCAATCTCTCCGTCCTTCTTAAGCTCTCACGCCCTATAGTAACTTTATTCAACTGGCCTGACTCCAGCTGTAACCAAGAGAGAGATATTTAGTTCCCTAAATTATGATGTGAGGCAGTGTCTCTGACACAACTCCCAGAATTTCTTCTCTCCCCTCAGACTCACACTTTTCTTCCTCCACCATCCAGATTTTTGACCCCCACCTCCCAAATGCTTGTCCTCTAGGTATCTTACCTGCAGCTGTTCTCTCCACAGACACAGGGTCGAAAAAAGGAAGGCAGACACAGAGAGCGATTAAGGTTTTAAACCTGAATGGGGGTGCCTGCATCTGCTTCCAATACAGCAGGAAGTTAACTCATACCATCCACATCTTCTTTGAGTAAGCCCCAAACAACAAAACAGTGCTGATACTATTGGCTGCTTAGCCATGCTTCTCTGAAAAGTCGTACCTGTGCCTAAACAGTTCTAACTCTTTTACTCCCTTAATCCTCAAGGGTGGGATGATCTTAACTCTCCAGTCAGGGCAGCAGACTCATGCAGCTCAACACAATCCAGGGTTGCACAATTCCTTTTTTTTCTGTTGAAGCTTGACTGCTCACACACATTTTATAATCACCACTCTTTTACGCTTTACTGTTGCTATTCACTCATGTACATGGTCTCTGCAGGTTTCAACAAGTCAAATTTAAGACTTTTTTAAGACCATAATGAATACAATTTAAGACCCATTTCAAATCCGTACTGGCAAAAAAGTAGAAAAGAAATGAAGGAAATTGGAGCCGCAAATCGTTGTTAATTGGGTTTAGCTGTGGGCTTTCGTTAAGTTTTCTCCGCTGCTATGCTAAGCTGAAACTCGATAAATTCTCCCCGGGCAGCACAGGTGGCCTGCTTTAGTTTTTGCATTTTTTAAATAAAAGTAATGTTAATGTATTTTTAAGACCTTTCAAAATTGTATTTAAAACCTTTTATGAGATTTTAGGAGAATTTTAGACATTTTAAGGCCTTAAATTCAAATTATTGTATTTAAGACATTTTAAGACCCCGCAGATACCCGGATGTACATATTCTTCATTCAATATTGAATGATGATATGTTTTACAGTAGATGTGCAGCAGTGGCTATGATCTCCCCAGTTTAAATCTGATACTTTTATTGTGTGGAATTATCTTTCTCTCTTCCTCCAGTTCCTAGCATCTCTATTGCTGTATTCCTCACAAAGTCATGAAATTAGAAAAGCTGACTTCTTCAAAATTACCCATTTCCAGATGAATGTCAAAATCCAAGAAGCATGGGACAATACAAAAGCCTCCTGTCCTATCACTGGGACAGCTGACAGACACGCTGTTGGCAAGTGGCTCGTCAGCATGTGAACCTTGGTAACTACTACAAGGAACCACTTGTCCTCTCATTACAACTCAATGTCATGAGTCTCTTCAGTCTCAGATGGCCAGCAGTCCCTCCTTATCATCATGGGATTATAGAAATGTTGCTCATTTGCTCAAGCTTTCACACATCTCTCTTATGGGCAAACCTCAACCAATAAACCAATCATTGATGGAGTGACAAAGACTTCCCTTGTATTTAATTCAGCTCTGCTTTACCATGTGGGGAAGGTCATTATACAATTAGGAACAGTATCCCAAAAATAAGTAAAAAGGTAAATAGTGTTTTTTAACAGGAATGAAGAGGAAAGTGTTCATGGTGATCATGCAGATTACCAGACTCAGTTTAGGCACAGATTTGAATCTATCACTGCAGATGTACAGGATTTCAACAAACCCGCTGCTTGTTTCAAGCGGAACTAGACCGGAAGTTCCAATTAACGCTGTTTTTTAGTGTGTATCTGCGTCATTACCTTGTTTATGAGGCCCCAAAGGTTCAAAACAAACAGTTCAGCCACTGCTGAAAACGCTGTGTTTTAATTGTAATCTCGGGCTCAGCGAGATCTATGAAAAAACCTGGTCCGGTTACGTAAACACCGGTTCTCCGGAACAGGAGATCCTCCTGCTCCTCCTAGTCCGGGCACATCCGGTTGCGTACATTGAACCACAGAAGAAGAATAACGTCCGTTGTGGAGGTGTTTCACGAGCGACAGTGTCTTCTGACTCTGGGTCTGACTCCAGGTCAAAGTCTTAAAAGGGACTGCGGCGGGGAGTCGTGAAGAAGCTATTTTTATTTTGTTAAAACAATGTTTTGATAATGAGTAGCAGTGCATCCACTGTTCCAGAGGGGGGAGCTGTGCTTCTGAGAGCGGGTGTGCTGATTATGTCACTTCCGGGTTGAGAGATTTGAGTATCAAATCTTGTGGCTGGGAAACACCGTCAGAAAAGAGGATTTATATCAGCTCGTTTACAGCAACTAGGAGGTTTTTTACCATAAAAACAAGTTAATGTATGTAAGTAGACCTCCATGTGCAACAGGACAACTCTATGTGAGCTTTAAGTGACAACAATCATCGTCACTGACTCTGGGAGAGGAAATAGATGAGTGCCAAAAAAGGGCCTCAGAGGATGCATCAACACAAAAAAAACTCAAGGATACAAGTTACACACAAGTTTCACGTGGGAGTAACAACAAAAGCAGCAAGAGCCAGTAAATAAAACCTAACACTGATGTGTGTCATGAGACTTTTCCTGTGAGAAAACATGCCCTTGCCTGAAACAGCAGAGCTTTGTAGGCCACGGGGAGGAAAAGGAGAGAGTGTAAAAGGGAGGGTGGTGTTAGACTTAGCTCCACATCTCTTTAGACACTGTCAAGGGTCAACAGCTCATGTTAGAGAGTGAACCAAGTTTATGGGCAAACTTAATAAAGTGTAACTACAGTGGCAATAAGGTTGTGATGTTGAGGTAGAAATTACTGTTTTTTTTAACACTTGGTGAAAAAGGGGCCCACCTACAGCTCAGAGAAAGAGCAAAAAATCAAGAGAGCAGAAGGGTGACAGAAGAGCTCGGACCATGAAGCAGTCTACAGTAGATCTCTGTGGGACATATGTGGATCACTAATGGAGCGCAGACCTCACATGACTAAAATTATAATGGGGTGCACTGAAAAATAATTTATTTTCTTGATGTACCTCTTACTTTTCAGGGTTGCGGTCTGAGAAAATGTAGGATACAGAAGATTGATATTAAGTGTGATGATAATCATACCTTTGAGCGAGAGACTCTTAAATACACTTAACTCAAACATCAAAAGACTGTCAGAGAGGACACACACATGAACACAGGGTAACCACACAAACCACATACAGAGAGAAGTAGGGTCACAGATTGTGGCCAAGTTCTTCTTGCTCTAAGACATAAACATTAAAAGCTGAACCACTGACCTTCCCACTACTAAAAAACTGCTTTATAATTTATGTTACTGTAAAAGACCTCATTCAACTTCATTTCATTTTTTATTGACACAGACGCACAGACACAGACATGCACCCGCAAGGCTCCAGTTGCAGCTCCGCAACATGCAGTTTCACACTCCATTTACTGTTACCAAAAAGGCCATGGACAAATCAAATGCTGCCTCAGTGCCCTTCAGACCGGCCAGGGGCTGCAGGGGTCATGCACCACTGACTCATCCAATGACCTCATGGCTGTATTAGGATAAGGTCCTGCCGACGCCTATGTGATCTTTCCACGACCACGACTGTGAATCTTCAAGAGCTACTGTGTGCACAGCAGCGAGTCCAGCAATCTACGGACAATCGCTCTGCTTTCAATACATCCCACAATATGACCATATTTTAGGTTGGAGATGGTCTTCTAAAAGAGTTGGCATCTGTGATTTTAACATTACTTCTTGTCTTTATTCATGGCTCTCCTCTTACTGATCACTCATTCCTTCATAAATGGGACCACCCCTAATTATTTAACATGCATGCACATATGGTACTGGCAATTTTAATGAAAGATTGCATATGTGAAATCTTCCGAAAAAAACAAAAAAAAAACTGTGGCTGTGAGTAAACATAAAGACGCTGAGAATATGAGATAGTGGATTGAATTCCATTTGGCATTTTATTGGCTATTTTATGCAAAATATTAAAAAATAAAGCAGAAAACTAATGAACATAGAGGGTAATGATGAGTCTTAATGTATAAGGGCTAACTGCTCCAAAAAAACATGTCTGCTTGCTCTGTTAAGCGGCCTATAAAAGCTTCTGCCAAGAGAGGGCACAGCAACAAACCGCCACCCAGCAACCCACCAGAACCAGCTTTTCATCCCACCATCTGTCTCCGAGTGTTGGTTTGTGTTTTCTATTTATTTATCAAATACATCCCATAGTCAACCCTTTCAGTAACCCAGGGGAGGATGAGTGATGCTGTTTTCCAGCAACATACAGTACCACAAACAATCACATGTGCAAACAGCAGCCACAGTTCTTTTTTTCTTTTCTTTTGGTATTGCGGAGTCAAGTATTTTCCTCATTCAGGGTATTTGACAGTATGGTAGATGATAAAATCCCATAAAAACACACATTTTATTTGCTTGCCTAAAGCATTATTGTATTTTACTTCTAAAGTACCAGTTACAGACAACTATACTTTTGACTAGGGTTGGATACTGTTCATAATTTAACCAATACGATACTATACTTCTCAGTTTCAGTTTTTTATAAGAAGATTTAAGAATAGTAAATAAATAAACATAAATAAATGTTGGTTAGAAATAAATATAGAACATTTAGAACCTGGTCAACAACAACAAGACCTAAACTCTTCCACAACCAACGCTTCTTCTTTTTTGTCTGGCCTTTGTCACAAAAGTGTTTGCATAATGTGGGCTGTGAGCTAACTGGCTGAAAGTTAGCCACACGGCTAATGCTAGCCACAGACGTCAGGCTCACGACAAGCAAATACTTTTTGAGGAGTCGCGAGTCAGAGGTTGACCCCATTTGACGAGAATGTGACATGTCGCATGTTCTCTCCGCGACTATGCGGGGCAACAAAAAAAGACAAGCAAATGTTGGTAGCATCAGCTACCAACGCTAGCAGTGCTAATACTAGCACTGCTAACGGGAGCTGATGCAGTTGTCACTTTCCATAAGTCAAAAACTGTACATTCTTCAGATTTGACCAGGCTGCATCTAACCTTCGACCCCTTTCGGCTCGCCATTTTTGCTGTCGTGATCCGACGCGTAGCTCTCACATTCCAAAATTTGGCACTGATTCATTAAAAGGGAACCAATAACTCGGTAGTACCGACGCGAATCAGTACCAAGTACCAAAATCACTGGCTTTTAGTACACAACCCTATTCCTGACATACTCTTTTAGAAAATAAACATAGACTGACCAATGAATCGTTCTACTTTAGTAATACTTATTGTAAAGTTTTTCATCAAATCTGGAAATTAATCACTTCTATTTTGTTCGAATTGATTTCAAAGCGCACATAAGCTTCAGTGGACCAGTTTGTTTGCTGAAATGTACTTACTTTTGGGTAAATAATCAACTGTCTACGGTTAAAATCAATGTTGGTACATGCTTGTTTACTGTAAACTGTGACTAACGTTGTTCTTCTGGGCTATACTGTAACTATGTAGCCCAGAAGAACATGTGACTGTGTATTTACAGTTACTCAATCTACCACCCCCTCAATCCCAGATGCCCAGGAAACCTAGTAATCAGGTTGATAGTTTGTAATCTACCTCTGCTGTGTGTAAGTCGTGAGTCAATACCACAGAGACCACTCGCTTGACTCATCAGCAGTCATTCCTCCTGCATGCCTCAAAACAACACTCTCTCTCTCTCATACACACACCCACTGAGGGTATTGAGATGCATTAGCATGTCTGCACCATGCTTGACTGAACACTCTTCACACCATTGTTGTGACTTTCCCAGATGTTCGTTTTAGTGAGAAGAGAAGAGAAGAGAAGAGAAGAGAAGAGAAGAGAAGAGAAGAGAAGAGAAGAGAAGGTGAACTATTTGCTCAGAGGAGGAAAGGTTATCTGTGACAGCTGGGAAGACAGAACTGGGCCAGGTGTGTGTTAACTCTGTCCTGCTGCTTTTCTCATTATAAATATCTCAAAGGGGAAGATAGACAAAAATAAGAAGAGAGAAAGAGGGAAAGGAGGATGTGGGGCGTGCGATGAAAAGGATGGGTTGGGGGGGGGGGGGTACAAAAAAAAGAAAAAAAAAGGTGTAAAGGTCAAAAGGAAAATACCAGTAAGTAAATTGGAAAGAGTGGAATAAGAGAAAGGCTCCAGTCCGGAGAGACAGAAAGTTTGAGGCCAAGGAAAGAGGAATGCTGGGTATGGGAATGAACAGAAAGACAGTGACAGGGAAAAAAAAAAAGAGCTGGGAAGAGGTGAAAGTGGGGACGGGTGGAGAATAAAGGAAGGAGAGAGGAAGCTGCTAAGAAAACAGAGCACATGGAGAGACTGTTGACAGATGACTAAAGAGAGACAAATGAAGGAAATCAGAGGTGAACGTAAAGGTGATACACCATCAACACACGCTGTGATTGTGGAGGTGTGTGTCTCTCTCTACTGACCTTAACATATTTAAAAATATATGTATAATGATATAAACCACGAAAAAGAGAGGCTACAATGTATGGTTTACAGGAAGTTACATGCAAAAGGACTCCTTTTATGGCAGAGCCGGTGAGTTCAGACGTGTCCAACCCAAACAAGTGTTCAACTATGTCTGGAATTAAGATGAACCTTTTCAGTTTACATGTGCTTATGCTGAATGATCCTTTAAAGATAAAAATTATTATACATTGTATGTGCAGTTGTATACATAGGGGTCAACATTTGTTGAGTCTATAACATCAATGTCTCTGGTATGTTTTCCATTTAGGCCAGTTTTAATATTAGGTTTATTCTCAGTTGTTTGTTAAATTGTGACACAACAGTTAGTGTTAAACCACCTGAGGCACTGTGGTTTGATATTGATATATTGATGTAATGTGAAAAATCCATTTATATAAAAGGATATTTCAATTCCGCAGTTCTGGTAAACAAAAACCCTCTGTTTTCAGACTCCATGGAGCCTTCTTCAAAGATTCTACTGCTAAACTCCTGTCGTTTTGTATTGTTTTGCAGTGAGCCTTGTTTTGAAGTGAACACTGTGACTGTACTTCCAGGGGAAAGTATTTTTAACTGGTGTGGCTGCACTGTACTGTACTGTAAACACCAGCCGCTCTGTGTGTTCTCCCTCCAAGATTTAAACACAGTGACCGACAGCAGACTCCCCACGGCACAAAAGGCAATGAAATACTGAGAGTAAGACAAAAAGCAAAAAGCAAAAGAGAAAAGAGGACTGGAAAGCATAATATTGTCTCAGATATTTTCCCAGTTTCAACACAGGGGTCATTAAGGAATCTCAGCTCTGTTGCAGAAGTGCACAGAATCATGCACAGAAATGTGAGTGAATCGCATTAGTACTTACTCAGCTGCAACATATGGTCATCTAATCTGTTTTTTTGCATTTCCTGACTTAATTTGATAATCTTATGGTTCAGAATCACGTGTTAAACCGAAACTCGCTGCCATGTTTCCGACTTGGTCCAGGCCAAGATATCTTGGCTCATGAGACCACAGACTGCCGGCTACAATGCTGCTACAGCTGCAGGGACAAACTCCTGCAAGTGCTGCACAGCAGCAGAGGAAAAAACAAAAAAACTTATATTAACAGGCATGAGCTGCCTGCTTCCTTTTGTAATGGGAGGACAAAGTTGTGACCTAATGTCAGTGTCTGTACTGAAGTTTCAGCAATAAAAGCCTGACAAGCACTCTGTCTCATCAAGGTGTGTTTCAAAGCTAGCTGGTTCTTCTGGTTTATGTTCATAACTTCATCATGATGACATTTTCTCCTCCACACATGGGCACATGTAACACAGACCACCCATGACTATGGCATGTTCAGACAACCCACACAGTCCATCCTATCCAAAACCTCTCCAAACCCCCATGTCTCTACTGGAGCAAGTTAGTAAAAGCCCCTTCTCAGATCCTTCCTGTTCACTTGGTTGTTTTTGACCACATTCAAGTCACTGGAAGGCAAAAGCAAGTCCTGAACAAGACTCAGAAAGACAGCGAGAGCCAAGTGACCACTGATGTGCTGGAATCAGAAAAGCATCATAGTTTCGGTTTTTCCAATTGTTCAGTAGTCAGCTGTACACATGAGATTTAATAATCCTTCATTTACATTAATTCAGATGTTAAATCAAGCTAAATTCTAATCCCTGTGCATGGATGTGTGAAATAAGTATGATTATGTGCAAAATACATAAAAATAATACAATAATCTCAATCAATTCAAAAGAAAAAGAGGAGGAGGTGCAGGGAGATACATTCTATACATTCAGTCACTCAAACTGTCCGGACAGCAACATTGCTCCCTGTGGCACTAAACCCCACATCCGTACCTGGAACACACACTATTGTTGCCTTAAGCATGACATCAGGCCACAGTATGAGTTATAAGAAAACAAGGAATATGCAACAACATGCACTGAATGAACACCAGGATGTTTTGTTCCTTAAGTGAGGGAGTGTGTCCGGCACATGCAGCAAACACCTTCCACTAACATCAGTCTGCAGGATTTAGACTGTACAATGACCTGTGTTTCTACGATAAAGACATGTAAAGACAGCGCCTACAAACAAATATTGTACTGAGAGTTGAAGTTGGGAAACTCAACACTGATGATTTCATTCATTACCAACGAAAATTGGCCCGGAGACAGCATTTGAATTGATGCAATGAGTGAATGTAAATCAACAGATCTACCCCATGTAGACTGTACACAGCTCTTCAAGGATGACTGAATCTATTCTCCCGTCATAATTGTGAATTTAATTAAAAAGTCGGGAGGAAATCTTCACTTCTATCTCACAAACAGCTCTAAATTACTCAAAGTCCCTGGGCTATATGTGATATTTTATTGTTGCCCCAGACTCTTGATGCACAAGATAAGCAACTACCAGTGGCGGTGGTGGTGGTGTTGACACTTCATTAAAATCCAGTTGACTCAGATAAGCTTGTCATTTCACAGTGCCAGGGGCAGTGACTGATGGGAGAGCACAACAAACTGTTCTCTTCTTCATCATGGAAGAGTAACTGCAGTCTTTGACAGCCTCACATCATCAATGGATGGAACGGGGAAAGCTGGCGGAGTCAATAGAAGGGACAGGAAATGACATCAGCCACAGAGACTACTGGGAGCTAACAGCAGTTAGCATTTGGAAAATTGACCATTTGCAGGCTCTAGCAAGTTACAGATAAATCCTCTGAGGCTGGAAGTTTGTGTAGGAGTCTGTGCTCCACTGTGGAGCCAAGAATATAACTTTTTGTGGAATTCCGGTTTTCAGATACCGTTGCCCTCGTCAGCTCTCCGCTTTGTCCATAAAACACTTACGGACAAAGCGGAGCTCCGCGAGACAACAATTCCAGGAATTTAGCGCATTGTGACGTCCCAGTGAGTGCGGAAGTCAACATTGCATGTTTCATCTCCTGTATTTAGACTGAGGAGGACCACAAAAACTTGAGTGCGTCATCTTTTTTCACACTTACATAATATGTCCACTATAAGATTTCAGTGGACTTCATATGTATATCCACAACACACTGTACTTTGTATGTTACGTTATGGCCAACTAGTTTATTTATCTGTATAGTATACATTTTATTTGGGGAATATCTCCATTTGCAGGAAGTAGACTTTATTTTGTAAGAGTAAGAAATACTCCAGAATTGTGGAGTTAAAAACCTGGCAGTAGTTCTGAAAATCTCCTGTGCAAGCAACACACTTGTGCTGACAGAAACAATGCACGGGACACTCCTCTGAACGTAGTAGTTGTCATCTCTTGTTTATATAAATGAGAAATTATCTATTGCGTAACACACTGTTCATATAACTACTTCTGACTACCGTCCAAAACGAGTCGTCTCACAGTCAGACCCCGAGAGTTTGCTGCATCACTTCTGGGCATTTCCTCTTAGTGTGTGACAGTGTAAGTGCACAAGTCATTTCCACTTTTTATACCAGGGTGATGTCTTTAAATGTAAGACCTCTATGGTCAAACACAGTGGTGGTGCTAAGCTGTGGACTGAGCTGCACATTGGATTTGTTTCAGTGGGGTTTGTTATAAGATTCCACTGGACTTTCTGTCTGCAGCAAACATCACACCAAAGGAAAAATAACAAATCCCCATGTCCCTTGATTCTTTGCACGTAACCCCTCATTTATTTTTCTTGCACTTCTGTCATAATCACTCGATGTTGTCAGTTAACCCTGTAAGACCCACGGTTGTAAAATTACAACGTTAACTTTAGCCATCCCTAAAAACTATCTGTTATATTTTATCTGGTTTTTTACCACATGTACATAGTCATTGGGTCTTAATGTTCACTCTAACGATGTTAGTTGATGTTACATTTGTTTATAAGTTCCACTTTATGGCCATGAACGCACACAACTTTTCAAGATTTCCTCCGAACAAAATCTCTTTGTTTCATTGGACTGGTTTCATCAGATTAAAGTAAGTCAAATGTCTCTTATATTTTTTTTGGTTGTTATTATAATGTGTAGAGCATGTACATATTTAGTTATTGTGGAATAGATGCATCAAATTTCATTTAGAGCTTGTTTCATATTTGTTGTAATTTTACAACACTGGGTCTTGGTGGTAGCAAAAATAGCAGGCTTGTTTCAATGGACACAAACAGGTGATATTCCCTCCACAACATCACTGCCTGAAACAGAGGATTTTCTTTATACATGAACAGTATACATTACATACAGTATACCCTTGTGTTGTGTTCTGGTCAAATTTGACTGATTTAAAAGTTTTATGTCTAAAAATATATATAGTTAATTTGATCAGACTGAGCTAAAATCCCATGTATTTGTCCACAAAGAGGATATCAACAGACAATTCAGTTCTGGGAAAGGTGTAAATGTTCCTGAATGTGAGGTGTGGATGTAAGTGGGGGTTTGCATGTTTTTCTTTTAGTATGATAAGTAGAGACCATAGGCTAAGACAATTACATTTACATTTAGGTCATTTAGCAGATGCTTTAGTCTAAAGCGACTTACAATCAGCAGACACTATTGTCTGCCTTGAAAGCATTTCTACACAGAGGACTTGGTTCACCACCCTATCCATTACTTCAGATTATGTACTACTATATAAAAAGCATATTTATACATGTTAATTCATTGCTTTTTTTCCCCAGAATGCCACCAGCAAGGAGAGAGCCATGATACAATGTGCAGGATGTGATAGATATCATCCAAACTGGAGAGAGTGAAGTTGAGATGGAACTCAATGACACTGATGAAGATGTCTGTCAACAAGTGGACAAAGAAAACCAACCACCCATGGACTGTCCAGCTGATAATTATGTCGACATCAAGCCAAAAACACCATGCACAGTGACAGGTGTCGCTGGCCGAAAAAATATTTCATCAGTCACAACACTGATTTTTCTGGTCTGGATTTCATCTTCAGGCAAAGAGAGCTCAGCAACACAGACAGTGACATCATGAAGCCTCTGAATGCTCAGAAGAGACCATCCAAGAGATGTGCACACCTGCTATTGGATGAACACAAGGACATGAAGACAGGGAGAGGATGCTGCAATAAAGGATTCACCAACACACAAATGCAGCAAGTGTGATGTTCACCTTTGCTTTTCAGAGGATAAGAACTGTTTTTAGGACTTTCACTAACAATGAAAGTTTGTCATGAAAAGAAAAAAGGAACGAAGAAGTTGCTAGAAAAACACAGAGTTTTATCCTGTTTATTTATTTATGTATTTATTTTTAATAAATGATTTCATAAAAATATGACTAATGTGTGATTATTTTTAAATGTTATATACATTTATGAAGCTAAGTAAGCAATCAAACTTGCAAATGAACTTAGTTGTTGTGAATTGTTGTTCAGACAAAGTGAGTACAAAGACAGAAATTCTGCTACCACCAAAGCCCAACGTTGTAAAATTACAACGTTTCTGTAAAAACTTACATAAACATTTTTTTTCCAAAAACTCTTTCATTTCTGCATCTAAGGCCTCCTACAACAACATCTGAAAGGTCAAATAATTTTTTTTTTAGGTTTTTCTTAATTTGGGTCTTACAGGGTTAAGCTCATTCCAATATACTTTAATTTTTCATCTCTTCAGTGACCAGACAGGTGGAATTTTCCACACCCCAAAAATACAACGTAAGTTATTCCCTCTTTGGCAAACACCACCCAGTTAAGAAGGATAGGATAGAATAAACAAGCCAACACATGCTGGCAGCATTGTATATATAGATATATATGTGGGGGGGTTGGATGTGCACAAACAAGCATGCTGTCATGCACTGCACACATACACACACTCACTGTGCTATGCTTGATCCCGTTTGATACACACCAAACTAGCAGTGTTAGTTAATGTAAAGGCGTAATGACAGCGTTTACTCCACCTTCTCTCCCTTTTTTGTCCCCAGAAAACTCAGCGAAGAAAGCTTTTAAGCAGCACAACACTGCAGAATTAGACAGGCTAATTACCCCTCCATACCTCCCATTCCTCACCCACACTGGCAGGCTGGGGCAGGCAAGACATTATGCTCGCCTTCCAAGCTTTCCAGTGACAGGGACTATAAGCTGAAGTCATCGTGCACTACTCTGACCAATCAGTTTGCTCAATTCTTGGTGAGGGTCAGTGCAGTTGTGCAATTCTGAGTGATGAGATTAGGACTGTGGGGGTAAAAAATGCACAAATGCTTTAATTTGTGAAATTCACTAACTCATATTTCTAATTAGTCTTGTTTAAAGTACTTGAAAGTGATCCAAGTATCGGTAGTATTACTGGTAGTATTACCAGAAAATGACTTTGGTAGAAGTCAAAGACACCTCTTAAAATACCTGACATTGACTGTGCTTAAGTATCAAAAGTAATTTTCTGATATAAAATGTACTTAAGTATTAGAAGTTAAAGTAAAAGTATTTGGTGGCCGCTCAGCTGACAGCTGATAGCTACAGATATAACAGAAACCCTGAGACAGGAGACCAGAGCCTCGGTGTCGGACACGGTAAATAAAGAACCGCTGGTGTGTTTTAAGTCCACTTGGAGTACACTCTTGTGCTAAGTAGAACCATGTAAGGTTCTTCGGCTTGTCCTCATAGGATAACCCTTTTTGGCTCCAGGTGGAACCTTTATAAAAAAGGTTCTGGAACCCTTTTGGAGGGGTCCACCAAGAACCCTTTTAAAACCCTTTATTCGGGAAAGGGGTTTTAAAGGGTTCTGTGGATCAAAATGGTTCTTACTGGAACCATAAGTGTTACCAAGAACCTTTGAAAAACCCTTTCTTCGGGAAAGCAAATGGTTCCAGGTAGAACCTCAACCCTTGTAGAACATTTTTGGAACCCTTATTTCTAAGAGTGTACAGTAACAAAGTATTTGTACTTCGTTACATTACAACACTATTTCTAATAAGTATTTCAACCTTTTTTATGGTTAAGTCAAGCAAAATTTGTCAGTTCAGCACCAGGTTAACGACGAAACTCAAGTCAGATCAGAGGTTTTGGACTCAGTCACGGACATGCTGGGAGAATTTCGAGGCAGGGGACCGCTGCCCCGTGCTTTGATGTCTTCTGCCCACGTTTCCTCTGGGTCACGAGGAAAATCAGCAGCTTTGTTCAGCACCACAAGCACACATCTGAGAGCAAGGAAAGGAATCAGGGTCAGGGAGTTTTAGTTTTTTTTTTTTTTTGGTCTCCGTCAGGAAGTCTTGTAATTGTAAAAAAAAAAAGAAAAAGGCAACAGCGGGTGGAAACGAGGGGAGGAGAGCTCGACTGGCCAAACAGGAAAGTTTCAGTTTGTGCTCTGACAGCTCTGGATGTGGGACGGGCCGAAGTGCCGCTGAAACTATTTGGCGGGGAGGTTTGAAATCTCCTTCCGTGTCCTGCATTCTCTGTCGCAGCTCAGGAAACTGAGCCAAACATTTCTTCAAAAGGGAAAGAGCTTGGCACATGCTTGTTTTTCATACGGGGAAGCGCTTAACAATGATCTCTCTGCATTAACCATCTGCAAAATTTTGACAATGGAGGTATAAGCTTTGGGAGCAAGGAGCAGCAGTGGTGATCTATCTGAAATGTTATACTAAAGCATTAAGGCCTTCTCAGGTAGCAGTCAGTACCTCTGTTAAAGTCCCTTACGGAGGAGCTGACACAGCTCACTGTACTGGCAGGAATTTCAATAGTCTGGACTTAATAATTGAACTCACACAATCCCTGAACTTTCCATTCCACACACACACAGATTAGTAAATGATGAACAGAGTGAATGGGAAGCAGGATGAGGTAATACACTGCAAGCCATACATTAGTCATCAAGTTTCCCCCCGTATTTGATGATCACAAATCAGCGACATCATCTCACCGAAGCACAGATGACTCATGACTGTGCCTGGACTCAGGGGCTGGTTGAGACACCTGCTAAAACCTTGATGGAGAAGCAACAGATTCAGGCAGAAAGAGAGCGAGCTGCACAAGCCAGCCTGTCACTGTTGGCTCTTTCATCCCTGACACCTGTGGAGCGCACACGCTGCCTGCACACACACTAACACACACTAAACAGAGTCCATCTCCACTAACCTTGCAGATCTTGCTCTCCTCTGTCTCAGCTCTGGACTTCCCCTCTGATGTCTTTTCCTGCCGGTACTCGGACTTGAGTGACAGCTGGCAGGAAAGCCCTGGGGCACCCTCACCTGCCCTGATCTCCTGCTGCCGTGACATGTAGCCCTGCGCGGCGGCTGCCCTCACCGCACTGGGGATGGGAAGAGCCGTGTGCACTGGTTTTGTGCCCACAGAGGAGGGTTGCCTGAGCTTGGAGGCTACACCAACCACCGGCATGGTACGTCCCAGGCACAAAAATAATAATACGGGAGAGGGAGAGAGGTCCAAAAAAGTATAATCAGGAAAGGGAAACAAATCTCCAAACTGATATTTGGCACCAGAAAGGAAAGGAAAACAAAAAAAAAAAAAAAAAAGAAAAGGAAAAAAGCAGCAGCTGCCTCTCAGAGTGAGAGGAAAGCGACTGCGATCATTCTGTAGCCTACTGCGAGCAGGACTCACAGAAACTGAGAAGGGTTCTCCTTTCCTCCTGTTCACTCCCTCCTCCTTCTCCTCCCACAAGCAAGTCTGCTCCCTCCCCTTCACTCACTCACTCTCCCTCTCTCCCTTTTGCTCTCTCACTGTCAGTAGCGTATACTACAAACTCAGCCAAAGCAGCTCAAGGTGGCTCCTCTGGATGGTAAAAGCACCAGTCGGCAAAACCGGGATTACAGAGACCCGTGTGTGTGTGTACACATGTGACAGTACTGTGATAACAGCTCTCTTCTCTCCCCCATATTAACTGCAGACAGTGAAATAGATGTGCAACTGTCTCTCCTTCTCAATAAGACAAAGTAAACTGTGAAAGGAAGAAAACCTTGTACATATCAAGAATATACATATACATAGTATATGTATATATATATATATATATATATATATACATATATAAAAAGTGAGTTAGAATAATGGATTTTATCTCTATATTGAGCCTTTGTTAAATTGCATTACTGAATTATCACCCAGCTTTATTGTAGGGCCGGGCTTTCTCCCGGTTATTCTTGTCTTTATTACTTTTTAACAGGCCAAAGAAAATAACAAAATCACCAGCTTCACATATGAGCTTTTATGGCTAATATATTGCAAAAAGAAATGTAGTTGTTATTCCTGTCCTTTTTTTTAATTAATAGTCTGTCTGAGCAGCAGTGATTGAAACCATTCAACCCATATAAATACAATAAAGTTTCCTATAGAGTACAGTATGTACATTGCACAATAAACACAAGGTAATTGATCTATTACTTTAACCCTTGGGGTCAGCTTGACAGTATTACTGGGAAGATGGTGGAGGGTTTATATAATCACTTTGGGTAACACTTTATAATAACTATTCGTTATAACTAGTTAATACATCATTAGTAAACTGTTGAGTAATGAGTTCCTAATGACTTGTTAAGTGTCTGTTAACAGGTTTGTTAAGGATTTATAACGATGCCTTATAGATAGCCAATAGATATCTTACAAGCTGTTAGTTAAATGAGTTATAAATTACTTGTTAACTGTATGTTAATGATTTATAACTATACCTTATAAAGTAGTAATAGATCATGAACAAGCTATTAGTAAACTATTTACTAATGACTTGTTCAGTACCAGTTATTAGTTTGTATATGTTATTGGGACGTTATTCTAAAGTTGCAACTATTCCTCATTCATTAACCTTTAGTAAATGAGGAATAGTTGCAACTTTAGAATAACGTTCCAATAACATACATAAGCTAATAACTAATACTTAACTAATATATTTACTCACACATTACAGTTCAGTTGTTAATAGTTTGTTAACCATCTACTAATACCAGTGTAGAACAGCAAATGGGTGGAACAATTCAATCTACAGAAATTTGATATGATATTTCAAATATCAAATTTTTGTACCTCAACCTTGTTCCACCCATAGGCTTTTCCGTGCAGTATACAACACTTTTTTTTGCTAAACACTGGATAAACTGAATTTCAGAGGGACATTTAATGTCCATACATCATAGCAATGTCATGGATTATCCGTCCTAACGGCCCTTTGCGATGTTTACGGGCAAGCCACTCATGCCATTCAATAACTCTGAGATGGTCTACCAGCAACTCCTCTGTACGATTCCCCCTGAGTCTCCACACATTTTCCTTGACCGTTCTCCATGCCCTCTCTATGTGCTGAGTATGTGCACCCGTTTGGGCATCGACATATGACACACTGTGATTGACAGTGAAATGGGTGTAACCTAGTTGAGGTAAAGCATTGCGATATACGAGATGCTGTTCTGCCATGTGACGGCTCAGTGTGACGGCTCAGAACACAATGTTCAACATCTCATCTGTGGTGTTTCTTTGGTAAAATAGAGTACACAGAAAAGCCTATGGGTGGAACAAGGTTGAGGTACAAAAATTTGATATTTGAAATATCATATCAAATTTCTGTAGATTGAATTGTTCCACCCATTTGCTGTTCTACACTGGTATTAGTAGATGGTTAACAAACTATTAACAACTGAACTGTAATGTGTGAGTAAATATATTAGTTAAGTATTAGTTATTAGCTTATGTATGTTATTGGAACGTTATTCTAAAGTTGCAACTATTCCTCATTTACTAAAGGTTAATAAATGAGGAATAGTTGCAACTTTAGAATAACGTCCCAATAACATATACAAACTATTAACTGGAACTGAACAAGTCATTAGTAAAACGTTTACTAATAGCTTGTTCGTGATCTATTACTACTTTATTAGGCTACTACTTTATTAGGCATTGTTATAAATCCGTAACAAACCTGTTAACAGACAATTAACAAGTCATTAGCAACTCATTAATCAACAGTTTACTAATGATGTATTAAGTAGTTATAACGAATAGTTATTATAAAGTGTTACCTCACTTGGTTCTGTGGACAGCAGACAGACTGGTTTAGGCTCAGCGTTGTGCTGCAGTGCAGATATGAGCAGCTTGTAACTGTACATGGTTTGCTGATGTTGCAAATAACTGAACTTCAGAGGCTGGGGGATCTGAGAGTTGTGTACTGTGATTATGCTATCAATGCCAAATGGTCAGTAAAGCCCTGCATTTGTACGACTACTTATTAAACGATACTTGTTAAACTGTTTTTGCTTTTCTGTGTTGATGAATGCTTACACATTACTTTTGTTGCTAAGTAATTAGTGAATCATTATTTTAATTTGATAATTTTTAAATAGTAACTAAATCCCTAAACCACTTTTTTCAGGTTAAAACTAGCGTATATGGTTATATAGTAATATTATACACTGATCCAGGTCCAACTCTTGGTAGTTTGAAGTATTTGAATTATGTATTTTGTGTTAAAAATGGGTGTATGTACTGCCTTCCCTGGATAAACACCTCCCATTACATTTGAATGTTTTCGTATTTGCTAGCTCTTCCCGGCCTATCGTCACTTTTCCGGTGCTGTCACCAACCGTCCTCCTGTAGCCTCAGGAAGTAGGAAAATAAAACATCTGGTTTACTTTTCAGAATAAAAGATCCCTTGTTGACAACACATGGTATTTCACTTTACTAGATCACAGAAAGAGTGTTTATTCAGTTGGTAGAAAATACTGCTCCGTTTGTTGTGTTTAAAAAATTGAGCGTATGTCTGTGCAAGAAGAACCCCCCAAAAAACCTATTCTCGCAACTATTCTGCCCAGCAACAGTGAATATAATTTTCTGATTGGCTGATCGGTCGCTTATTCAAGACAGCTGTATGGATGAACTACTTAGAGCAATCTGCCTTCGCATCATCAATTCATAGATCGCTAATTCATGTGCGGTGACTTTTATCACTTACAGCAAAAGCGTGAGAAATGAGACACCCTCCTTCCCCTCCCCACTCACCGATAACTCCCTGCCAATTTTTTTTAGATTTTCAAAATCAGGTATTGGGTGGTGTTAGCCTCAGACCAGGGGTTAAGTTAATCTTTAAGTCACTTGCCCAACAATATCGGCACTGTTGATACAAAATATTATTAGCGGAGGGTGAAATACACAGGGGATCTCGACTAAAAGTTGTGATCAACTGCTCTAAGTAGCCGCAGAATTGGTTTCATGCTGCTCGTCTGTGACAAAAAAAGTGCATCCCTGTCTCTAATGTACTGTACGTCACTGGAGTGGACAACCCATAAACAACACAAAAACACTAGTAAAAATCCACTTTGCCTGACCCCATGATTTTTAAACAATGCATAACACAGTAAATTTCCTCAAGTGTTTCTTTTGATCACGGAAGTTTTTAAAGCTTTGTTCTCTGACCAGTTGTTTTCAACAAGAGTTTGGTGAAACAGTGAATTCATTAGGTGCAGTAAGGCAGATATAAATCTGCGACACAGGATTCATGCAACTACTAGAACTGCAAGTGTTCCATCAAATGTTTTGCTGAGACGCAGATGAGCCGTTACCGCATTTGGACTGAATTAACCAGACACAATTTAACATGTCGGCCTTTTTCCCTCCACTTTTTTTTTTCTAATGGCTCCCTGCTTTGTGCAAGACATAAAAGGGAGTGAAAGTTTTATATGGAAAGACTCCATCTGTTTCAGTTTAGGGGACAAGGAGATGTGCTAGAGTCACAGGGGCACATTGTGGTGTCATGACAAACCGGAACTTTTTAACACAACATTGTTCCATAAACAGCGCAGAGGAACGTAAATAAACCAAAAACAACGACTGTCTCAGCAAATGTCATCTTACCACAAAACCATTACACCTAATATATTGTCTTTCCGACAGTGTATGACAATACAGCATCTGGACAAGACACTGACAAACGTAGCGTTTTCATGTGTACAAGAAGGTCAAAAGTACACATTCTTTAATACTGCTTCAGACAGTCAACTGCTTCTCCGTGCCACAGGTTGGCACCAGGTACTCCAGCATGTTTTCAATCATATACCAGGGGCTCTTATGAATAGACTAAAACAACAGGATACCACGTGAATGAATGGCAAAAGACCAAATCTAACTCTGACTAACGATGCCTGCCGAGTTACACGAACTTGAGAATATTTGGCGGGCTTCCAACCTCCCAGGACTGCAAGTGTTGGGAAATGGGTCTCTGACGACGTCCCCTCTCGTGTGGGAGTGCAATAGTTGAAACAAACTCGCACCAAAACCTCAGAGACATTTTGGAAAACCCTCATTCTTCCCCCCCTCAACTTGTGTCAGTTTCTGGAGAAAATCACCTTACACTGCAGAATAATTGCACAGTTGGAATGAGAGTGTCTCGGCTACCTGCAGGTAAGGAGGCCACTGCTGGAATACAGCGCTGGAAGTTCCACATTCAACAACAGTGGATTGTTCCAAAGTCAACATCGGCAGAGGAAATCTCAGGTTCACTTCTATGCACACAAATGTGAAGCGGCAGGTCATTACCCTTATGTTTGGCCACCAGGACCAACCACTTCTCTAAAAATAGTGCATTGGCGCGCTGTGTTTTGGTTGAAATGTGAAGAACAGGGTGAGGGAAAGAATGGAATGAATTTAAATAGAGAGGGATGTGGACAAAAGGATATTAAATGCTCACACTGTGTTTGAGTAATACTTTTAAGTATGACACAGCCAAACTGCAAGGTAATGAGTACAAGACCACCTTGTCCTAATCCAGTCAGATATTAGATTCTTTCCAATTATGCAATTGAGTTGGGATCTATCTATCTATCTATCTATCTATCTATCTATCTATCTATCTATCTATCTATCTATCTATCTATCTATCTATCTATCTATCTATCTATCTATCTATCTATCTATCTATCTATCTATCTATCAGTAAACTTTACAATAAAGTACAAAGATATGTTGTGATCACTGTACACTTGACTTGGGTTGACAACAAAAAAGTGTGTACAATCATCTAGATGCACAGGATTCCATTTTATCAAAATGGCTGACTCAAGACTAAAACAACACAACAAATGATAAGATGGATTATTTTGTTCAACTCTGTCCAGAGAGTTTAAGACCAACCATGTCATTGATGTGCATTCTAAAGAAGAAGACAGTTTCACAAGAACCAAAGATACAGTCTTGTAAATAAATGCCATCGTCTCATTTTGCACAGACATGTAAAAGACTTAACCACACCTAAATTTAAGCTCCGGTGACTATTCATGTGTAGTTGTGGTTTCAAGTCTGCAAACCAAGAATAGGTTTCCAGCGAAACCACCGCTAAATAACTGGTGGAGAGGCAACGCATTCCAACTGAGGGGAATCTGAAGACGGAGAGGTGGTGGTCAAGGAGGGAATTGGATGAAAGCTGGGACGCTGAACGCACTAAACCATCTCCACATACTGCGGGCCGCAGCTGAAACCGGCATCGTATTATTAACCCACACTTGCTAAGTGTAGCTCTCCACAGGTAGAACCTGTCACAGTCATTTTGCGGCGTGTAATTGAATAAACGTGTCCAAAATAACAGCCCTGCCTGTGATTCAGTTTTCTAACAGCAGGTGTTGTGTGAGAGTATACATCCCCCTCAAAATTGCATACCACCTGTTTGGATGCGATGTCACCTTTGTGATGTTTGGGTCAAAGGACTTACACTGTTTTGCTGATGGAAAGAAAAACAAGGCTGATAGCATTTGAAGCAGGAAGAATAACACTGATTATTTTAGGGTTATGGAATCGATCATGTCATGTTTATTATCTATTTCAGACAGTGGGTGGATGGTCACTAAACTGCTGTGTTTGGTGTGTGTGATATATAGAAAGATACCGCCCGGTGTCAGATGACGTCAGCACTAAGGCTGTGCTGTGGCTGTGAAAACAAACACACTGACATGTTGGAGATAAGAGAGGTCAAGAACCTTCCACCCTTGTGGCATGCTCTCACATGCATGCACGCATGCACACGCTCATGCACGTACGCACACCCAGGGTTTAAACATATCCCCAGGGGGGCAAGACAGATAGTCACGCACCTGGCTCTGTCTGCACTCTGAATGCTATCAGTCAACCGCACATCACACAACATGGAAAATAAAACAAACACGCTGGTGCTGGCACACACACACATAACAAAGTGGTGCCTGAGCAAATGCAGGCATGTACAGCGCCTCGGTAAACACGCTCAGCTCAGTGAGCGTGTGCCATTAACTTATATCATGCATGACCTGGGAGGACATAAACATGCATTCACTTTCATCACCCCTCTGTCACTCGGTTTGATTCTCAGGGAGATTCCTGCTCCTCAGTCAACTTCTGACTTCACAGCAGCCAGTTATGCACATGCAATCACACAAACTATTGTTGAGATCACCTGTCACCATATTCAAGGATGTAAACAATTAAAGTAAACTTAAGGTAGAGGTATTTAAAGGTGAAGTAAGTAGTTCATAGTGACATCTAGAGGAGAGGCTGAAATTTACAACAAAGAACTGCTGCTCTGCTCACCCCCTCCCTTCCCTAAGCGCTACGGTATCCTCAGCCGGTCAAATGTCGTCCTAGTTGTCTTTCTCCGTGTCAGCAGATGAGGTTCGTGAGGCGAGGGAGAGGGCGAGCTACCACGGCCGTAGCAGACGAAGCGGAGAGAGTGAAGGCGGGACTTCCGCTACAAGTAAAGCGACGCTTGATTTGTTCTCTCGCGTTTGTCTAAACAGGCTCCCGTAGAAACATGGCGTCGTGGCAATGCAGTAGCGGCGCGGGACCATGTTATTTTACATGACTAGACAATGCAGGAGCACATAATATGTATACAAAAGTGGATTTTGGGTCATATAAACCCATAAATACTAAACAGTGTCCCTTTAAGGAATTGTCTTGTCTGTCCAGGTCTTGTATTGTGTCCTTTGAAAAATAAAAAAGTCAAACTGCAGGCTGAGAAGATACTGCATAGAACTTTAACCCATAAACTCTAATGCAATTAACAGTACAGAAGTTTTACTTTTGAAATAGTTTTGTGTATGCAAATTTCAATAGTACTGATTCAAAAATGGTTTCCTGTCAAATTATTTGAGACAACGGATCAGACAAGTAACCATAATTCAAATATCATGCTCTCTGAGCTCGTCACACTCTGTGATGTGCATGTCAATTATTAAAAAAGTAGAGTAGATGGTCTAAGCACATTAAAATCAGTTTATAATGCTGGCTTTGTGCTGTGTTGAAGGTGCCTGTTGGTTCTAATTAGGTCTGCATTAGCGTGATCTTCTTTAATGTAAACTGAGTGTTTCGAGTTGTTTAATAAAAGCCTACAAAAGTATAAGAAGCGAAGCAAAAACTGTATGAATCAAAATCTTGTTTTCACTCCTTTTTTTTACCCTTCATTAATCATCTTGCAACCTCTCTACATTTTCTGTGACCCTTTGGAGCAACCTGACGCCTTTGTTGTGAATCACTGTTTCACTGCACTCTGTTAGTACTCAGTGAGTCCTCAATAGTTCATTTGTAAAACTCACAGCCTGTTAGATTTTAGGCAGAGAGTGGGCAGGTTTGAGGGATTGTGGAATTTAAAAAATGCCCTGTTCCACGGCTATATAGTTATAAACAAAACATTAAAAACAACTTGAATGAATAAACGGTAATTAAGGCTTCCTGAATTCCTCTCACAGCTTGCTGTTTAAAATGCCATGTGGAAGGCTAATACTCCTACTACAATGAATCAAAGGGAGTATTTGGATATACTCCGGCAGCGGGACTTCCCCCATGCACTGTGGTTGGGACAATTGTGGCTCGTCCTGTTGGTCCAGTTCTCCTGCTGTTTCAGGCCCAACTAAGCTAACAACTTAACTTCTTGTTCATTCATTATATATTCATTTGACTTATGCCGTTCCAATACACTTGCTCATTTATATATGCATATGTTACCTGCTGTGCTCACACCGACACTGACTCAGCATCAACACCATTGAATCTCCTATTGATCCATTCTCTCATTAATTATCCAGACAATAATTAGCTTTTCACTTCTTTTGTACTGACATATTAGACCATTCATTTGCTTCATCTCATCCATACCCTCATATCCGCCTTGAATACATGTAATTATTTTACTCAATTAGCTAGTCAGTAATCTGATTGCTTCCTCCTTAACAAATTGCTTTTTCACGTGTTCAATATACAAACTTTTCATTCTTTGTTTCCTGCCAAGCAAATTCATCAGTTCCCAAGCTCATTTCATAAGGAACCACTTCCAGGGTCATACTATGGATCAAATGTCCAGTCTTTCATTGACAGGCTTCAACAGAAAGAAATGTTGGATGACACTTTTAAGTAGCAGAAGATGCCTCCAAAATGCTCCATATTATGTGAAATGCTAACACTTTCCTCGCCAGTGTCAAAGCTTCCTTTGCTTCTCCACTGCGAAGCATACACTGTACTTTAACACTTGACAAAAATGGTATAGGCCAAAGGCTGTCATTCCTTGTGGCTTATTTGGCGTAAATTATAATCCCATTTATGACCATCACATTCCTTTCCCTTGTGATTCGCTACGGTCTTCCCCACATCCACCCTGCATCTCAATGTTTCCCCTCTTGCGAAAGACTTGTGTCCCCGGCAAATCTTGGATTTCACAGCTGGAGTTGATAAAGTCCTGAAGGACAACACGCTGAGACAAAAGAGGAAAATTGCATCCAATAGAGGGCAGTATCAAAACACAAATGACCAGAAAACAAGAAAGGCACGGCTACCTTAAAAAACACTTAATTATGTTTTTCTTAACACAAACAGAGCATTTATTAGTTCAATTTGAATGTGAATTAAACACTATGAATTAGTATAATTTAGTCTGATGACGAGCACAGACCTCACAGAGTCAATGTGGCACAGTGCTCTATTGTTTCAGTGTTAGGTCAAGCCAATACAAAACTGATATGACAAGAATGTTGGCGCGCTCACTGCTATTGTTGAAAAAATTACATTTTAGTTCGACAGATCAAGCACAAATGTCATGAAATAGCGTGATATTATTGCAGCAGTAAACGGCATCACATGTTTCTGTTGATTCCTTTCAGAGAGTGTAGTCGTATTTTGGTGCTTTCACAACTCTATAGTCAACTGCAATCGATTGTAGTCATTTAATTATAGAGTCAAGTGGAGAAGAAGAAATGCATTCATTTGTGATAATACAGTGTACTTGCTCTGCTAGAATGTGAAGTGTCAGTCAATACAAAGAGTATTTGTCATTTAGGACAGGATTTTTGCCAGGCTTCCAGTCTACAGTCTCTGCATAACTAGTTGAAACCTGCACCTGATGTTATTGCATGAATGCATTATTATGGTTATTTGTAACTGCAAAAGCACATAGGTACAAGATTAAGATGAACAGGTTTGTGGTGAAGAGACAAACTTTAAGAAATTATTGTACCCTCACAGCCCTGTCTCCTTCTCAACCTCCTCAAACAGCAGACAATTAATCTATATCCCTTCAGTGACTTTGCGTAAAGATCCCATATTATGCAAAATCAACGTTTTAATCATTTAAATCCTTATATTTGGGACTCTGGATGTCCTATCAGTCGGCAAAGTGTGAAAAAAGATGACTCACTCATGTTTTTGTGGTCCTCCTCAGTCTAAGTACAGGAGATAAAACACGCGATGTTGACTTCCGCGCTCACTGGGACGTCACAATGCGCTAAATTCCTGGAATTGTTGTCTCGTGGAGCTCCGCTTTGTCCGTAGAACGAGCGAGAGTGCTGGTGAGCGCAACGGTATCCGAAAACCGGAAGTCTGAGAAGTCTGCGAAAAGTTATATTCTTGTCTCCACAGTGCAGCACAGAGTCCTACACAAACTTCCAGCCTCAGAGGATTTATCTGTCCAGTGGATACATGTTATATATGATGGCATTGTGCCTGCTAGAGCCTGCAAATGATCACTTTTCCAAATGCTAACTGCTGTTAGCTCCCAGTAGCCTCTGTGGCTGATGTCATTTCCTGTCCCTTAATTTTCGTTTTCCTTTTTTTTTTTTTTTTTAAAGAGATACTACTAAAGCATTCTGAGCAGGGCTGTTTTGGCAGGGTGATTGAACTGCTGTGGTGCTTCACCCTTGGTATTTTGACCAAAGCATGTCACAGACATGTTCATTAGGACACCAGGGAACTAGGTTAACTTGGAGAAATAGGGTATAATATGAGTCCTTGTACAGTTTTTAACCTCTATTACCTGGACAGTAAATAGGGGCGCTTGTTGATTTGTCATCAGATAAACACATCATCTGGCCCAGGATTGCTTTGACTCACTTGGATGCTGGCAATTGGTCAACAGACCCAGATGGTGTTTGTGCATGGAACATACACAAATATATCCATTAACATAAAAGGAGAATGCACGACATAACATTATAACACACACCAAAAAAAACAAAACATGCAGACAGAACCAGCCAGCACTCACAACATCTCATTATGTTTAATGTCTACTCAACAGCACTGGCTTGTTAAAGATGCCTTGAAACAAAGCCTGTGGCGCTGTACTGTACATGCTCACTGTCTTGTAAAATGCCGTACAGTCATTACATACGTTTTTCAAGGAAAAAGCAGCTGGCGGGCTCCTCTGCCCCGTTTAAATTTATGAGGCGATGAGGGTTAGGGTAGAGGAGAGTGAGGACAGTCATCTAATTGGCACACTCTGACCCTCAAAGCAACAACTCATGGGCTCTCTGGAAGACTAGGATCCACCTCCATGGCTCCATGAAACCGAGCAAGCAGTAAGTGTGTCTACCTATGAGAGTATGTGCGTGACAAGACGGTGTTGACAGTATAGGAGTTCCTCTCCGCTGACACTAATGTGTCAGCTGAACATCCTGTTGACTGATGGCATTGGAGCAGTCACTGCGTACGCTTACTCACTGCGTACGCTTACTCACTGCTGATGTTATAATTCTGTTATAATTCTGCCTCTGTTGAGTTTTCATTAAACAGAAACGATTTAACATTATTTGTGTGCTGTGTCCTTCGTCTATAAATTGGGCTCTGTCAAGCAATACTATCAGACCTGGCTAAAGCCTTGTTTAAACCTGTGCGACCGTACAAGCATGTATGGAGGCGTTTATGCTCAGCACGTTCAGCGCGTTATTCATTGCAGTATTCACCACAACGGCAGGGGGCGTACAACCAACATATTCGACTTGTGCCTAGCAATAGTAGTTAACAACAACTTTTCGCATATGGCTTACATTGGTCTTAAAATGGTTGTCCGTCTCCCTGTTTCACATCTTGGGACAGCCATAACAGTTTTTCCCCCTGGGTCACCACTCTTTCTATGGGCTCGTCTTTTGCCCTTCACAAAGCAATCCCTCTTTTTTTTCACGTCCTACAGCAAAAACATCTTTTTGTAGCGTGGCAACAATCTCCTTCCATGAATATAAGGCTTTTTGACTGGCTCTCGGACAGAAGAATCATACACATGCGTGTACAAGTGGACCTGCTCGGCCAGTTTTTCATTGAAAATGGCTGAGTTAGCGCACCGTAGCCGACAAAGTCACACAAATTCAGAGGTGCGCACCCTATAACCCGATTATAACCCGAGTTGCGGCGACAATAAACCTCCTTAAGGGAGCTTTATAGTGTATACAGCAGAGAAGCATTTGTCCCATCAATCTAAGCTAGATCTACATGTGGTCAGTTGTTGCTAATGGAAAACTTGGACTTTTTAAGGTAACTTAGCGATGAAACCATCCGAAATCAATCTAATGTTTACATATTTTTACAACCTAATGTTTACATTGCCTTTAAGTTATTTTAAGTTATTTTAGTCATTAGCCGTGGAGGATTCAACAATTTTCAGCGTTGTGAGGGGACAGCAGCTTGAGTACATAACATAGCTTGATGTGAATTTGATGGAAAAATTATTGCTTTCTTTTATAGTTTTAGACTTAAGTGTCGTGTACATTTTGTGACCAACAACAAAATGTTGTATCTGTTTGCTGTGTTCTGCATGTGTGCTCCATGGTGAGCCACTTCTGCTTACCAAAGTGAAACAGGGGTAGCATCACAACATATGAAAAACTGGAGGAAACAAAACAGCCAGTGGGCAAAAACTGAAACGCAAGTCAACGCAAAACAATTTCAGGTGGTTGCTGTTTGGTCACGACCATAGAACCAGCATGATGAACAGGTCACAGGTAGGTATGTGCAGTAAAAAACCCTACAAGAATAACATAATGCCATCGTTTTGGATATGGAAAAATATTCCTTTTTGCTGAAAATTAAGTCCACAAAAACTCCATCACAGTGGCAAAGAGAATAATAGAGTGAAAGTGAGTTAAGGGATTTGCCATCCCAGTATTCAATCAAATTATGCACATCATAATGACAAGTTTGAGCCAAAAAGTTTCACCTTTAAAGAATATAAAAACACTTTAATCTATAGCTGGTTGGTCAGAATGTAGACATAAGGCATGTGGAATGTTTGCATGTGTGATATGAGGTGATTTATTTTAAATGGTGAAATGGAGGAACTGCCGATGCCAATGATCTCTACACAGCCAAAGTATGTGGTTAAAAAAGAAGATAGTGGTGTTTAAAGTGCATATATGTGTGTGGTCCTTTGAGTGTGTTAACATTTGAGACACCCTTGATTTCAGTGTGTTTGATGACAGCAGCTCAAAGCCTAATGCTCCTCGGTTTTAAACTGACCTAACCTATTTGAGGATTCACTTACAGTTAAATGGGAACATACACACACTCGTTTTCTAGACCAGATTCAAATATGCTGCTTGTGTAACTGACTGAAATGGAAAGCCCAAATGAGATGGGTTGCATATTTATTATTAAACTCAAAATTCTGTAACTATGATATTGTAAGTTTTCTGACTGCCTACAGTACACATTGAAAAAAATATCTGATAAAAAACCAACAGAATGGAAGAATTTTAATAAAACATGAACATGATGAATATAGATATGTGTATAAAGAGACAACAAGGATAAAACACATGATGTCAGCCAAACCTCCAGATTAGTCATTTCTAAACTGTTTTATTTGGCACTATTCAGCAAACTGAGTCTACTGTGAACCGAAAATTAATTCACTTTATGGTTTCTCCTGTTGCGGAAAGGTGGAGGAGGTGAAGGTTTGACTTGGGGTTGCTGCAGGTTTTCACATTGTACAGAGAAAGTCATGTTTTACGCTGGTGAAAGGCACTTTGTCATATTGTGAGAAAAAATATGAACAATGGTGAATGTGAATGCAGCACCACTTTCTACATCTGTCTAGTATGTAGTGGTGAATGAAATCATTCTGGGTTTTTTTTTGTACGATCCACAGCCGAGTCAAATCAATGTATTACTTAATCAGGTTGTGCTGGTTGTGTCATCTGTTGTGTCATCTGTAGACCTCAGTTTGAAAACTGAGGTCTGTTGCCTTGGCAATGGGCAGGAAATGTTATTTTCCACATAAATCTAGTGAAGAAGATTGACTTCTTTGGAGTTATGCAATCACAGGTACAAAACCATACACTCACATGAACATGCAATTACTTTTTTAATTTAAAAGCCCACACTGCTCGCAAGATTAGAGTGGCAGAGGGTCAAAATTAAACAGGCAATATCAAAATGGGAAAGTTAATGGAAAGTTCTTTATTTTTAAGTGCCCTTGGTCAAAGCTCGATACAAGAGAGCTCATCAAGTTATATAATTGTGATTGTGACTGTCTGAAAGGAGTATGGTTCATGTCTTGAAAACTGTTCTGGAAAACTGATACGTAACACTTAAAGGCAGTATAGGCAAAGGAAACAGAAGAGGAAGGCAGTCATATAACATAATACATAATAATAACAATGCATTGACAAGCACCAGTCAGAGTGAGAGCTGAAGCCACAGGCAGAGTTTTTATCTTAGCTTCAGACCTGCATGAAGCTTTATTGAGCTTCTGTTCATTTCAGAGTGTGTGTTGACACCTAAGGTAACAAAAAGCTTAAAATATCTACTTGGTGCATTAGGCCATGACATTAACTCAGCCATGGTTTGAGGATTGGTTGGTTCTCATGCAAATAAGTTTTTATTACAGTGCAAAAAGCTTTTCCCCCCACATCAGTCACAATATGTTTTTAAACTACTTCTGCGTCCTTCACAGTTTTACCTCTTTTACGCCATGAGATATAAACATGTTTTTTAAAGACAGAAAAGCCTCTAATAGAAAGTGATTGAGTTATTTCCCATTGTGGAGGAGTTTGTCTTTCTGTTTTTCTCTCTTGTGAGTCACATTCGTCTTCACAAATAACCAACGCAAAGCAGAATATAGCACAGTGGAGAGTGCTGACATGTCAACGTGGTTAAACTTATGTATTATATACAGACCAAATATAAAGTGATAAGGTTGACAGGTCTAATGTAGAAGGTCGGTCCATTCTTTTTGATGACTTTCACTTGTACTTTCCGCACCCTTCCATCCTTGCTGGGGTACACATCTGTGATAATGCCAAGGGGCCAGTCGCTCCTCTGGCATTGATCATCCCTGAGAAGCACCACACTTCCTTTCCTCAGACTTGGCTGATCGGATATCCATTTTCTGCGAATCTGCAGTGTTGAGAGATACTGCTGGCGCCATCTTTGCCAGAAGGTGTTGGACGTACTTTGGACTCTGCGCCATTGCTGCTTGAGTAAGTCTTTGTCCCCAAAGTCTCCAATGGGAGCAGGACAAGGGCCTGTTTTCTGGTTCAGCAGTGAAGCAGGCGTGAGAATGAAGGGATCCGTAGGATCTGTTGAGACAGGTACCAGAGGGCGGTTGTTCACGATAGCAGTAACCTCTGCTAGAAAGGTCGTCAACACTTCATGCGTCAGCTTGGAAGACACCATTTGAAGTAGCATAGAATCCAGAATGCGCCGAGTGACGCCAATCATCCTCTCCCATACTCCCCCCATGTGAGATGAATGTGGGGTGTTAAAAGTCCAGACACATCCACGTTCGGAAAGGAATTGTTCGACTGGCCTTTCGTCCACATTCGAGGGGATTCCCAAGTCTTTGGAGGCTCCGATGAAATTAGTCCCCCTGTCAGACCGTATCTGCTTCACAGGTCCTCGGATCGCCAGAAATCTTCTGAATGCATTTATGAAGCTTGAGGAGTCGAGAGACTCGACAACTTCAATGTGAATAGCTCTGATGCATAAGCAGGTGAAAATGACTGCCCATCGTTTACTCTCAGCATGGCCTCCTCTTGTGCGTCGTGCTGACAAGGACCAGGGTCCAAACACATCCATGCCAATGTTTGTGAAGGGTGGTTCCATGCTGAATCTATCCTGTGGAAGATTTGACATCTTTTGAACCTCACACTTTCCTCTGAGTTTTCGACAAGTGACACTTGTCACTTCGAATATCAACTTGCTCACACATCTCTTCCCTCCAACAATCCAAAATCCAGCTGATCGGATGGCCCCCTCGGTGAAGTGACGTCCCTGATGCTGTGTTTGCTCATGAAAGTGATGCACCAAGAGAGAGGCCACGTGGTGGCGTCCGGGTAAGATGAATGGTCTCTTTTCATCGGGTCCCAAATCTGCTTCAGAAAGACGGCCTCCAACTCTCAACAATCCATCTGTGTCGATGAAAGGATCCAGAGACCAAAGTGGACTGGTCTTGGGAATGTTGGTTTCTGATGCCAGGCACTTAAACTCCTTGTCATAAGCTTCATGTTGCACAGTCTTGATGATGACTGATCTACTTTGTCCCTTTGAGTACCTCGACGGTTGGTGGGAGGTGAAAGTGGTGCCATCCTTTGCATGAACTGCTGGCCTTGTCCTTCCTGTCTTTAAAACATTGCACAACATGAATCAGGGCTCCAACTGTTCTCATGAGGGAATGCCAGCGTGAAAAGTGCGTGAAACGCTGAGACCCGAGGTGTTCGAGTGCTGTGGTTAAGAGCGTTGTCACGAAAGGACGGATTTCAGGGTCTAGTCCTGGGTCCAGCATTTCTAATGTTTCTGGAGCCAGCATCATTTCTTCTGGGTGTGACAAGAATTTTGGTCCAGTGAACCATATCGTTTCTCTCAGATGATTTGCTGCAATTGCACGTGTTGCGATGTCTGCTGGATTGTGTTCAGTGTTCACATAGCGCCACTGACTTGGTGATGTGCTCCGTCGGATTCTCCGAACACGGTTACTGACGTAGACGTAGAATCTTCTTTTCTCATTGTAGAGATAGCCAAGCACAATCTTGCTGTCGGTGTAGTAGTTGACTGCATCACATGTGATGTCAATTTCGGAGATGATTACCTCTGCGAGATTCACTGTCATAACTGCTGCACATAGTTCCAACCTTGGGATGGTGTGCTCTGGACGTGGCGTGAGCTTGGCCTAGCTCGAGACCAAACCAACATGAGTCTTTCCTTCCTCACCCATGGTTCTCAAATAGGCGACTGCAGCTATTCCCTTCTCTGAAGCATCTGAGAAGACGCAGAGTGTGCTTTGCTGCAGATAACGATGCAGATGTGTAGGCCGAGGGATGTTTAAGTTCTGTAGCTCATGCAGAGAATCTCTCCAGTTGTCCCACAACTTCTCCTTCTCCACAGGCAGGGGGGCATCCCATTCTGATGTGTCTGCGGTCAGCTCTCGAAGAAGTGACTTCCCTTGAATTGTCACAGGGGACACAAATCCAAGAGGATCATAGAGAGAGTTCACTGTTGACAGAACTCCTCTACGAGTTAATGGTTTCCTCTCACTTTGGACATGATAAGTGAAACTGTCTGAGTTTAAGTCCCAGTGTAACCCAAGGCTGCGTTGCATGGGCAGACTTTCAGAGGCAAGGTCGAGATCCTTCAAGTCAGTGGCACGGTCTTCACATGGAAAAGCATCCATCACATCCTTACTGTTTGAAGCCAGCTTGTGTAGTCGAAGGTTAGAACAAGCCAACATGTCCTGCGTCCTCTTGAGTAAGCTGATGGCTGCCTCTGGTGTTTGAAGAGATTTCAGCCCGTCATCCATGTAGAAGTCACGGACCACAAACTGCCTTGCATCCTCTCCATACTCATCTTTGCCTTCCTCTGCTGCATGCCTGAGGCAGTAAATAGCCACTGCAGGGGAGGGGCTATTACCGAAGACATGAACATTCATTCGGAACTCCACAATCTCTTTGTCGGGGGGTCATTGTCTTGAAACCAAAGGAACCTGAGAAAGTTCCGATCCTCAGGGCGTACCAGAAAACAATGAAACATTTGCTGAATGTCCATAGTGAAGACGATTGGCTCTTTCCGGAACCGAAGAAGGACACCTATCAGTGTGTTGTTGAGGTCTGGACCTGTCAACAATACTTGGTTCAGTGACACACCTTTGTGCTGCGCGCTAGAGTCAAAGACGACCCTTATCTGAGAGGGCTTTTTTGGGTGATAAACGCCAAAGCAGGGTAAGTACCAATGCTCTTCATCAGGTTGCAGTGGAGGAGCCTTCTCAGCATGTCCGTTCTGAAAGATGTTTTTCATAAATGAGATGAATTGTTCCTTCATTTCAGGTTTTCTCCTGAAGGACCGTTGCAGTGACATGAGGCGTTCGAATGCCTGTGTGCAGTTATCAGGGAGACGTGACCGCTGAGCTCTGAAGGGAAGAGGTGCTACCCAGCTGTTCCCTTCATCCATGTAAACTTCTTTGTCAATAACATTCATGAACAGCATGTCCTCAATCGAAGGGGCCTCTGTGTCATCTTCTTTTGTTGTCTGAAACACATCACTGTCCATGATGTCACGTGCCTCGCTGAAAAGAGTGTGCGAAAGGGGACGTAGTGTGGACTCCTCTTTTCCATATCTCTCTTTCACGATGAAACCATTGGGGCATGGCTGGAAGATAGAGGGTCTTCCATTTCTCAGTATGTTTTTGTAGTAAGAGCTAACCAAAGTTGGTTTGTGAGCATCTCCCATACACACATTGCCGACAATCACCCAGATCCAACTTTTGGGCGTAGGGTGAATCGTGTGGGCCGTTGATCTGTCTTCGGACCTTGTGAGCTCTGATGATGTCTCTTCCTAATAAGAGCATACTTTGTGCTTGTGGATCGAGCGAAGGAATATGATTTGCAATGTGTCTCAGGTGAGCGTGGTTTAATGCAACATCGGGCGTTGGTATTTCTGAGCGATTATCTGGTATCTCGTTGCATTCAATCAGTGTTGGTAAAGAGAGTGCAACAGTGCCGTCCATGGACTCCAGAATAAATCCACACGCTTGTCTGCCTTCTGTTTCCACTGTCCCTGCACACGTCTTCAGAGAGTATGGAGTGGGACAGCTTGAAATGTGAAATAGATCAAAGAACTCTGAACGTGCAAGTGATCTGTTGCTTTGATCATCCAATATAGTGTACATTTTGACTGCAGCCTCAGAATGACCAGCTGGATACACCTTTACGAGGGATATTTTAGAGCAGGAGCGTCCTGAAGTGTCCTCTCCACAGACCTCAGTGCACGTGGTTGAAACTGTAGGCTCCCTTTGAGCACTGTCTCTCTCCCCGTCGTTCTCTGAACCAGGGGTTTGTGGTTGTGGTGCGACCATGGTGCAGGGCCGGGATGCAGTAGAGAAACATGTGTCAAGCTTCCACACTCTGTGCAGTTGATTTCCTCTGTACAGTTCTTTGCGAGGTGTACAGCCCTGCAGCACTTATAGCAAATCCCTTGTTGCTTTAAGAATCCTTTTCTTTCTTCAATTGGTTTCTCTCTAAGCCCACGACATTTTGGTAGAGGGTGGGGCTTATTGTGCAGTGGGCATTGTTTGTCTGGATCCTCTGTTATAGTTGACTTGTATGATCCAGAGCTTTTAACAAACATAGGTGACACACTGTAGGGGCTCGGTGATGATTCAGCCGAAACTCTTGTCTTAAGCACAGCAACAGCTTTTTGGCCATCAGGTCTGTTCATTTGTCTATGATAGGAAGGAGTTTCATTACTCAGGGCTGTGAGTGTGAAGCCAGGGTCATTTCGCATTTTGGCTTGTTGACACACAAAGTCCACAAAGAATCTGAATGGTGGATAAGGGACCTCGTACTCTTCTTTGTACTTGAACCCTAATGTTAACCATCTCTCCTGCAGGTAGAATGGCAGTTTCTGTATCACAGGATTAACACCGCGAGGTGTGTCGAGGTAACTTAGGCCGAATAAGTCTCCATCTTCTTTAGCAGCTTGAATCTCCATCAATAGATCTCCAAGTTCTCTTAGTTTTTTCACCTCTTTATTTTGTATTTTGGGAAAACTTTCCAATCTTCTGAACAAGGAGCTGCTTATCCAATGACGCTTCCAGGCGTATTTTTTGTAATTGTGCTGTAGCTTCTACTTCGGCTCTTTGTAGTTTCAATTGGCTTTCTTTTTCTGCAAAGGCTGCTTCAGCTTTGGCTGCTTCGGCTTCTGCTCGTGCTTGTGCAGCAGCTACTCTGCTGGCTGATGAGCATTTAGAACGCCGAGATGAGTATAAAGCACTTGAACGTGTCTTCAATGAGCTCTCTGATGATGATTTCCCTGACATTGTGTTGTTAGGTGAAATACTTCCTTACTTGTTCCACTGTGTTGGGCTTGCTTCTGTAGAATAGCTGTCCTGCAGCTCTGTTCAGTCTTCCAGACGTTGTAAGTCCACCGAAGGGCTGTCGTTTTACTGTACTGTCCCCTGCCTCTAACGCCTTGCTAGAGTCGACAGTCAGAATAAACTCCTCTCCAAAGGACGACGTGACAAGAGAGTTGAAACTTGTACGCTCTTTATTGAGGTCATATGGAGTCGGGTTAAACTGAAAGTAAAATACAATGCCCTCATGAGCACTTGACAACAGCAGCAATGAACACACTGTATCACATGACAGGATATTAGCTGTGAGCATAGCCTTATGCTAAATATACTTTACAGTATAATTTGAAACAATAACGTAAATGTCTAATGTTCAGCAACACTGTCTGACAACAATAATAACACTTGCCAAGCGAATACGTACCGACAATGCCGTTAAAGACCCACTTTATCATGAGCAGAACAAAATACAGCAGCTCTGACCATGCCTTGATTCAGCTGAGGGCTCTCACTGATGACATCATCAAAGAGTGACACATCCTCAGGCAACTCTCACAATCGCCAGTAGGTGGCAGCAATGGACTTCTTTTCAACAAGTTTTCCCACATTTAACCATTCAATTGTTTTAAAATACACAGTGATAACAGAACAATCATATTATAATGATAAAAGTATGAGCAATTGAAAAATTCGGACGGAATAAAATAATTCGCCGAGCTACCTGTCTTCTCTCGCGCTGTCACAGCTTGCGAGTTGCGCGCATCTCTGATAGAGCAGTGTTGCCAACATGGCAACTTTGTCGCTAAATGTTCCGACTTTTTGTGGTGTTTGGAGACTCGCACCTGGAACCACGAATCACTCTGCAGTTACTGTGCTCCACAAGCAGCGTGTGTTGCCAGGATCACAGTAACCTCCGCAGTCAGAGCATGGATAACCTCTGCGACCAGGCTGCTAATGATTCGCACATGCACAATAGGCACTGCTGTTCTGCCCTGGAGGGTGGGACTTTGAGGGAGGCGAAGGTCTTCATGTTCACATTTTTACTAAGTGCTGTGAGACATGCAAGAAAGGTAAGTATAGC
Source organism: Microchirus variegatus (assembly GCF_963457635.1). Classification (NCBI taxonomy): domain Eukaryota; kingdom Metazoa; phylum Chordata; class Actinopteri; order Pleuronectiformes; family Soleidae; genus Microchirus; species Microchirus variegatus. The sequence continues at coordinate 15,611,315 of NC_139821.1, forward strand.
TTTAAGAAGATTTAAGAACAAAATAAATAAATAAACATGAACATAAATGTTAGTTAGAAATAAATATAGAACACAACCTCTTCCACAACCAACGCTTTTACTTATTTTTCTGCCCTTTGTCTCTTGTCACGAAAAAGTGCTTACACAATCAGCTGTGGATTTTGAGCTATCTGGCCGAAAGTTAGCCACATGGCTAAAGGTAGCCACAGACGGCAGGCTAACGACAAGCACACAATTGTCAGAGAGTCGCTAGTCAGCGGCTGACCCCGTTCGACTACGCGGCATGTCACGGCTCTCTCCGCGACTATGCCGGGCAACATAAAAAGACGTTGGTAGCATCAGATACGAACGCTAGCAGTGCAAGTATTAGTATCGCTGCTGTGCTCTCATAGTCTTGTGACACGTAGCACTCACATTCTCGCGCACTCTCCCAGCATATCGAAATTTGGTACAGATTCATTAAAAGTGAACCATTGGTAGCACCTACGCAAATCAGTACAAAGCACAAAAAGTACCAACTTTCATTTCCCAACCCTAATGTTTCTAATGTTTACATTACCACTGATTGGAGCTGTAGCTGATAAAAACCTGCATTTCTTACTGAGACATTTGACCTGGATGTGAATGCAGTTTGCAAACAATAGCCAGATGTTCGCTGGAGTTAGTGGGTTCTCTGACCAATAGAGAAGGAGCTTTTATACAATGGATGAGCTTGACATCCATGTGCGTTTTGACAGGGGAGGTTGCTTTTGGTAGACGTGGCTGGGAGGATGTGCCATCCTATTCTCAGAAACTGTCTATGAGTGGTACTTTGAGAAATTAAATGCTAATGTCCCAAAACACATATAAATCGTTGACGTTGTCAAGTGGAGACGACAATGAACCAAGTCTGAGAATCATGAAATCCTTCTCTCTGCTTTGTGGTGGAGAAGCAGCGGAGGGCTGAATTTGTCAGTGATATAGCAGTGGGGAACTCATGATTTAGCAGCAGAGTAGCAGCTGGCGCTGCAGTGTCCCAACACTCACATCCCAAACACTACTGTGGATAACCACTTGCAGGGAATGCTATTGACACTTTTCCTGTGCACAGATCCAGCAGCTACTTATATGTAAAAGTCATTGGCAGTGCAGCTACCAGTACCACAATGTGATTAAAGGGCTAAATTGACTTTGAAATCATACCCCAGAGTAACACAGACTTTATTTTTGTCTTGTAGCTGTGGAAGTAAATCAAACTGAGGAGGAAAGAGTGAGTTGCAGGGCTGCCAAAAACTGCTAATTCCTTCCTACTTCCCTTTATTGGCTCCTTGCCTCCAGACAAAGAGTTGAAACAGAATGTGCAGATCTGCTGGTTATGCTCTGGCTGAGTTTAGACCTTGATTACAGTGGGAGTTAAGCAGTTTTTTTCACAGAGGACATGTCTGAGGGTGCAGTCACCTGGCTCGCATCCAGGCTCAGGTTATGATTGGCAAAAAACAAAAAACAAAAACAAATGCGAGTAAATGAAAACAAACAGACATCGGCTAGATTCCAGTCATCAAAAGATAATCACAGACATAAAGCACGGCAAAAGTAAATATGTAAAAGTAAATATAAATATATATATCACAGTACAGGAAGGGTAACAAATGTGATTCAGTCTGAGGGATTTACTGTAAGTTAGGTTGACTCAGCTGTTGCGGGTTGTGCGCCTCTTTGAGTCAGTTCTTTATTCCTGTTCCTCCTTCAGACACAGAGTGGATTAAAGACAGACAATTTGTTAAAACAAACCATCGCTTGCCAGAAGTGATGGTGGTTATTACTGGATCACTGCCGCATATGGAACTGTTTCCATTATTTTTCAGCATGGCTGTGCTTCCTCACTGAGCGATAGGTAGCTAATGGCTAAGATTGCTGAAGCTGAAGCCTTATCTAAGTGGGACAGAGATGCCACCTGAATAGGATTATAACAGTAATGACAATGGGGCTTTGGGGTTTGTTGAGAAAGATTTTAAGCTTTAGGAAGTTAATTAATATATTTGCCACTAGACTTTTTGGTTTTTTTCCACAATTTCACAAAAAAAGTGTGGCTTTTATTATATTATTACTACAATTACCATACTACTATAATGTTTAATATTCCAATTTCCTTTGTTGAGAGCAACAGGGGGAAAAAAACAAACAAAACAAAACGCATCAAATAGTTAAACCTTTTAAGCATAATCTTCTTTCTTTCTTTCTCTTTTCATTTCTTAACAAGGCCAATTACCTTCTTTTACCTATGCTTCTGATGTTTTTTTTAGACAGAAGTAAAGAAGAATATACACATAAACATCACTTTAACTGACCACTTTACTTGTTGAGGGCTTTAGGTCCCTTTGGTTGTATTTGGACTCTCTTAAAGAGCTGAACATGTGGCTAAATTCTGAGTGCTTTGCGCATTAAGCCCATTTCTCTTCGCTCAAATTGTTCTGACGGAAAACCAAACTGGGCCTGAGAGCTGCCAACAGCCGGCAGGCCAGCCAGTCAGTACGATCCTCCTTCACTCCCAGGTCTCCACCCCCACCACCACATGCACGTTGTCCAATTAAGGTCCTCTACTCCGTGCTTTGTGCCCAGGGAGACCGCCATAGTCTGCCAAGCCCCAAACAATCTGGTCAGGGGAGTTAATCTCGCTCTCTGGGCTTGACAGACCATGGTGTGTGACGCTGCCCCGCTCTGACACTTCATCATCAGTGGGTGGGCACTGGCGCGTGGGCACAGGGCTATAAAAGGACTGAAGTAGTCAGATATATGCCCCACGCCCCCTCCTACCACTGTGTTTGGACCAACTGCCAGGCTGAGGAGAGTGCGTGGATATGTTTGTGTGTGTGTCCACCGGAGCATGATGGCTAGACTTTACACTTGCTGCAAGATTGTGAGCGGTGTTATAACATATAGCAGACTCCTGCCAGTAAACCATAACACTCGGCCATAATGAAATGCTGCTCTGCTGTGACAAGAACTTTGCTATGGCTAACAAGCAGCTATGCTCAGCATACTGCGTCACATTACACAATCATGTACTTTTGTGGAAAATTCACTCAAACGTCCAGTTTGACATTGAGGTAAAATTATTACCATTATTATTTTATACCACCCAAGCTGCACAGAGGAAAGGTGGGATCCAGCATTTTTGGAGGATAGTGCAGTGCCCAAGGAAAATCTGTTTTTGTGTGTGTTTTTAGTAATTGTTGGTTTGGTGTGTTTGAGTGCTCATTGTTACTATTACACAGCAAAAGTTCAGTGACAGTTTAGTTCAGACGAGCACTGCGTTCGCCGCCTGCCTCAGCTTCATGGTCGCCTTGTCTGCCATGCAGCCTGCTTCTCCTCACAGGTTGTGTGAGTGAGAGGGGGAGTGGCTACAGTAGAGCCAAAGTGTGCTTCTTTTACCGATATATTGAATGATATCTTTTGTATTATCAAAACAACATCAAACTTGGCACTGCACTTACTCGTGCTGCCCGTAGCAAGACACCTGTCAAGTTTGAAATCAATCAAACTATTGGTTCGAAAGATATGCAAATAAAACACAGAAAGACAGACAGACAGACGTTCCTGGAATTTATAGATAGATGATATTAGGAATTAAAAGTGTCCATATTTTTGGATTTACTGAAGTCGTACCGAAATTGGTACCGGTACTGGTACTTGTGTGAGTCTGCCAGAGCTCATCAACGCCATGGAAGTTTCACACTGTATGACTTAAATATTTTTTTTCTACCTTAACATACTGTATGTATGGTAGTTATCTGAAATATAAATATTTACGTATCATACTACAATGACTTTCGAGACTGTTGCATGATGTTTCAGCGCTAACTTCTCTGATTGTACGACTCAAGCTCCCAGCAACCAAAAGTGCTTTACCCCTGAAGATGGAAAAAAATAGAAATAAAAGCTGTATAGCTGTAGTTTTAAACTTTGCTGTGGAGTGACTGATACCGTATAGAGCTGATCTGAGGAAACAAATCACTCTCATTCTTTGATCTGAACAAAATCAGTGGCCGAGGGCTCAGTCAAAGTTAGTGTATCACTTTGCTTTCATATACACATTGGGGCTGTCTGAAGAGCAAGATGATGGTGATTAAGTGACTGATTGGCAAAACCTATTGGCTAACAGATTTAGCCAAAGAGATGCGAGCTCTTATTATCTGGTATTTAATGTTTAAAGTTATAGTGCAAGACCTGTTGAGTATGAAACAGAAAGAACCATTCCACCTTGAGGCAGTAGAGACTTGTGCCATGTGATTTTCGTATCTCATGTGACTCTAATGCATTTATAAAGGTTTGAGTTGAGTAAAGTTGATTTGTTTTCATGTATAAGGTGAAGCAGGCCCACGGTTGTTGTAGTGGTTAGCACTCTTGCCTTTGCAGCAAGAAGACCTGGGTTCCTGGGTTCGAGCCCAGTTTTGGAACAACTTCGGAACAAGGGCCTTTCTGCAAGGAGTTTGCATGTTCTCCCCGTGTGTGCGTGGGTTTTCACAGGGATCTCCGGCTTCCTCCCACAGTCCAAGAACATGCGATATGGGGATAAGGTTAATTGGTCACTCTAAATTGACCGTAGGTGTGAGAGTGTGAGTGAATGGTTGTTTGTCTCTATATGTGGCCCTGCGATGGACTGGCGAACTGTCCAGGGTGTACCCCGCCTATCGCCCAATGTTTGCTGAGATAGGCACAGCACTCCCTGCGACCCTCTGGTGGAGGATAAAGCGGTAGATAATGGATGGATGGATGGAGGTGAAGCAGGCTTCCATAGTTTTCTGCTATGTCCAACTGGGTGGAAATAGGAGCCAGCTGGGAATTAATCAAAGCTGTCCATCTCATTTAGCTAAATATAATAATGTGCTACTTGTAGTCTTGTAATATTTGATTGTGTTGTTAACAAGCTGCTAACATCAATTTTTTTTAAATGTTTTTGTAAGGTTCAAGGAAACAAGCCTGTCTGAAGGTTGACAAATACATGCAGAATCACTCTTTGAGATGTGAGACACCGCACGGACCTTTATTTGCTCTCTGAGTTTGTGGGGTTTCCTACAAACCCTCTGAGAAACTGGGGCAGAGATGCACAATGCTTGCTCCTCCAACGTTCAAGCTTCCACTGTCTTTTCATATCTATCGTAGGAAGCAGTGCTGAACTGCATGAAAGAGCTTTTCAGATGAGACAGTGGTTATTGGTTCAGTCATAGCTGGGTCCTACAGTTTCCCAGACACACTAAATGGATTAACAACAGAGAAGACAAGTGTTCATGTGTATGTGGATCCATCTGTATATATTAGCGTTATAATTTCCTCTATCAACATTCCTGCCCTAACCTCAACTATAGGCTTGACTTCCACATGGCCTGAGTAAGTCATTACTGGACTGCTAGTTGTCCCTTATCATAGCCTAGTGGTGATATTATCTTTTCAGATGGAGACTGATGGTGAAACAGGTCCTTCACTTTTTTTTGTTTTTGTTCTTCAAAATATGAATTCAAGATTTGGTTGTGGTTGTGGAGGGTGTGGAGGGCTGGTTTTGTCAAAAAGACATGGGGCAATGGAATGATGTGGGGATCAAACCCTGTGGCTGCTCCACGCCACTGCTGAGCTATTTTTCCACACAAAGAAATAATGTCACAGCACCTGTCAGAACAAGCAGCAAAGAGCTGAAAGAAAGCAAGTCCTGCAGTTTCACTCAAAGAGAAGCAAATCATTCATGGTTTGGTGTCCAAAATATAACCAGGGCAGACAAACTGACATAAGGTAAGTATCTTATCCCGTTTTATTAAAGAAAGAAAGCTAGATCACGTCGAAGAAAGAGTGAATGGAAATTTTTTTTTTCTTACCATTTAAAATTAGGAATATTTTGGCCAGTGCTATCATGCCCGAATATAATGCTTTATCGCCTATTTGACAATGTAGGATTTGCAAGCCAACGATAGCGGTGACTCTGAAGCAGGGCTCCTAATTTATAAACATGTCTTTAGACCAGATATAAAGTAGTCAAATTGTGTAGTTCTTTCCAAAACCCCCAAATGCAATAGTGCCAAAACAGACACAGAGCCACTCAGGCTTTGATGTTGACATGTTTTGAAAGTCGCAATCCAGCATTATGTTGCTTTAAATGGGACCAAAATGTAAAAGATGGACATCATGCTGTGTAGAAGAACTGAAACTTGTGATTGAGACTATTAGCTCATTCATTTAATGATTACTGACTTAAATAAAGTGAGAAATATGCTAATTTTTTCGTAGACTTACAAACTGATTTCCTTTTTCCAAATAGTGAAATCAATTCCTGGACCCAGAGACCATATCTTATTCTAATAGTATACATTATGGGCCTGATCAAGTGATGTTCCAAACAATCATGGATTAAATTATTGTCTTTACACAGGAACGAGCTGAGATTACATCTACAGAGTGACACACTGATGTGTGCTATTCAAAGCTCGGTTTGTTAATCTGTAAATCCTCTCTTTAGACAAGAGGGAGACACATTCATTTTTTTTTATTGTGCAATTAATATTTTTGAAATTCAACTGGAAATGCATTGACTGAACCATGCAGAGTGGAAGATGGATAGACCGCGGGGAGATTTCTGAGATGAGCTGCTCTGTAGATTGAGTTTACTGAAGTGGAATAAAATGCTTTGCATAGTAGTTTATGAAAGTAAACAGCTGAGTCATGGTAAGATCTGAGTGACTGAGAGAGAGAGTGCCGGCGATCTGTTGATGACAGATTTTCTGTGTGCTTATGCGGAGGTTAACATTTATATTTACAACTATGTCTTGTGCAAGTGTAAGGCCCTTTTTTATTTTGCATGTGGGAACTTAGGAGTTTATATCCTTTAATGGATGTGTAATGACTGTGTGATGCCACAAAGAGGGAAATTGGAGCTGAATCCAAGAAGTGGTGGAGAGTGAGAGTCATATCCTCCCACAGTACATAAAGAAACAGTTGTTGTATTATTACCCACTTTCAGAACCAGGATAAACATGCGTCACCAGACCTTTGTCAAATATAATTTCATGTGTCGTCAGCATAAATAACAGATTGGAGTTATAGCTCAGCAAGTATTTCTCATGAAGCAGTGCTGCTGCTGTGGGTGAACAAAGAATCTCACTGGATCCTGAGTAGGTGGAGTAGAACAGGAGTCTGACTGGACTTTCTCCCATCTCTCATTAGTTATTAAACTAAACAAAACGAATTATGCTTTTTGTATGAGCTACATGGTTGGTTTGAGAATGAAAAAGAAAGGATTGTGTACCATCCCACTGTGGAAAGTAAGCATAGGCTGCAGCATAAACCCACCCACCCAGCTGGAGAGTGGTCCCACGACTACTGAACTGTGAAATTACAGCAAATACAACAGGAGGAGGAAAAAAAAACATGCACGTTTACTGCCTGTACTGAGGGCCAGAAATGTTAATTTCACAAACACATTTCCCTCTAGAATCTGCAGTACAGAGATTGGGGCATTACTCTTTTTGTGGTTTCTGTGCAGGCACAAAACAAATAAATAGATTCTCTGCCCTTGCAAGAGTTGGTTAAAAAGGGCAATTAAAAAACACAACTCAGGCCTGATGGAGATACCAGGTAGTGAAGTGAGGAGGGGAAGGTGTGAGGGAATGTTAGGCAGATAGGAGCTGCCAATCACAATAAATGAAATATAAGCATTTTTAATTTCTGCTTCTGGGTATTTTTTAACACTTTAGAGTGGTTTGCTGTGGGGACAGTGGGAAGTTATGCTCCTAATGACTATTGATAAATACCCATTGGAGCCAGCGTGCACAACCAGTGTGGAATGGGTCTAATAGCCCAGATGGTGGTGGTGGTGGAGGAGGGATGTGGATAAGAAGAACGGATGCTATTGGCCTGAAGCAGCAGATCAGCATCTGAATACTTGCAAAACTGGGTTTGGAGCACACCTACTCATTAAAGTAATAGCAAGCTCTTAAAGGCTGACGTATGGACAAATGGCTGTGGTGAAACAGTGCCGTAGTGGGTGAAGGTCACAGAGTACGTCCACGGGATCAAGGAATATTCTGCATGTCCTGGTATGACCTCTTTATTCCGTAGCAGTCATTTTGGTTTCCCTCCGATTCCTTCTATTTCATTTGTGCCATAGAACAATTTCGCAAATCACCTAGTTTTCAGGGATCGTGTTTCCTCTAATTTTGTGTACCTAAGCGGGTTGGGCCTGGCAACATATAAAGTCATGAATAACAATTCAATCTGTTTGTGTCTTACTTGTCTTCTACTTTTCTCGCAATACGAAAGAGGGTGCTCTTTACCATGAAAGACGGAGACAATGGTGTGGCTAAATCTTAGTCTCAGCTGAGAATCTATACAAACTTGAAATCACAGCTAAAACATGGAGATAAGAAGCAAAGAAAAGAGAGTTATCAAAGTGGAATCAAATACCTTGTTGGTTAAAGTTTGGACAAATCTGACTGAATGTCAACTGACAGCTTGAGGACAGAGTCTCTCAAATGCTGGAAACCCTACAACACGAGTTACAAGTCGGTCACAAGCTCATCACATGTGCATGCTGCAGTGGTGCAGGCATAAAGTGAAGGCTACAGCATGTGGGAAAACACAGAAATTCTCTCCGGAGCGATTCAGCAGCTTTTGGTGGCCTGCTGAGGTGTCACAGAAGTGTGAGAGCTGCTGTTCTGAGGCTCAAAGCCAGAGGGACATTGAGGTGAACTCGCAGTGAGTCCGCACATCAAAGCCGTGCTGCTGTAAGCTGCTTTTTGAAAATAACAGTCTGTATTCATTGACCTCCTGCTCCCTAGACTGTGTGGTGTGTGTTCTTCTGACTTTATTTCTTTCTTTGTTCCTTTCCCCTACCGTTCTACTTAACCCAAAGATGAGGGAAAAAATAGAAGGAGAAACAAAGAGTTGAGTGGGCAAAAGGTAACACAAAGCAACTCCAGCAGACCTGAGCGGCCTGTGAGGCTACAAAAGCACTCTTAAATGATACGATTAGCATGTAGGTCACACCCTGGACAGTTCGCCATAGTCTTAAAATCAAAGCAAGTAAAATTCTTGAAAATACCCGGTCCGGTTACTTCTCCGGAACAGCAGATCGTACTGCTCCGGGCACTAGTCCGGGCACATCCGGTTGCGTACATTGAACCACAGAAGAAGAATAACGTCCGTTGTGGAGGTGTTTCACGAGCAACAGTGTCTTCTGACTCTGGGTCTGACTCCGGGTCAGAGTCATAAAAGGGACTGCGGCGGGGAGTCGTGAAGAAGCTATTTTTAAAAATTGTTAAAACAATGTTTTGATAATGAGTGACAGTGCATCTACCAGGGGGGAGCTGCGCTTCTGAGAGCGCGTGTGCTGAATATGTCACTTCCGGGTACTGGCCAATCACAAGACAGTTGGGAAGCCTCTACACTGGCTGGCCAATCACAACACACTCTGTCTTCTCGGTGTGAGATTTGAGTCTGAAATATCGCGGCTCAGCACAGCGTCAGAAAAGAGGATTTCTATCGGCTCGTTTACAGCAACTAGGAGGTTTTTGACCATGAAAACAAGTTAATTTATCTAAGTAGACCTCCATAACTAACATGTGCAATATATGTGCAACAGGACCACTCTATGTGAGCTTTAATAGTATAGAAATATTGCATCTTAGCTGTGGGTACAGCAACTTGGCTGATATCGGTCACACTGTTCTGGAAAAGCCAAAGGAAAAGGCATGAAAGAAATATTAATGAGCGAGAGTTAAACATCACAAAATGTGTATCTGCCGATGTCCCTGACGGGGGCAGCTGTACTAGAGAGACTCAGCCTTCATGATGAGGAGTGAGTAAATGGATTAGTCTCGGTTGAATGCTTCTGCATCAGCATGAAATTCATCACTATGAAGCTATTCTCACGAAGAAGAGAAAGACATCATGTTGCCATTTATCCTACATTGTGTACAGTGATTATGGCCCATATTGCCCAGTCACACCACTGCGTGTTACAGAGGATCTGCTGTAATGAAGCAAAAACAAATGTAGTAGTCATTTTAGTGACTTGCTACACAGCCCCCCTTCTCCTTCATTAATATTTCTATCACATACAAACAAAAAAAAATTTTTTCACCCTCAAAGTAGTGTTATTACTGCTGACTGGGAGAGGATGAGGCAGATGACCTTATTAAAGCGTGTGCAGAGCAGGGCAATATTTCCCTGTCTGTCAGGCAGCTGATGTGTTTTCTCTTTGTGGGCAGTTTAAGGACAGCACAGCCACATTTTAAATGCATAAATCACTCAGCCATAAAACTCATTATTGTGTGCATGAGGAGTGTGTATTTGTGTAGGCCTGTGTGAGTGTGTGTGGTGGTATGGCTTCTGACTTCTGACTTCTTTTTTTTTGGCTTTTTTTTGACAGGAAAATTATCAGCCTGGTGACCGCAGTTAACAGATGGAAATAATTAAGAATCTCACATTCACATTCCATCAGTGCTGCACAGACTCTATCATTCCCAAAGGAGCATTCCCCATGTCAGCATCTTTTTTATGTTTCAGTCTCAAATTAAAGAGAAATCTTCTGTGCACACACATTCTTATACTGTACGTAGTTGTTTGTTTTTGAAAGTTTGTGGCAAATGACCACAAAGTTCGGAAGTTCGTGTCAGCTGTAACCAGGCACCTTGAATGATACTAGCTGTCAATCATACTGTTGTCCACTGTGCATTGTTCCATCATCTATTTTGTTCTAAACTGGAACATAATTTACAAAACTGACATCAAGACCTACAGTGACTAAGACCATAGAAATTAAGTTTTCCCACAGACTTCCTCTCATACTGACCACTGGTGACAAAACACTACTTCCATCCAACTTCTTGGGTCCCAGTTTCTAAACCATTAGTTTAATGTACATTTTTATAAACAATCTCTAAATATACAACAAACATACAAACATATAGTATGACAGTGTATTAGGGCAAAGTATGAAAAAATAAAATAAAATACGGATCTGGGGAGGGGGGGGTAGTAATATTTTGAAAAAAAAGTTGCAGATTTATGAGATTAAAAGTGGCAAATCTACGAGAAAAAAGGTTGAAGATTTATGAGATTAAAAGTGGCACATTTGCGAGAAAATAAAGTTGCAGATTTATGAGATTAAAAGTAGCAAATCTATGAGAAAATAAAGTTGTAGATATATGAGATTAAAAGTGGCTAATCTATGAGAAAATAAAGTCGCAGATTTATGAGATTAAAAGTGGCTAATCTACGGGAAAATAAAGTTGCAGATTTATGAGATTCAAAGTAGCAAATCTATGCGAAAATAAAATTGTGGATGTATAAGATTAAAAGTGGCAAATCTATGAGAAAATAAATTGTAGATTTATGAGATTAAAAGTGGCAAATCTATGAGAAAATAAAGTTGTAGATATATGAGATTAAAGTGGCTAATCTACGAGAAAATAAAGTTGCAGATTTTTGAGATGAAACGTGGCAAATTTACGAGAAAATAAAGTTTTTTTCATACTTGGCCCTAATGTGCCTTCATAATATAGAGATGTGAAGACTAAAAGAAAACAGGTGAGAAGGGTGGCTAAAAATTTGACATCAACAAAAATAAACTGCTAAATGCTTTTAAATAACAGACAGTCCTCTGCTGCTCTTCAGCAAATCTGACAGAGCAGGAGACAAAGCCTTAAGTCATTTTTCTTGTTCTTTGGCTTTGTCTGGGACATTCTGCTCTAAGTGTCTTATAATGACTGGTTGGCCAACTTGTATATGATTCTGATTATGGTGCTTGGATGCCGCTCTGTGTTTTGCTGTTTGTCCGGCCAAACCCGTCTGTGCCAGCTCAAATAATGTCCAATCTGGATGAATAACACAGCATGAGAAAATCCACCATCTCAGTCTGGCAGTGACTGATGTGTCACCAGTTGCTATTTTTCCCTCTTCCTTTGACCCTGGTCCTTTTGAAATGTTCCTTTTTACATGTGTGTTAAGCTGACAGACTTCCCCAGACTACCATGCAGTGATTTGATGCTACTTGGGTCTTATTTTGGTAATTTGTGGCAACTGTTTCCATTAGTCCAGTCAGCTGGATAATAGATTATACAGTGTGAATGTTGAATGTAGGTGATAATTGGTGTGTAAGCTCAGACTCTAACCATATCACTCCCCAACATTCCAATGTAACACTGACCTGAGAGCAGAAGAGAGTTTTTTTTGTTTTTTCTTACCACAGTGCAATGTCACATGGTCAAGGCTATGACAGCAAACCAAACACATGTAAGTGCACAGGCCTGGTGGATTACTGGCAAAACAGAAAATGATTGCTGTTTTCACCAACTAAGCAAACAATATGGTTGAGGAGTGGCTTTGGATATGCTATACATTTACAAATGCTTAAATCCTGCTCCAGATAGGCTTGCTCTCCAGTGTTTCCAAGCCTTGAGAATGTTCAAATTTGAAAACACTGTTTAAAAAAACAGTTTATTTGAAAACTCAAGGGCTTTTATTTAGTCTGGATGGGCAGGAACTAAGACCTTTGAACCGAACCCTGACTATCAGCAGTGGAAAGAAAAGCTCAGATCACACTTAATATCAGTTTCAGTTTCACATCATCGTCAGTCCCATTACTCGTTCTTTCTGAAACCAAGCAAAAATACGTGGAGAGAAAGTGTGCTTTCTGTTTAAACTGGCAAGAGAATGGCAGTTTGAACCCAACTAGTCACATGATATACATCTTTGAATGTGTTAGGAATTTGGATGGATATGGAGATGAAACATTCTTTAAGACTGAAGATTATTTTTTTTATCCAAACATGCGGTTTTCAAATAAAAACATAGTACTATGGATGTAGCCTGTATCCCCTACACTCTTAGAAATAAGAGTTCTGAAAAAGCTAATTTTCAAGGGTTCTTGGTAACACTAGAACCATTTTGATCCAGACAACCCTTTAAAACCCCTTTCCTGAATAAAGTGTTTTAAAAGGGTTCCTGGTGGAACCTTTAAAAAAGGTTCTACTTGGAGCCAAGAAGGGTTCTCCTATGAGTACAAGAACCTTATATGGTCACACTTAGCACTTCTAACCCTGGATTTCCACTGGAAGTGGAACGGCCGCGGAACGTCAGCTGCGCGGTCACCGTTGCAAATCGCTTCCATTCTAATCAATGAGAGCATTTCCACCAGACGCGCTGCTGCACGTCTCAGCAGCGTCCCAGAAGCGGCTCACCGCACCACAGCGCTATTGATAGGTAGCAGTTCTATTTTTGCCGTTGCCGCTGTTGAACCTCGTAAATTCCAACAGAGCAGTTCGCACCAGACAGGAAAACCGACACAGAATCAAAGTAAAACATTTCCGCCCCCCATACACAATAGCCTACGCAGGTCATATAGCCTGTCACAACTTCACATCAACATTACGTCGTGACCGGTGCTGCCAGGTCAACAGTCAATTAATCAGAGCGTCTCGGAGAGTCATAATGTACGACGAGAGACTGGTTGTTGAAGTGGAAAAACATAAAATCATTTATGACACCAGATCAACAGTTCTTCCACGTCGGAGAATGAAAGAAGCTGTTGTTGTTCTTGTTTCCTTTATACACAGTCTATCGCTGGATCTCGCGTCCGTTCGAGATTATCGCACGATCTTCCGTGAATACCGCTGGCTCCCAAGGCTCTGTGCCGCTGCCGTAACGTGGCCGTTCCGCGTCCAGTGGAAATCCAGGGTTAGAGTGTACAGCATAATCGTGAACATTATAAATCCACAACCAGGGTCTCTGCAGGTTTAAACAAGTCAAATTTAAGACGTTTTAAGACCATAATGAGTACAATTTAAGACCAATTTCAAATCCATACTGGCAAAAAAGTACAAAAGACATGAAGGAAAATTGGAGCCACAAATCATTGAACTTGCAATTCGGCTTAGCTGTGGGTTTTTGTTAAGTTTTCTCCACTGCTATGCTAAGCTGTAACACACCGCGGCGTGCGCACAGCACACTAGCTAGTGGTGCTAGATAAATTCTCACCGGGCAGCACAGGTGGCCTACTTTAGTTCCGTGTTGTAGTTATGCTAGCGCATCCCCAAAAATAGAAACATTTCAAAGCGAGACTGAAGTTTATGCACGTTTTAAATAAAATTAATGTTAATAGATTTTTAAGACCTTTTGAAATTGTATTTAAGACCTTTTATGAGATTTTATGAGAATTTAAGACATTAAGGCCTTAAATTCAAATGATTGGATTTGACTTTTTAAGACCCGCGGATACCCTGACAAGTATCATTATGTTATGAAAAATAACTTTCAGAAATGAAGAAGCCAGAATTTTATGATTATTATTTTTTACATTTGACTTTCACTTTTGACTAAAAAGATCTATTTTATAACCACCCACATAATTAATGTGCTGTATGTTATTAATAGAATTGTTATGTGTATTAAAATACTTTTAAAATGCTGTACTAATAATACTATATTAATGCTTCCTAATGGCCAAAGTGTAAGGGAATGAGAATGTGTGCCTGTGTTTGTGACAGGATGTCTCTACGTGCCCACACAGTTGCCCTCACATATCTGTGTGTGTTTGTGTGTGTGTGTGTGTGTGTGTGTGTGTGTGTGTGTGTGTGTGTGTGTGTGTGTGTGTGTGTGTGTGTGCGTGCGTGTGTGTGCGTGCATGCATGTCCTTTATATTGAGCATCCACACCAGCAGCACTGATCAGCAGAGAGGAAGTCACACTGATATGCAGGAGTGAGAAGGTTTAGAGAGTTGAGCTGTGAGTGAGGACAGACTGCTGATAAGCAATAAGCAATATAAGATGCCGGGTGAGTGGAAAAATGTCTGCGAAGTGACGAGCTGTGAACATGCTAAAAGTCCATTGCACACGTGTGCAGGCGACAGACACATGAGGAAGATACGTAGAGTGAGTGAGTCAGGATGGATAGAAGATAAGTTCAGCTCAACTTAAAGCGGAACTAGACCGGACGTTCGTATTAACGCTGTTTTTTGGTGTGTATCTGCGTCATTAACTTGTTTATGAAGCCCTGACGGTTCGAAACAAACAGTTCAGCCATTGCTGAGAACGCTGCGTTTTATTGTAATCTCGGGGCTCAACGAGATCACTGAAAATCCCGTAATAGTTACGTAAGCAGCGGTTCTCCTGAACAACCGATCGTCCTGCTCCGGGCACTAGTCCGGGCACATCCGGTTGCGTACATTGAACCGCAGAAGAAGAATAACGTCCGTTGTGGAGGTGTTTCACGAGCGACAGTGTCTTCAGACTCTGGGTCTGACTCCGGTTTAAAGTCATAAAAGGGAGACTGCGGCGGGGAGTCGTGAAGAAGCTATTTTTAAACACTGTTAAAACAATGTTTTGATAATGAGGAGCAGTGCATCCACCGTTCCAGAGGAACGCTTCTGAGAACGGATGTGCTGGATAGTACTGGCCAATCACAAGACTCTGTCTTCTGGGGGTGAAAGTTCACTCTGAAATCTCGCAGCAGAAAAACAGCGGCAGAAAAGAGGATTTCTATCGGCTCGTTTATAGCAACTAGGAGGTTTTTGACCATAAAAACAAGTTAATATATGTAAGTAGACCTCCATAACTAACATATATGTGCAACAGGACCACTCTCTGTCACCTTTAATTGGGTTGCACAGAATAGGATCTATATAATATGATCCATTTTTAGTTACTGTTATATATCTGCAGGTTTGTTCAATGACAGGGAAAAGACAGAGGGTAAAAGTGTGACAGCATCGGCACAAGAGCAATGGAGGTCAAATGCTACCTTCTCTTCTGTTTGAGCAGAAGGAACGGAGACATTAGATCAGGGTGACTTGAGCAATTATATCGAGTGCAGATAAGTTTCCACTCCATTGGTCGACTTCATGTGTCCACAGACTGCTATGAGGCTAATCTGAGCAACACCAGGTGGAGTGGGACCACCAGCCCTTATTACAAGGATGCAAAATGACTGGTCTAGATATTATATAGCTTTGCTTAGCTACATCAATAATACACACATGTCTATAGCCTGAAATATATTGTATGTATTTTGACTTATTTGAACAGCATCATAACCCAATGATAGAACGAGAAAAAATCATGAATAGCTCAGTAAGACATTTAAACAGGATATGATGCGGACTGATTCACAACCTTCCAATTAGAGATGGCCCATACACTTCCAATAAAATGGATTACAAATTTGTATGGTATTTCATCCGATACAAGTTTGTGTTGCTAGATTAAGTCTCAATGAAATCTTAATCCCTGTAAAAGTACTGTAAAATATATTAAATCTGCAAAATAGCCATCACCAGAAATAAGACAGCAGAGGATGACAAGAAAAATATTAAATTTTCAAAATTCATCAGACGATTAGTGCAAAACACATAAAGCTGAACAGTAGGGGAACAACAGCTCACATTGTTTTCAGTGGATTGTTGGCATACTGGTGAACTGTCCAGGGTGTACCCCGCCTATCGCCCTATTTCAGCTGAGATAGGCACAGCATCCCCTGTGACCCTCCGGTGGATAAAGCAGTAGATAATGGATGGATGGATGGATTGTTTGCATTATTTTCTCCTTTAAAGGGGACATATTATACCCTATTTCTCCAAGTTAACCTAGTTCCCTGTTGTCCTAATGAACATGTCTGTGACATGCTTTGGTCAAAATACCATAAGAATGAAGCATCACAGCAATCCAATCACCCTGCCAAAACAGCCCTGTTCAGAACGCTCGGTTTAGTAGTATCTCTTTAGGTCAACCTTAAAAAAAAAAGTAAAACAAAACTTAAGGGACATGAAATGACATCAGCCACAACGGCTACTGGGAGCTAACAGCAGTTAGCATTTGGAAAAGTGATAATTTGCAGGCGCTAGCAGTCAGACTGCCGTCATATAAAAGATGTATCCACGAGACAGATAAATCCTCTCAGGCTGGTTTGTGTAGGACTCTGTGCTGCACTGTGGAGACAAGAATATAACTTTTCATGGATTTCGCGGACTCCCGATTTCCGGATGTTGTTGCCCTCGCCTGCAGTCTCGTGTTTTACGGACAAAGCGGAGCTCCTCGAGACAACAATTCCAGGAATTCAGTGCATTGTGACGTCCCAATGAGTGTGGAAGTCAACATCGCATCTTTTATCTCCTGTACTTACACTGAGGAGGACCACAAAAACATGAGCGAGTCTTTTTTCACGCTTTGCTGACTGACAGGTCCTCCAGAGTCCCAAACTGATCCCAAAAGGATTTAAATGATTAAAAAGTTGATTTTGCATATGTCCCCTTTAAAAAACTAGCCTGCGCTGACAGCAAGGGGTATATCCGCGAACTTGTCCAATCCTCAACTTTCCAATATACCCAAAGTATACGCACTCGCACCTGCCACTAACTGTTTTAATTAATTATTAATAAATTCAACAAAATAACTGTTAAATATTATGATATAATGCTGACTACACTTTATACAGGTTCAAAGTATCCATATAAACTCGATATTGAACACAGAATACCTAAATACATACATTTCTCTCTAGTTTTTAATAAAACTAGTTAACCTATTATACCTTGTTAAATATTATGAATATTAAAATGCTAACCACACCTGCCATATCTTCAAAGTGTCCAAATGTCATGAAAAAGCATACACTATCTTTATTAAATTTCATGAAAAAGCATACAATATGTTCAAACATTCCATTCAATGCATTAATAAAGAAATGGAGGCTTAACTATTTTTTATATGATAATTAATACATTTATATTATAATGTAATAAATATTTTGAATAAGTGCTAAATAAACCCATGATATCCTCAATGTGTCCAAATGAGCTCAATAATAAAGAAAAAATGCCTTAACTATTTTTTCTGTGTTCACTAATAAGTTAACCAGTTAACGTATTATGTAACTATTACCAATCATAGCCAAAGTAATAATGATTGTACTTGTAGATAGTTGTTACATGAATCATTGTACAACATTTGAAGGCAATATCTCCATCAGTCTGGAAGATAAAGCCGAAAATGTGTTTTTGGCATAATAAATTAATTAATTTGCTAATTAATAATAAAGCTACAAAGAATGGGATAATTCTCAGGTGGTATGTGATGCCCTTGCAAAATTTGAAGCAAATACCTGCAATACTTTAGAAGATACAGGCGAAAAAATATGGTTTTTATATCATTAATTAATTAATTAACTAATTAATAATAATAATGGTAGACAGCTCAAAATCAATAGGGATCATCTACAGGGGGTATGTGACCCATAAAAAAAATAAGAAAATTTAATCTCAAACACCTTTCCAGTTATCGCGTTAACGGCTAAAATCTGCGGAGGCAGACGACGACGACGCGGACGCGCGAGACCGATTCCATAATATTCGCGCGCGTTTCTCGTGGATATAATTAACCAATTCATAGGTTAACAGTAGGAATTAAACACCACCTAAAAAAGCAACACACACTGAATCCCCACTGTCCAGCTAGTAGCAAGTAGTCTTTCAAAAGAGCAGATCAGAAACATGACATAGACATAAAATCAATGAAAATATATTCTACGATTGGAAACTTGCTGATAGCAGCAAGTGATTCATGGTGCATGTATCCACCGATGAAAGCAAAGCTGCCAACACAGCTGTTGCAAACACTTCTATCTTATCTACTGGTGACCTGATAAAAAAAATCAAAAATCAAAGGGAAACTCAAGTTATAAATGTTGTTTCTTCTCTTCACTGAATACCTGCTTCTCATCTTTCCCTCTGAAGTGTTTCACTGATAGTTCTACTCTTTTGCCTGGTGGGTGGTTTGCATTTGTATCCATGTGTTTGAAGTGGTTTTCTATGAAATTACAAAGATCCCACGGAAATCAAGTTCCCCTGTCCCATCCAATTCTTTGCTTTCTGGTCATTGATTTTCACTTTTGACTTAGTCTGACTTGCTCTACTTTGACTTAACTTAACTTGGAGTAAATATGTTAAATGTAGCAGAACATGGTTTAGTTTCTTCCTGGCATTCTTGCTTCTTCTCTTCAGTTTGTTCTATGTGTCACCATCTGCGGTTGTTTGAGAAAAGACAGCATCTCGACCCGACTCACTGACTCTCCGTGATTTTGTAAAACGGGATGATTGGGGCACAACCCGCTCATTAATCACGAAGCCTCAGTCGGAGACGGCCCTGCTGTAAATATTAGGTGATTCAATATTACTCTGCCGTCATTATCCGCTATTACGCTGAGAAGGAACACACAAATTCTGATTCAGTGGCCCCAAAATCCTGTCTGGGCTCTAGATGAGGAAGTAATCACTCGACTACAGTGTCTGAACAGTGAGGGCAGCAAAGCTCCAAAGCCACACCAGAATGAAAAGGAAAGTGTAATGGGCAAAGTCATTTGAGTTTGATAGTTGCTTTCAGCTGTTCTTGTTCTTTTGCGATCCAAAAGCGCTGGAATCATTACAGAGGTGGAAACACACTTCCTCCTCCTTTAAAAGTCAACATTGGTGTGAGCAGTTGGCCTTTCAGTTCTGTTTGATACACTTTAAACATTTTTAAATACTTCAGTGGATGTTTTTTCTACATTAGTAGACATTTTCAGTCACTTTGGCAGACTCAAATTAATGCAGAATAAATGTACAAACAAACTCTCAAGGCGACACAACACAGATCTACTTATATTCGTTTGATGTGAAGCAGCGTTGATGTAAGTGGCAGCTGTGAAATAAACTCTGAAGATAAAACAATAGCAGGTTAATAATGATTGATAGAATAATGGTTGGTAGTTTAGCAAAGGCGCAGAACATTTCTGGTAAATTTCCAGTAAATTTCCAGAAACGTTGGTTAGGAAATTTGGAAATGTTCCAAATTGGAAACTTTCCACGGGAATTATGGGAATGATTGAGAATTAACTGGGAATTTGGGATAATTTAAATAAAATGGGTCATATTAAATATAAATAAATATTCAAAATTAAATGTATTTGTGTTTGTGTTGTGTTTGGGTCTGAGAATAAGAAGCTTTATTAGTTCAGAATTCTACAAATCATTGTGCATGTGATGGAGGAATGCGCAATTCATGTACATTCTTAGAAATAAGGGTTCCAAAAGGGTCCTTCTATAAGGGCTGAGGTTCTACCCGGAACCATTTGCTTAAGAAAAAAACCTTTTCCGAAGAAAGGGTTTTAAAAGGGTTCATGGTGGAACCCTCCAAAAGGGTTCCAGGGCGAAAGGATCTACCTGGAGCCAAAAAGGACAAGCCGAAGAATTCTTCGGCTTATATAACCTTTTTGAACAGTGTAAGGGGTGTGGCCTCAATAGCCCTGCAGTAGGTAGTGTTAGTGCTACGTCCATATGACTGAGGAATAGCATATTATACTCAACTGTATTCACATCAAATCTGATTGTTTTAGCCAAGGTTATGCTGCAATATGTTTTTATTTTTACCAACTATATTTATGTTCCCCATAAATAAACAGTTTATGTATATATATATATATATATATATATATATATATATATATATATCCATAACATAACTAAGAAAAATAACTTGTGCAGCATTGTCTTGCCTGCTCCGCCATCAAAACAGAGGCATGCACACAGACCCATACACACTAACGCACAGACAGAAAATGTTACGGGAACAGTCATTGATGTGTAATGAGTTTTCTGCCCCCCAGTGTTTTCTGAATGAAGCAGTTCACACTCATTTACATTCATGACAAATTGTTACATGGACGCTACCCTGTCACATGTGTGTGTGTGTAAGGAGAGAGGGTAAACACTTGATCACACGGAGCAATTATTTCTTGCTGCACCTTTGGTGAACCTCAATAAGAGAACTGTAGGGGAAATAAATCAGCTTTTTTTTTATATATATATAAATATGAATATTTAATATTCAACAACATTTAGTCAGGGTCTCAGTTTTAGTGGATCTCACAGCAGGGGGGCTTGCACAGATGTTGGAGGATAAATGCAGGATCAGTGCTGTATCGAGGGATTAAAACTGGTTTCACACACATGACCCATTATTCTCCCAAGTCCCAGTGCCCTTGCTTTCCGGCATTATCCACAAGTTTATGAGTAGACCTTGAGAAAATGTAGCTGGCTGTATTTTTATTATTCTTGGACATAATTTGGAGAGTAGGTACAGCAACAAGAATATAGTTATGTGCACACTGAAGACATAATTGAATCAGGAAAGTGAGAGGTCAATGCTAGATGAATGGATATTCATTCATTTGTGTGCATTTCTGGACAGTGAATTTGTGCAGGTTGCACACTCACAGAAGCACTCTCATCCATTCAGAACAGCACTCATTTTCATCTGACTAAAGAGCAAGTAGATAGGTTATAATAATCTCCAAAGGACTCTGTGACATAGAAGACAGCACTGAGCAAACAAACCCTGGAGCAGAAAAACTAAGATTTGTTAAAGTTGTTTAAAAAACACAAAAGCTGAAGCAGAAATAAGCCACACAATCATGATTTTTGTTTGGAGCTCACCTGTTTGGCACGCAGATCTGCCTTTGATGGAATGATAGGGCTGGCAGCAGGGGTGACGGGGGCGCTACGGCTGCCCCCAGCCAACATTAGACGCACGGATGAGAGCCACTTCATAATAGCAAGGTGTAGGAATTTCACTGTGACCCCAGAAAAGGTGTCCAGAGGGATACAGAGAAGTTAAAAAAAGCCCTGGAGGTGGATGAAGAAACAGGCATAAAAGGAAACACAAGAAACTAGGCTTGGGCTCATTTCGTCTAACTGATCCATACGTACATGTCCATCGCATACTGACACAAACTTGTAATAACATACAAGCACGCGGATAAGCACTAATCCAACACACGGATACAACCATACACACACCAACCCGCCCCCACTACCCCAGTGACATACAATCCTTCCTCCATCACTCGTATGACCATCTGTCACTTTCCTGACTGGAGCTGCATACATGTAACTACAGTTGTCCAACCATATCAACACATAATAGGCCACCTGGATTAAGAGTAAAAAAATACAAAAAAACTGTTAATTTTCTGTAATCTCAGAATAATCTTTTTGTGATTGCAGTAATGGCATTTGAGCTATTACAGTTGTGTTAAGATGTTGTGTTGCGGTTTTGGCTATACTGTAGTTGTAGTCATATAATATTCTCCAAAAATGCATTACCAAAATTGAATTATTGTTCTTTAGTGCGTTTTGCTGGTGATTCACGGTGTGTCAAAATAATAGCATGAAATCCTGAGCAGGAATCAACCACCAGGCCACGGAACCGTACCTGTCCATGGGTCATTTGTTACCGGACCCACAGAAAGAATGAATAAAAAAATATTATTTTGATTATCAGAGTCTGAAATTTCTATTATTTTGAAAAAAAAAACGCTTGTCTCGGTCACATGATATGGTATGTCAAAAATGTAGCTTACAAGCTTACAACATCTTTGGAAAGAGAAAAAGGCCCAAGGGGGAGAAAGAAGAAGAGCCTTAAACTTCCAAGAAAAAGAAAGCAGCTGCATTTGATAGACAATGTCAGGATTCCTACTTTTAACGTGACAGGTGATTAACGTGGCAACTGGCTAGAAAATCAGGGTATGACGCTAATTCAGCGGGATGGTGAGTTGTATTTTTGCGCACTTTGTTTTTAGTTGTTTTTATACAAAAAAAACAAGGTTGGGGACCGCTGCTTTAGAGAACATATCACACTAGCTCATCAAAGCATTGTACTGTCAATGGCCAAAGCTTCCAAATCAGACTTTTAAGTAGCAGCAAATAGCAACAAGTCCAAAAGGCTGAAGATCAACGTTCATACAAGAAAACCAGACTGCTTTTTAGGCCTTCCACATGCATGCGCTGTCCTGTCACAGCAGTAAAAAAGTGGGGTGTTTCTTATAACCATCATTGATGTGGTGGCATCAAATCAACCACAATAATGACAAAAAAAAAAATCTGTAAGATATTCATGATTGAATATAACTCTTACACATGCATGTGTAAACCATAAGCAGACCTCTTGCCAAAGAGCACATATGCAAAACAGGAAGGAATAAGAAAAACAGTTATTTGGTTTATGTAATTTGGGAAAGGATACCTTGGGAATAATCAGTACAAATAGAAGTCATGTTTGAATGCTTGCATGGTGTGCTATTATTTAAATCCATATGACTTGTCTTGACTTGACGTATCTTTGTGAAAAACCACACTGATTCCACAAAGATTTTATACACTTCATGCTTTTCATGTCAATACTACAGATCAGAAAAGTAATGCGTGGTAACAAATGTCACAAAGTACAGTTTGAAAGATGATAATCCCCCACAGGGTTTCACAGGAGATTCTGTGGTACTATTGCTGGCAGGAAGACAGTCAGCATATGACAGGTAGTATGGAGTAAAGTGTGTAGCTGTGTGTATTTTTTGTAAATGTGTGTTCATGTGTGTGTCCAGCTTCCCATGGTCTGCTGATGTCTGTTTTGATACTGGTGAGAACAAAGCTTTGACTTTATTCAGCTCTTAATCCCTCGTCTCACTGTGGCATCACATATGGCCCCTGGAAACAACGCATTTGAATGCAACATCAGTCTGAAGTGTCATTGTTACAAAAGCAAGGGTTGCTCAAGAATAAAATGAATTATTACATCAAAGCAGATAGAGAGATCTAAAGTGACAAGCATAGCCTACTTTTGAAGGCTGCTGAATCACGACTGAGTGTGTGCATCTTTGTGTGAGTGCATGAGCGTGTGTTCATGAGTCTATCTCCAAACAAGGAACTGTGCCTTTGGGAGACATCAACTCTGTCTAATCTGCAACGGAGAGACATTTCCAGTAACAAACACTGATGCAAAACATGTCACGGAGCCAGACTACAGGCCTGTCCACAATGCACTCTGCTTTCATGTCTTGATTTGTGATGAAACGTCCCTTTTGCTGTAATGAATTCAATATTACACTGGGAAGGATACAATTAAACCTCAGATGAAGCAAAAACCCAACAATGGCTTTGACATGAGCTCAGCCGGGGGGCAGAGACACATGTGTCAAGTGGTGAGTCTGCTTCAGTGGGCGGCAGAAGGGATAATAAAAGTAGTGTCAGTTGTGGTTTGTCAATGAAGATATCACAATATTGAAAGGAGAAACAACAAAAGCACACATGTTACACATTCACAATTTACAATGTAAACTATACCAGCAAATGTAATCATTTGAAAGTGATAGTGAATGAACATAAGTGAGTGGTTTGAAAGTGAGTCTAAAAGGAATTTGAAAGTGTTTGAAATGCTGGAGGCCGATTATTGATATGCTATCCCTGCCGTCTCTTTAACTCCTTTCATTCATTCACTTAATCATTACTGAATAATGAAATCATGACTTAATTGGTAGCTTGTAGATAGATAGACATTTTTATCAGATACTGTCATTATATTTTCCCTTCCATGTGTGTTTCTATAATGGTTGCTTATATGTTAACATATTTTTAATGTAGCAGTAGTATATTAATTTAAATTACCACACTTTTACTATGTATATTTTCTATTCTGAATTCTGTACAGCCGCTAACAAGAGATTCAAAGTGTAGGTTCAAAGAAGTCCATGTCCTATACCTGTGAGGCTTATTGCTGGGATCACAAGGTAATAACAAAATATGATCTCCAAACAGATGAGCATATTGCTGTGCTTTGCAATTAAGAGGACACTTATGAGAGATGTTCGATTCTGGTAGCTTCAAATAGATGACAAAATGAAGGGACACTCGTGCTCCTAGGGGAAACAAAGTCATAGTCAGTATCACAAGAGGAGGACAGCTCTCAAAATTTGCTGCTATGCAAAACCTAAAGTAATACTTGAACTTATCTCACAGGGTGGCTGCATAAAAAACATGGCTCTTAAAAAGCTTGAAGCTAAATTCTGTTGACATCTGACTTGAAGCTGCATTTCATCGAAATGAACAAACAAACAACCGAAAACAAAAACCTTTATCAGTCACCACAAAGCCCGACTACATACCAGAGCCACAATTTTGGTCCAGACATATAAACATTAAGCTTGTACACTTGTACACAGTGTACACTGTACTGTCTGCCATGCCAGGGTGAGGAGGATGATGCAAGGGTAAATACACAAACACCAATCCCAAAGCAATTTTTTTTTTTCTACCTTGAAAGCCATAACCATAGAGTACAGCAAATGTTACTGAAACTGAGAGAGAAAAATGCAAAAAGAGGGGTAGGATAAGGCTTTTAGCTAGGATTTTTTTAGAGGGTGTCCCCCTTTGCCCTCTCTTTTAGGTGCTGTTCCACCGTGTACTCACATCTTGTTGGAATCTTGTGGTGTTCTATGCGGGTATAGACAGGCGCGTGCTGGCAAAAACTACGGCCAGCACGCGCCTGTCTATACCCCGCACGTCATCACAACATCGTTTCGGTCGTTACCGGGGGCCTAAAACTAGGGCGTCTAATTTCTTATAATTTTCAGTACAGGGCCCTAGGACGCCCGGACGCCCTGCTGGCTAAAAGCCTGGGTAGGATGGAGAAAAGGTGGCGTTATGACCACTTAAACAGCAAGCGCAGGGACTCCTCCACATTCCTTCCTGCTCCCACATCCCTCCCATGTTTGCAGTCCTCACTCAGTTCTGAAATGCCCCAGTGGAGATGACTGCTTTTATCCAGCTCCAAGTGGCCTGGGAGAAAATCAAGAGGGCTGTAAATGTCTCGACGTGAGAGAGACAATAAAAGTAATTCCTTGAAGACAGAAAAGGGCTTTTCCAAAGCAGGCAGATCAAGACTCCCTACTCCACCCTTCGACTCAAATTTGCTGCATATGACAATTGTTAACTTTGCAAAAAGTAACGTGTGTACAATGTAAAGTCTTACAGATCAGAAAGACAGTTTCATTTAAAGGAAGTAGATCTTGACTTCACATTAAAAAAGCAACTGCAAAATCCCTTTGATGGGTCATTGACTTGTAGTGGGGGCTACAGTTCCTTCATTTGAGCTGTGCACCTGGACCTCTGTACATGCACTATGCAAGTTTAGTAAATGGTCTTAAGACATCTGCTTTCATCACAGTGTGTTTGCAATGACCACAATATGCCCGGTTAAAGTCACATAGTTTTGCTATAAGAATCTTAGACTTGAGCCCTGATTTCTTCTCAATTGACAAGACAAGACGGACACATTTGTCCTTGCTGCGAACTGCTGCTGATCAGTACCTGTCAGTCTGTGGTGCAGCAACACTGAGCGGCTGAAGAGAAGCAAAAATGTAAAGAGTGAGGGAATCCCAGAACGATACGGAGAGTTTTTACTTGCCCAGCTTCCCTAAATGTGAGGTCTCTGACCTTTAGGGTTGAGTACCGAAAGCCGGTACTTTTTGTACTTGGTACCGAGAGCCGATGCTACCAACATGTGCATGTCTTTATTTTGTTGCCCCCACGTAGTTGCGGAGAGAGCTTGTCGTTAGCCTCCCATCTGTAGCTAACTTTCTGCCGGTTAGCTCACAGTCTATAACTGATTGTGTAAACACTTGTTTGTGACAAGAGACAAAGGGCAGACAAAAAAGAAGAGCGAGGTCTTATTCTATATTTATTTATGTTGATGTATTTACTGTTCTGAAAAAAAAAACTGAAAGTGAGAAATGTTGTTTTACAACTGAAAAACATTTTAAAAGTAAGTACCAAAATAAGGTACCATTCGTTACCGTACCGAATTTCAGAAACCGATACCAGTACCTTATCGGTTCAATTTTGAACGGAACCCAACCCTACTGACCTCGTTGTTTCATTTGTTGAACTGTGAATTTGTTATGGTCCTGCTTGTCACATTGTATGGTTTCAAATGTATGCCATGACATTATGGGCTCTCGTATAACAATCCAAGCAAAGTGTAAAGTGCATGGGGCAAGGGCAGTGAGGGATATCCAAATCCAAGTTTGCTACTGTAGTTTAGTGATGGAAGAGGTTTCTGAGTGTAAGTAAAAGTGTGTTAAGCATCTCCCTATGCAACTATCTCAGTAATGTGCCTTCAAATAATAGCCAAATACTGCACTGCCTATACTTTAGACCTAATGTCTTTTCCCACTACATCAGTAGAGCAATGCACTTTTCCTTAGATAATCATAGAAATAAACACACATGGGTGGTCAGATTACTGTATTACTGTAGTACCGTATTAACTTTATAAACAACATGGTTGCTGGTCAGGAAAATGAAAACGGCAAACAGTCTGCAATAAACTAAGAAACCCATGGGTTTTAATACTGCGCCAAACTCAACTTCGGTTGCTTTAAAATAGAGTGAAATTAGTTTAGTCTTAATATGTGTTGGTCCACACTTCAGGGTCGATACTGTGTGTGTGTGTGTGTGTGTGTCGCTAAGTGTTTGCATAGCCGCAGTAAACAACAGCTCAACCTTAACAGAACTCATTTGCCAGTTCCTTTAATGGCCAATAAATCCTGTCACCTCAGATAAAGTGAGACCAGTTGCACCTTCCATATATCCCAACAAACACACACACTGCTTCTTCACAGCTGAAGCAGAGTGATAAATAATGCACAGCTTGAAAGCATGAAAGTGAGGTAGCCCAGGTGGGAGTGACTGGAAGATAATGTATAGCAGGGTCAGGATAGACCACTGTACAAATGCACATAAATAATGATACACCAAAATATAACCAAAATAAAAAGACCTTGATGAGAACTTAATTTTGAGGGAGATGACTGGTGTTGCAGTGTAGTGCAGCTTGGCTGGAGATTTACATGGTTTCTCTTATCCTGTGCCAAATGATCTAGGGGCCAGTGTGGACTTGAAATGTTTTTGGACAGTTTTTACCCCCAGCAACAGCATTTTTGGAACGAGAAAGATGTCAACAATTATTGAGTAAAATGCTCATGACAAGGAGAAACCAGAGGGGGATTAGCTGAGTTTCATCTCCTGAGTTTGGCATTAATTGATACATGTGCAAAAACATGTTGCTGTGTTTTTTTGTTGAGGAAATGACGCCTTTCGCTTGCCTTTAAAGCTTTCATATTTTGGCTCAGTTGTAAGACAACTGCTGTGCTTTGATACTACCATTTAGAACCATGGGGCTCTCCTCACATTGACGATTGTGTCGATCAAAGGGTGAAATAAGTGAGAACTTCAGCTGAGGCTGTCACTGCCAGAAAATATTGAATTTGTGCCAAAGCATGCTGCTGCAGGTAGACAGGTGTGATAACCTGATGATTGATGAGAGGAACAAATATATGAAGAAGTTTAACACTGGGGCGGGAAGGAAGAAAACTTGGTGAGGTTGGGGGGGGGGGGAGATATGAACTGACATATGACCAGGATATAACATTCAGTCAAGCTTATCATTATTATATTATAATATTGATCCAGCAATAAGTTTTCCGGATCAGACCAAACTTGAAGGTTAGATCAACAGGTTTTCTGCCAACTGGTTGCCAGTTAAACCTGCGAAACTCTCATGTTATAAAAATACAAACATAATAAAAATCTAAATTTCTTTCATCTCCTCCAGTGTTTGCTGAGCACAACACGTTCTTAGAATAGATTTGGGTAATTACTCCCCACGCCGCATGAATAATTTATCCCTACTTTTTCCCTAGAATAAGCCTTGCAAAGTTTCTGCCAAAATTAAATCTCTAGTAAACACTGACTCTCTCATATGTGCAGAGAGAATAAGTTGGCATTACAGGGTAGAAATGCTGCATAGCATTTTGCAAACCAGATGTCTGGTTTATGGCACGATAGAGGCAGAGAGGCTTGGGAGAGGTACATCAGTGGACAACAGGAATTGTCACTAAAAAGACTTCTACTGTATAGACTGGGGTTTCATGTGCCCAAAAGAGAGATAAACAATTATCTGCATCCACAAAGTCACATATAGTGGAGAAAACATACCAACATACAAAACCGCATTAACATACAGCTGAAGCTTCAGGCAAAACAGTGATTAGCAACAGAAAGATGTTGTGTCAAAACAGAAGTTGAACAACACTATTGCATTGTTTCACTTCCAACTGGCCTTGTGCCATGAATCCTTCACCTGTAGATCTTTGACAGTAAATCTTATGTGATGGTGCGAAGGCAGCTTGTTGTCAAACAGGTTTGCCCTCTTGGCACATTGTGTACATATCAAGAACAATGTTTCGTGGAAATTAACTGCAATGTGTCACAACACAAAAATATAATTGCTTCACTGTGATTGAAACGCGATAGGAGTGGGAAACAAATTGAGTTTTGGGGTTCAAAAGTTCAGATTCATAATCTGCGATCATGGAAGCATTTACTCGTGAAGCAGAATAGAAAGCAGTATAATGCTTGGTTTTTACAATGTTTGGTTCTTAGATTAACACATTATCAGATTTACAACATAATTTTTCTAGATTTTCTCATATTTTGACTTCATTAATCATAGATAATCATGTGTTTCAAGAGAAGCTTAATTGTCTAAAAAGCACATGTGCTAGACAGCATGTCCTTGTGTATAATTGGTCATGGTGTATGTTATTGTTCAGCTTGACTGCCTGTTGTCCTAGAGGTTATTTGTTATTTGACGTTTTATTTGTATGTGAAAATAAGTGCGAGGGGTAAAGGGGACACAAATGACAAACGTCTTGTGACCACAAAACCACCACCATGTGACTTGGTGAAATCAGGACATGGGTCTCTATGGGTAAGACATAACAGTGTTTGTTGATTGGATTAACTGAATATTCAGCCTTTAGCTGCAGTAACTACAGCGACTGTGCAAGAGTTGTGCAAGAAGACAGCAACTAAACAACAATGCTTTGACAACACAAACCCCAGGACCCCCCCCCCCCAAAAAATAATGCAACAATGTCAAAAACAAACTTTACCAATAACTGATGGGTAAAAGAAGTACTGAAAGAAAATATGTCTGAAATAGCCCCACTGTCAATTTTAGCAATGGGAAAAGTATGGATGTTGCATTATTGTTTAAATCAGTTTTATGCTTTAACAATCTCAGCAGCTCAATGTGGAAGTTTGGAAATTTGTCTTGCAAATAAAACAGTCAACTTAACCCACACTGTTTTAGGCAAAAGACTAAGGACTAAGGACATTGTTATCCTTTTCCCCCAGTTAATCATACCAGTTTACCAGTGATCTTTGTTCACAGTGGCAAACATGCTGTTTCTTTTCCGTGGCATGGCAACCAGACATAGGTAAAACATCATACACAAGCATGTGTGGTCCTGAGTTGACCCTTTGTGTTTTGCTTTGAGATAAATCAGGTGTAGGCAAGAGTGGATGAGTTTTTAAGTGGCTCTGGAGACTTTGTGGGGCAAACAAGCAGCTACAGTTCCTGTCTCAACAACCGAAACCTCAGACTGTGCTTCACATACGGCAGGAATTTAAGTAAACGAGAGAGTGTCTAAGTCATCAGTCTGTGCATTTTGGTATGTCTACCAAAGACTTCATCAATACTATTCCTAGTGGGTCACTGAGTGTTTCTTTTTTAATCTATGATATCTGTAGAACAGCAGATATAGATTATTTCACACAAAACACAGAAGACCATTTTCAGTTTCCACTGCTAAGTAGCTAAATCCTGACCATTTACTTAATTAGAGGGGTGAGCTTTCACTCACGCTCTCAGTACCAGGCAGCTGCCAATCTATAATGAAGAACAAAAGCGGCACATCTGCTGTGGCTTTGGCAAGAGAGTACCAAGTCAGCCTCAAAGCAAACTCCAACCTTTTATAGTAACCATAAAACGACCGCACTCAGTGCTGGGATAGAAAACAAGAGGGGGGAAAAAAATCATATTAATAATCTGGGTAAACAAAATCTGCTGGCTGTGCAGAAACACACTCAGATGGAAGGTCAATTGAGCTTTGAGGCAACTAAAGGACAAGTATCAACAGGGCTAATCCACCGGAAGCTACAACTCAGAATTCTTCCAAGTGAGGAAACTGGACACCATCATTATATCTGGGAAAAAAAGTAAAAACATGCAAACTAGACAAAAGTCTTGGCATGTGAAAGATCAAGAGATGAGCCAGTCCACAGACTTACAACACAAGAGATATTTACTTGGGTTTGGTGGGTTTGGCTTTGGCTTATGGCTGCCCATTAGAAAGGAGCTGGAGAATCAGCCATATCACATGAGGCAATTTCCTCATAAAACTGATAGTGAGAGAGAAAATTGGAAAGGGCAGAGCTTAAGTTTGGCTCTTTGGAAACTAACGCAATGAGGTCAAAATCAGAAGAGTCAAATAGTGTCTTTTGTCTACTGTACAGAAATGTGTGAAACCAATCCAATTAAGTGTGAGAGCCAAGATAATCACTGCTCTTTCAGTTTTCCCTTTCAGAGACAGTCATATTTTTGACACAGAGTGGTAGCACTGAGGTCGAACTGGAAGTTTACCAAATGTGGACTGGAGCTGTCAGCTCATCACTGTAGTTCAGGGGCTTCTGATTGGAACATCATTAAAGCACCATTTGCAGGGTCACGTCTGGGAAACAGACAAGCTCCATCCATCACGTCCAGATGAAGACGTTCCCACGAAACATGTGGTCATCTGCATTGTTCACTGTCAGCAGTCATGTGCTCAGTATTCTCAGTATGCACTGGCTTCCTTCAACAGGCTGCCTTTTGCTGGGCCTAAGACTGTGATTTTGTAAAACCTTACTGGTTGGTCAAAGGGCAAGATCAGCTAAAGAGCACCACACATTAAGGTAGTTTCATGCATTGCCTTGGCCAAGAACATTACTGCAGGAAGTATCTCATTTAAAAGATCACAAAAGTGGCATAGCAAAGCAATGCAGCACTAAAAAGCAAAGTACCCATATCAATAATCACTTCAGGGAACACTTTAATGGTTTAAAGTTTTACTTTAACAGTTACAAGTGCATTTAATATTTATTCCTAGTGGGAGTGGGCATACATACAAAAGCATGACTAATTAGGGCTCAAGGGAATTATGAACAAAAATTGAACTAATGTGTGACTTAACCCTAGAAAAACTAGGGTTTAAAAAACATTAGTGCATGCCATAAAAACTAAGAGGCAATTATGTGCAACCAAATAATTTGCTGCATCATGTAAAAGTTAGGCCTCAGGAACATGATTGTTTGGCAGTTGAATAATAACACACACACACTCATTGGCAAATGTACCTGCCTGAAACAGCTCGTCTTGTTCAGGCAGGGCACCATGAGAAAAGCTCTAATTTGGAAGTGCAGCAGGCAGAGGAGGACGCTGGAAAGCTGAATCCTACCCAAGAATGTTGCCTCCATTCTCATGCTACATGGAGGTAACAACAGGCCTTCAAGCAAATCCCTGATCCTAAGCTGTGGAGCAGCTCTCCATCCCTCAACCCTGCATAAAATGAGATAAAGCAGTTCATCCCTTCCAAAGATGACATGCCCATGCCACACAAGGCTGAGCTGTGTCACCAACACTTGTTCGCTCACCCCTTCCTTTCCCGAGAGATTCAGGAAACGACAGTGGCCTTCACATTCCAAAAAGGATGTTGGTCATTCTTTGAGTTGTACGCATCCACTTCAAAATGTAAAACACATGCTCTGGGCGGGGTTGTCAAACATTGCAGCACAAGTAAAGATGGCAGTCTCCTTAAAGGAAGATATTTGCCTTAAGTACAAATAAATGGCTTATTCTAAGGCTACGGAAACCAACAGTTATTAGGCCCAGAGGCCGGTTGGGATTGGTTGTGGCCTATTAATTAACACAAGTAGGTGTGGCCTATTACATCTTTGTGTAGAACTAAATAACCTTTTGAGTTACCTTGATTTATCTTATTGAAACAATTGTATGTCATCTCCTGAACATACACACACTCTTCGGATTAATTTGTGAGCCTTTCGATGAATTCCCTATCTTCATCACAAAGAGGTAAGAACCCATTTATTGTCGCTTGTAGCTATAAGTATGCAATGGAAATACACAAAATAAGCAATAATGCTCAGTATACACTCTGATTTTGCAGTGGCATTGTATTGAGACCAAGGCAAATATGAGTCCGTTATGGCTGAAAGTTATGGCTTAACATAAAGAACTGTTTCAGCTAAAAGGTGTGATAAGAGTTGTGGTGTCTCTACAAATGGATACTGGGTAACACTATAAGGAAGTGGTATTAAGAAAACACATTTCGGTTAATCATCTCTTTATAACTTGACACATGTTCACACAATATCATCTTTCATTTGTGAAAATCTGTGATGTGGCCACATTTGGTTAATGGAGGATGTACTACAATGGGCTCCACTGTAGCAACAGACAGAGATAAACACCAATTATTTACACTGTCTGTTTGACTGCCCATTGTATACTACACTCTTTGAGACACATCATCACATCGATTCACTGACATCCACAAATCAATGTGTTTGTTAAATGAAAGTTTATCTCCCAGTAATAGTGGGGACTCTATCTGGGGCATGGAGAGAATTCTCCATGACTATCAATACACCCCTGTGCCAAAAACACATTTTGTGTCTGTAAATAAATCCCGACTGTGTTGTTGATTTTCATCATCGGGATCAGAAATTGGATTTTTTTCGAATGTCAAGCAACTATACCTGTGGTTTATAAATGGCAGTTCTCAGAAGTGAAATTAACTGTTTGTGTTTATATCAGAGGCAGATTACAACTGTCCTCCTCCTCTTTCTTCCTTTTTTTCCCCTGATAACTCCAATAAATATGATCAATAATTCAGAAGCTGGTACAGATAGTACCTGTTGAGCTCCAGGACAAACATTTATCTTCTTTGGCTGTGCAGCAGAAGAAAACAAATAACAAGGGCACTGTTGATTCAGTGATATTGGCAATGGCTGTTTATTTTGGAATTTAAAGGACTCATATTATACCCTATTTCTCTAAGTTAACCTAGTTCCCTGGTGTCCTAATGAACATGTCTGTGACTGCTTTGATCAAAATACCATAAGGATGAAGCACCACAGCAGTTCAATCACCCTGCCAAAACAGCCCTGTTCAGAACGCTCGGTTTATTAGTATCTCTTTAGGTCCACCTTAAAAAATAAAACTTAAGGGAAAGGAACCTCAGCCACAGAGGCTACTGGGAGCTAACAGCAGTTTTGGAAAGCATTTGGAAAAGCAGGCACATTGCTGTCATTTATAACATGTGTCCACTGGACAGATAAATCCTCTGAGGCTGGTAGTTTGTGGAGGACTCTGTGCTGCACTGTGGAGCCTGGAGAATAGAACTTTTCGTGGACAGCACTCTCGCGTGTTTTACGGACAAAGCGGAGCACCGTGAGACAACAAATCAAGTTTTGGCGTCCCAGTGAGCGCAAAAGTCAAAACATCTCCTGTACTTAGACTGAGGAGCACCACAAAAACCTGAGTGAGTCATCTTTTTTCACACTGCCGACTGATAGGACCCCCAGAGTCCCAAATATAAGGATTTAAATGATTAAAAAGTTGATTTTGCATAATATAGGACGTTTAAGGGGCCATGAGATTTTCTATAGGGTAGACATTTAAGTAAAAGTATTTCTCACAGCGTTTCCACAATGCACAAGATTCTGTTGCTTTTCTGGTGATGCTTAGTAGAAGGATTGTGGGAGAAGGGAAGAGGATGTTGACTCTGAGTTACCTTAAATGTCTGCCATGTGGGCTTGTTTTATGTCAGAAATCACACACACCCATGCACACGCACGCACTCATTTCCTCAAAAATACTTACCCCACACGCCCAAATACTACCCCAGCAACACACAAACAAAGATGTAAGTCCATCCAGGAGCCCAAATGTTTACAGTTCTCTTCTTGCCAGCAGTCTGACAGTTCACATTGGCTTTGGCGTCCTCCGCTCTTTCACCAGAGAAGCCTTTCTTGGTTTTGTTACTCAGTCATTTTGCAGCTGGAGGTCACTGGGCTGCTTTGCTAACCAGCTGTTTGGAAGTGACCAGCATTGGTCTTAACGATGAGCCATGAAAATGTCAACAAAAACACTGACTTGTGATGGCTGACCAGAGAAATTTACCTGCTGAGAAATGAAGCAATACATAAATGTATACAAATTTAGCTTTTCTTTGAATTCAACACTGACTCTTTCCTCCTTCATTATTGGTTTTTGAGTTACACAGCCATATTTTTTAGAATGTGACACTTCTTGCATGCACGCAGTCCATTGTTACATGAATACAATGCTTCTGAATAATCAGGTAAAATAGTGCATTTGTTGGAAACATCTCCACTTTAGAATTGACTCAATTGACAGAACTAAAGCAGACATTAAAGCTGTTTGTCATACGTCACAGAGTGTGGGTGGGGAATTAGTGTGGAAACGATCTAATAAAACGTATTCTCCTATTATGTGTCACCATATGTTTTATTTTAATCTGCCTTTGAATGAATGAAATCGTACGTTAAGTAATCACTCATTTTAGCAAAGAAAACAAGGGCAGAGATACAAAAAAAAACTAAAAGAAAACAGACAAATGTTACTTTCCTGTAATTATTTTAGTATGTTTAAAGGTGCATTATGTAATACATCCTCCATATTAGGAGGCCATAAAATTCTCCTTATATGTCACAGAGACTCAGGAATAATGTTCATATAACAAACTGAACTCACCAACAACAACAGTACAGCTGAAATATTTGCATCATAATTTTTTATTTTTTTTTAATCATGTTTATGTTTT
The DNA here is from genome assembly GCF_963457635.1 of Microchirus variegatus. NCBI lineage: Eukaryota > Metazoa > Chordata > Actinopteri > Pleuronectiformes > Soleidae > Microchirus > Microchirus variegatus. The sequence goes on from NC_139821.1 coordinate 15,646,946, forward strand.
GAAATCATGTTTTGCATGTGGCGCCACCTACCGCCGTCTACCAATCATTGCAGTCAGTAGAGTCTCAGCTATCGAGCAACCACGGGTTGTCAGTTATGTCGGAAAACAAAACCTTAAAGACCTCTGAATTTGAATGTAGTAACCATTTTTGGCCACATTCTTACATATGGCACCTTTAAAGATTAAAATCGTTTTTGTTTCTTTTCAGAGTGACATGACCAAGTCATTTCACATTAAGTGCTCCACAATGTGCTTCCAAGGCCTCAAAATCTAACAGTGAACAATAGCTTATAGATAGATGACATAAAGTGGCTCAATAACAAAAAAAATGTTAAACTTTGTCCTTCTCTATAATTTTAACAGTCTCTGCTTTAATTTTGACACTGGCAACATGTCAAATGATGACATTTCTTTCTTTTTTTTCATTGTTTGATTAATATTTTGGTTAGCTTGGGCATATGTACTGAATTCATCAAGTGATTTGAGGACCGTAAATGAAGAATGAAGCCAGAAGGAGAGAAAAAAGGGCTGCTTGTTTGACTCTGAGGTTGAGGATCTTGTGAGGAGTGTCTTAAATAAAACAGAAGAGGTCAGAATATAATTGCCTTGCACTGTCAGTGTCACCACAATAATCACGTGTTTACAGCAGTGAAACTGCTGCTTCACACCTTGATAAATTAAGGCAGAGATAACACTTTGTTCATTCATGTAGCATGAATCAATAATCTGCTTTCAGTTCATCACCTCATCATCTGCGACCAACAGTTTCATGGCTCCGAAATACAGTTTCAGTTTACATTTTCCGATCAAGTTTCTATAGATCCTAACTTTTGTGTGGTGAGGGTTGTATGCATTACACCGAGATTTTTAACTTGTAAAATCTGTCTGCAGGTGCTTTCAACATGCTGGCATTTCGTTTGTTATTGACTTGTTTTGATGGCTTACAAAGAAAGGTATTGGGCTTGTCAACACTAGCTTGTTTTAGGAGCTGTTTTCAAAAGAATCCCACTCATGCCCACTTAAAGCTGCCAGCATGTGATGCTGCCGCCGTTAAGTGCTGCAGTTGAACTGTCATCTCACAGATCTTTGCGGTTGGCCTGCTGACATCAAGATGCTTGCTCCTGTCATTTCCTTTGACATTCTCTGTGACACAGTCATTAGGCAGCAACATGACTCAAACCAGCAGATGGTGAGCCTGTGATTCTGATGATGCTCAGAGAGAGAACTGGCAGATCAGGAGGGGATCATGCAGATGAGGAGGTTCTGAGTGTTGTCTGAACAAGGCTGTTTGATAAAGGACTGCAGACCAAGCACACAGCTGCAGGTGGATCATCACACATTCAAAGAACATTGATGCACCACACTTAAGCTGGACTCCATGATAATGGTTGTTTGCATTCTTTGACAATTTGTTGGTACACTTTTAGAAATAAGGGTTCCAAAAGGGTTCTTCTACAAGGGCTGAGGTTCTACCTGGAACAATTTGCTTCTGAAAAACCCTCTCCCGAAGAAAGGGTTTTTCAAGGGTACTTGGTAACACTAATGGTTCCACTAAGAACTGGAGAACCCTTTAAAACCCCATTCCTGAATAAAGGGTTTTAAAAGGGTTCCTTTTAATTAATGAGTGCAGTTTCTTATCAATTATCAAAATTATTCAGTTATCTTCAGCATCACAACTTTCAGTCACTGAAGGTCCGTCTGCTGCAGAAAAAGGTCCAAGGTTTTTTGTGCAAAATTTGGCACATCTGTCTGTGTGTAAACGACGCAGATTCAGAATCACTTGAGATGTTTTTAAACAAAAACAAACTAAGGTCGCAAGGTATTGCTCAGAGATATGTTGTTTGCATTGAGCGTGCAGTAAATGAGCCGGAGTTAGACTGCTAAATGCTTCTTGGTATAGTTGTGAAACTGAAGTGAACTGAATGAATACCCCCCACTGGCCCTCAGCTGCCCCAGGGTGTCTGGAATTATGTAATGGGTTGGCATCAAGGGCTGAATTTCTTTTTAATAATAACCAAGGCCTTTTGAACATAACCCATCTGGACACAGGAATCACCCAGTGGTCAGAGGGAATGGAGAATGACATGCCCTGACTGCTAAGCTTCATTAAAAAGACATATTCAGCATATTCAGGGGACCAAAGTTTGCCTGGTGCAGACAAAAGTGACCAAAGACGAGCAAATGTCATTGAATTCCAGGATGAAGTTTTGTCTCAAACACAGAGAGAGAGAGAGAGAGAGAGAGAGAGAGAGAGAGAGGTGTTCATGCAGCTATCCTTTTAAGGACTCTCAAAGACTCTCCGTTCCATTCATTTGGACAGCCAGCGTAACCTCCATAATCTTGAAGTACGTTTGTATTACTAGTTTATGATTTCACTTTCGTTGGACTAAGTACCTCTTGTACTTCATACGCAAGAAATATGAAGTTCCTTTACTGTGTACTCTTTGAGTAATCCAGGGTCAAATTTAACCTAAATTCCAATCTTAGCCCTAAAGTTAACCAGTTCCCCTAAAATAAGAGTCTGTCTCATTAGGACCAGGTTTTTGTCTCCATGAGGACTACTGGTCCTGACAAAGTGTTTGTGCCAGAAAATGTCCTAAAGTATACACACATAAACACTTGACATAATCTCCACCAGCAAACTAAGAAGCTCCAACTAAACTAAACTCAGACCGCAGCAGTCTGCCTTGTCTCATTCACAAACATCTCCACTGTGCTCACACTCAGATCACACGTTATTCTCACCTGTCAAACACGACTTCAGCCGTGACTGCTTTACAACATCTCCGAAAGCATGTGTTTTAAGATAAGCTTTAGTAGCTGCACACTGACGATAGGATTGTAGCACATTTTGGTCTCGTGAAGTCCCACAGGAAGACGAGCTGTGACCCAGTTTGGATTCTGAATCATGATTATATAAACTGTCACTCCATTTTCTGCAGCTTCAAGACAAAATCTGAAATCCTTTCTGCACACAGAAACATGGCATATAAGACATTTTGCTTCAGTGCTCTATTATCTAAAAATCCAGACTGATGATGGTGCAGAGAGGATTTAATATTTTAGATTTGGCTTTGAATGTTTGATTCAATGTCTTTGCAACAACACTAAGCTAAGCCAAACAAATCCTCTCTGACTTTTGATTCAAACCACTGGACACTTACTGTCTCATCACTTCATATCATATGAATCACAATCATTATTCTCTGTTTTTCCTATATTGTTTCCCATGAGATGAAGGGTGTTGATCCAAGATGCAACAGTTTTGTGTGAGAATAGGGATTTAATATTCTAACATGGCTCTAATGAGATTAATATGCCCATAACAATTCTTTTTTTTATAGGTCAAATATTCAAAATACACAAACATATGTATTTTTTTTCGTTTGTATTTTTGAATTAGAAACATCAACTCTTCCACAGAAGAGGGAAAAGACAAACACATTAATCTTTTAAATGTATTAGATGAGAAAAGCCACAGAAAGAGAGAGGAGATATTGTATTGTTCTCCTGCTGCTGTGAATAACGGAGTATCTGTCAAACAACACTAACCCCTTTCATCTACACAGACAGAGTGTAACTGAGTGACCACAGATCCTCTCCACACTCCCCTCTTGTGGTTACATGATGTTTCAGGTCCTCAGTGCGTGAAGAAATGCTTCCCTGCTCCACAGTACAGTAACCTGAATTATTAAAATGATGCGTGAACTTCTGTATGACTGGGTCAAGAAGAACGTGGAATGAGTGGGTTGTGACACTGCTGCTGTCAGAGTTCTGCACAGAAACCACCTGCTATACAGCAAAAAAAAAACTTAGGAAAAAAATAATTGAATTTCTTTTTTAAATAATGTACTTTAAAAAAAAAAGAAACTATAATCTAAAAGTCCAGAGGGGAAATTTACTTGAGGCAGGTGAAGAGGATGTGCCAAAACAGATTTAATGTTGCACCTCAGAGGTTCTAGGTGAGACAAAGACAATAATATGGGTCATATTCAATGTGTCAAACAAAAACTGCATAGAGAGGAAGACATAATGCAGACCGCTGACTGTGAGTTTGTGCAGATAGAAAAGATATACGTTTACTACCGCACTGCTGCATTTATGCTTTATGTGCAGCATTTAGGTGACAATATTACTTTTCATTGTAGTTTTGTAATATCAGTATGGTCGGTAGAAGTGACGTACATCACATTCACATTGGACGGACAACACAAAATTATGCTTCTTGCCACGGCTGTTGCCATCATCTCATCCATCCATCCATTATCTACCACTTTATCCTCCACCAGAGGGTCGTGGGGGTGCTTTGCCTATCTCAGCTGAGATAGGGCGATAGGCGGAGGACACCCTGGACAGTTCGCCAGTCCATCACAGGGCCACATATAGAGACAAACAACCCTTCACCCACACCTACGGTCAATTTAGAGTGACCAATTCACCTAATCCCCAAATCTGCATGTTTTTGGACTGTGGGAGGAAGCCGTAGTACCCGGAGAAAACCCACGCACATGGAAACTCCTTGCAGAAAGGCCATTGTTCCGAAGTTGTTCCAACCGGGGCTTGAACCCAGGAACCTGGTTTTCTTGCTGCAAATGTGAGAGTGCTAACCACTACACCAACCGTGGGCCCACCATCATCTCATCTTCATCTAATTTCATATGCACAATTCAATATAAGACAAATCAGACCGCAACTCAACAGGCAGGCTCTGGTCATCTCCTACCTTGAAACGCCGTGCTAACAGGCCTCCCAACCTAGCTGCCCGCAGATCACTGATGCTAGCCTACAGCCTAAGTGCTTCATGGGTCTGCTCCCACCTACTTAAATGGTCTCCTAAAGGCTTATGTTACCCCACGACTACTCGACACGACAATCCAGACTCTTTTCATGTGTCGTTTCACGCTGGAATGACCTACCGAGTGCTACCAGAACAGGGGCATCCCTGTCTATCTTCAAGAAGCTTGAAAACCCAGCTCTTCCAAGAGCATCTTCTGTCCTAGCATTTATCCTACCCCCTCTCCTTCTGCACTTGGATCCACCTCGGCACGCTCACCCTCTCTCAGTCCACTGGTCCTATCAAGTGGAGTTCTTTTCAAGACTTCTTCTACTTAGCTTATTCGTCTCTTATAAGTCACTTTGGATAAAAGTGTCTGCTAAATGCTTAAATGTAAATGTAAATATCATACCACATCTTGTATGCCGATGCATTGAATCAACTGAACAATAGCCTTAATCCAGGATAATCTGGCTTAGTTTAGAAAAAAACCATCTAAATCAAAATCAGATATTGTGTTTTCATACAGATTACATTATCAGTGTGTTTAACAAGCCTGAATGAGGAACAAATCCTTCAGTCTCCAGAGTCCCAGTGCAGACTGACGGTGTTAAGGACACAGATCACTGCACACTGAGTGGCATGGGTAGTGAGAGAGGAGGGAATCTGAGAGAGGGATGGGCTGTGACCTATATCAGCGCTACACACACATCCCATTCAGGGGAGATAATGAACCTGAATCTCGTATTTAATTTCCCACTTATCTCGGGTTCTCGTTCCGTGTTCCTTCATGCATCTCTTCATTCTGCTCTACCTCTCCAATTAAATTAACTACTTCAAAGTTCAACTCGTGAATGCTGATCAATGTGCCCTTTATTGGGATTAGATCAGTGCGGGATCAGAGCTCACAAAACCTCAGCAGAGGCGTGGCTTTTCATCTCATCAGTTGAAACAGACTAAGCACAGCACTATGTCTCATTTCAACAGGAGTTTAATGCAAATCAACACAATGTTATCATGTTCAACTTCCTAAAAATGGACTGCATGTACACTTGTGCTTAACAAACCCCCAAGACAGGGGCATTTTAGAGGGGTCACCTTTACAACAACAGCAAAAAAATTTGAGTGCCGACTGGATTCACAACAGCGTAACTCTGACCAATGCATCGGCTGTTGAAATGAACAGAAGATGTGTGAGGATTCGTGAGAGGTGAGTTTCAGGTTCCCTCGTCTTCTGAACAGCTCTGAGATTGGAATACAGATTGAAAAGGAGCTGAGCGAGAGAAGGATGATCCGAGTGCATTTAATGAGGACAATGGCTCCACAGAGTGTGAACAAAGGGTCTTTAATGCACCTGAATGTGTGCATTGAGTTGCCATGAGATCATAAATTAGTAGATCGAAAAGAAAAAGGCGAGGATTGAAGGGTTGGAATGAGAGGAAGAGGATCTTATATAGGGGCAATGAAGGACAGAGGGGGGAAAAAGAAAGGGTTGTGTTTGCCTTTAGGGTTTTGTTGACATCATGACAGCAGCAGGCAGGGTAACTTGTGTGGACAGGAACAAACCCTGAGGGTTGGACATGTGTTTCTACTGAGAAAAAGACATCCAGATGAAATAAATGCCATGGAAATAAAAGCAAATAAATGAAGAGTAAATAATTCATATTATGCTACCATCTTCCTGCAAATGCTGAGTGCTAATAGATTTTAAAAAGTTGTGTTTTTTTCCTGTTAATCTGACTTTTATTGGTATTCTGATCCTGTGGGCTGCACGGCTAAACCCGCAGGTCGTGTACTTGGTAGTTTTCAGATTAAGGATTTCTTTATTTTTCCTTTGCCCTGCAGCCTGCTGCCATGGAGTAACAGTGGTAAAAGGTGGTCAGCCACTTTTGGACTCTGAGGGAATGGTCAGTTCCTTCAAACACAAGCTTGCATGGAAATTGTGGCTGATGCTTCTGGCAGAATACTTTTGAATCAAGTGCGTCAGAGTACACATAAAGTAATACAATGTCAGCCCAGAATTGCATCATGAAATAAAATCTTAAAGCATGAAAGAACAACAAAGAAGAGCAATAATTCAAAAGCAGAGTTCAAATAACCAACAGTGCAAATAAATGAATACAACAACAAGTCATCACAGATAATCTGTGCCACCATTTGTGCAAATTGAGTGTAGCTGGGAACCAACACGTCTTGTCTTGCTAAAAATGCAGCTGAAGGTAGTAGCACACCCTGCAGATGGGAGACGAATGCAAGGAAAAACTAGAATTAATGAGTGGAAAAACATAACAATTGCAAATTCTTCCACGTGTACACTGCATGTTGCAATTAAATAAATAACATGGTTCATTGTTCATAATACAGTGGATAGCAGCAAGTGCAGTAACAATGATGCTCAACTGGACGATGTACAGTTTTATGCCATTTAACAAAAGTCTAGACTGAGATGTAAGTAAAGTGGTATACACATCCATCCAACCTGTAATGTGTGTGATGCCCTCAACACTTGACTGTTTTAAGCTTTAAATAACACCTGGTCATATACTCATATAGACAATATATTTTCCTCAGACCCAAGTTAATTTTTCACGAGGATCACGGCCCAAATGGAGGGTACCAATTGGGACCAAGTCTCCTATCTTCACTTTTCAAACTTTACTTAACCCAGGAACAAAATCCTATAAAACCCACTGCAATATTCTCTATTTTATAGTGGTGTAACAATCAATTTCACACCATAATTCCAAAACAATCAGGCAGAATTAAGACCATATTATCACATGGTCAACATGATACCCAAAGACCTGCCCAAAGACCTGCATTAGACAAAGGTAAATAATAAGTGGTCTATGACAAGCCTCAATAGCCTTTACATGTGTCCCTTAGGGCAACCCTAAGGCACACATGTATCTTCTGTATTGTTCATAACAAAGCTGTGTTAATGTCCACTAAGTTCTAAACCTGAAACAAAAACAGCAGACAAACTAAATTTGGCCCAAATCTGCACAAAGTTACCCAAGGCCCAAGTGTCTGCAAAGGCAAGAGAGGATAGCAAAGTGTGTTAAAAACACAGTGTCGCATGACAAGTAAATATTAGAATTTCACTATGTCAAGAACACAGAAAAGACTCTGATCTTCAGATTAACTAACATTGCAAAAGCCCCTGTAATACAGCAATAGAGAAGAACTACAGAATTACACAGAGGGAAGGAGGGAGCATTATCAAACATTTTTTTCTGTGTGAAGAGTGACAGGGCAACAGAGAACAAAGTGCAAGGAAGAGCATGAGTCGAAGAGGGGCAGGCAGGAATGGAGATCGATCCACTCTGAGAAAGAAGCGAAGTTTCCTTCTGCCTGTAAGACACTTTTCAAATATGTCAGATTGAAAATGTTACTGAAAAACATTAGACAAAAGGAAGGAAGATTTCAACCCATACATGCCTGAAATGTGAGCAGCTGATGACGGGATATCGCATGGCTTTGATAAAGTCAATAGTAGAATACATATTTAGCAGTTTGCTAAAGCTGTAACTCATCACCATAAACTATATATAATCACTAAACTGAATAAAAAAGGAAGGAACATTGAAAAACAGACAAAGGGAAGGTTTTCTTGAAGCCCCTGAAAATGCAGCCTTTCACAGACTTGGCAAACTGCTGTGCTGTGTCACTGTAGGTGACCCCAAACCAACCCCGAACACAGCAGGGGCAGCGTGGGGCCACTGTTGGGGTTGGAAGGGCTACAGTTATAGTAAAAGAGAGATCAGGGCTCTATGAGAGGGAAACCAGAGGCACTGTCGGTTGGTAGTGTAAGAGAGAGAGAAGGTAAGGGATGGATGGCAGCCATGTCCAGTGAGGATGAAGTGATCCAGAGCTGAACAAGTGTCGGGGCAGCGTGGGGCCACTGTTGGGGTTGGAAGGGCTACAGTTATAGTAAAAGACAGATCAGGGCTCTATGAGAGGGAAACCAGAGGCACTGTCGGTTGGTAGTGTAAGAGAGAGAGAAGGTAAGGGATGGATGGCAGCCATGTCCAGTGAGGATGAAGTGATCCAGAGCTGAACAAGTGTCGGTCAAAGCCTGACAAGGAAGCAGGTCTTCTGTTCATGTGACTGTGCAGCACAGTCCTGTACCTGCACACAAACCAGCAAGCAAGGAGGTCACAGCCACTGAATAAAAAGACTGAATTGTGTGCCAGAGTAGAATAATAAAACTTTGACTCAAGCCTCTCAGGAGCATTATTCCTTTAGTCATGGCAGGAGAAAATACCCAGAATGCTTGTACTGTGGTGAAGGCTGAGGGAAACCTGATCAGGAGCTGAAGCTGCAGCACAGTGGGGGATGAGGTGTGGGTTCGGAAGCCGTGTCTTTAATGAGGTGTCAGACTGAATGGTCCAGCAGTGATACACCCACCCAACCTTTGTGTGGCCTGAGCAGCACCCAGGGGAAACCATCAGGGACCATCAAACAGAAGCCACAGTTGTGCAAAAGCTGCTCACAGTCCATTACTGGCCCGGAATCAGACCATGTGTCTCCTGCCAAAAGCTTTCAATATCAGTAGCCCATTTTTAAACGAAAGGATTTTGCTGACATGCTTCTTTTTAAAAAAAAAGAACAACTTGTAAAGATTCCTAGAGTCAAAGAGGCACAAAAAAAATTAAACTTGTGACTGTGAGTGAGAGAAAAGTAGAAGAGAAGAGAACTGAATTCCTTCTGCCTGAAGACATTAAGTATAAAACACACTATCCTGTTAAACAGAGAGAGAGATCTAACCCACTGGTGACAGACTGAGCTTCAGTGTCTCTGAGATTATCATGATCAACTGTTTTTGCAGTATTCTGAATGTGACCATTTGGGAATCTTAAAACACAACATAGTTGGAAAACACATTGTGCAAAATACAGGTTTTTAACAGAAAAAATGCAACATCGCAAAATAATCTGTATTCCTCAATTAGTAAATTAGACAAAGATTAGTTGCCTTTCTTTAAATTTGAATAGTCTGCAGAGTTATTGTGAGATGAGTGGCTAAAGAACTGGATTTTAAATGCATGATGAGATCCCAAGGATTCTGATGATATCAAATCTGTTGGGGTTTAATGTAGAGCTGAAACAATTATTTGATTATTCGCTTAGTAATCGATTACTAAATTAACTACTACAATTATTTTGATCATCGATTTGAAGCTTTTTTCATGATTAAAAAGAGGTTTCTGATTGTTTTAGCTTCTTAAATGTTAATATTGTCTTTGTTTGTTTGCTCCACATAACAAAGAAATCATTAAAAACTGAATCATTTTGGTTTGTGAACTAAACAAGGCGTTTGAGAACATCACCATTTCTATGTTTGACAAACACTGATAAACATTTTTTAATGTTTTCTGACATTTTATGGACCAAGCAATTACTCCATTAATCGTGAAATTAATCGACAGATTAATCGATTATGAAAATCTTCGTTAGTTGCAGCTCTAATTTAAGGTTGGGGATGAATCATCGTATTCGGTGCTGCATATTTTAGTTAAACAGACAGTGTCAGATAATGTAGAATCAAATTTCAAGTCTATTCCAGATAAGTATCTATCATGATAGCAATGGTTTCAATAGGGCATATGAAACCAGTCACCCCAGACATGTAATTGCCTCACCTATCAATAGATGGCAGTGTTCTGTCTGTGATGGTGAGGGGAAGAGACCCCTGCAAAGAGGAAGGCTGCAGTAATAATGAATCTAACCTTGGGAGACAATCGCTTGGCTGCAAATGATCCACCTTCAACAGTGGGAGGCAGAGATTGGGTGGAGCTGCGCCTTCTCCCCACAGAACAGCAGATTAACATCATTTTACAGTTATATTACAGGCGTTTAGCAGACGCTTTCATCCTCTGTGACAAAAGCGGCAGGATAAGCTTCAAGCTTCAGCTGCTGGTTCAGGAACTAATGGATGGAAATATGGGAGCCTTCACTGTAAGACATTGTTGAACAGTACGCTGATAAGTAGTTTGTGTAAGTCATCCAATTTATCCATTCTACATGTTTAATCTATTCAGAGGTAAAGGCAGAAGAGGGTGGCCTCATTAACATTGCTGCGTGCTCAAAGTAAAAGAGAAAGGACAAACAATGGGCAAAGAGCAGGGAGAGTGAAGAGGCAGGGTGGTGGCAGAAAAGAAGAATAAGAATGAGGAGGAAATTGGAGCAGGCGACAATGAAAGACAGAGCAAAAATAAGGAGGAAGATTTTTGCAGATTGGGAAAGCTGGGGAAAAGGTCAGCAGCCTCTTCAGTGTCTCTCCTTGATAAACGGAGGGAAACAGTGGCCTGGATAAATCCTCTTTTGTCCTTACAAAGATGTCAAGTGTTTAATCACTGGGTCTATATATGGGCTCCTGTGGGGCAGCGAGACGATAGCTGTGTGCAGTAAACACTGGAATAAACAACAAAATCTGCAAAAATGACAAAATGTCAGATCTTTGTGTTCATTTTAAGAGCATTAAATAGAAGGAGCCTTCCCATATCCATGGTGACAGGTATTTGCAAGTGCAATTCATGTTACCTTATTATTTTGCCTGAAGACTTCTTCTGGAATAACAAAGACATAGATTCCTACCCAGGCAACCAGCAAAATTTGAGATATTCATTATATGCAAATCTGCCTTTCAACACAGCCATTGCCAGGGTATGTTCCTGGCTTTAAAGCAACATGATGTAGGATTTTAAACTTCAAATAATGTCTTCGAGATTACAACAGTCACAAAAAGAACTACAACATTCTCCCTTACGAGAATACAAGTTACTCTCGTCCTCTTGTCATGAATCAAGTGATTCAAACAATGTGCATACAATGAGTATGCGACAACAATTCCAGGAATGTCCCAGGACGTCCCAGTGAGTGTGGAAGTCAACATTGCATGTTTCATAGGACCTCCAGAGTCCCAGATATAAGGATTTAAATGAGTAAAAAGTTGATTTTGCATAATATGGCCCCTTTAACATGAATGAGATTACTTCTTTAAATCAGGGGTTCTCGAATGGGACAGTCCATGACACACCATGTCATGAAATGCTTTCAGACTTGTCCATTACAGACACAAAACAAAAGGCTTAAGAGTTCTTCAAAGATAAAACTTTTTTTTCCAACTCTGAATAGTTGAATAAAATATTTTTTAATTCAATCACTTATTGAATAATTACGAAGAGTAAGAGTAATAGTAAGAGTAAGGAGTGTACTGGGAGACAAAATGGAATAATCATAGTGTAGTAACATTTAAGCACACAAACTACAAGGTTATAGGTTTTGGAAAAGACTCATAAAACACGTTTTTTCAAATGTAAGGTTTTCATGTCTCTCACACAGCAGTAATTCACCAAGAACACTAAAACTACACTTTTTTTCATCCATCATTATTTGAACATTTAAGATAATTTGAATCAATTACTATCCAGCCTTCATTTCTGTGCAGTGCCTTATCCTCCTTCACGATCCATTACCTTTCCTTAAACTGCTCAGACCAACCATCACCTCCCAATATCAGCAGGACCAACTCACCACAAAGTGAACGCTGTAATATTTATATCTATAATAGCTGGTTTATTCTGGCATGTACCACAGTCCACCCCCAGCACCCCATACCTTCAACAAGATAACATGATGCTGAGAAATGCTTATGAAAGGGCTCAGCCACATAACACCAGAACCACACACTTAAACCTTGGCACAAAAAATATGGCTGACAAGCTTCTGGCGAGGCTTTATGCTGACTTTCCATTCCTCAGCCATTTCATAACCATCAACTGTCATAAAATGTGAGGAAGTGCCAGAGAGGGAGACACTTCCTGCTCATCTCTGCTGTGACTGCATGTTAATAAGAATGGAAGTTCACTTGGTCACCAAATAACCTCATCAATCAAAACGCTCTGTAAATAAACTCATCAATCTGGGACCAGTACATCAGTATATGAAGGGTGCTGCAAAAATGATACAGAAGAAAATAACTAATTGATCCAAAAAATATTGGATGTCCGTGCACTGCTCCAAGTGAAAACTGATACAAATAGCAGTAACAGAATAAACTGTCTGTGTTTAAGAAGACAAAGCAACTCTACGATCAGGTCCAAGCCTCTAAAATGTAAACTGACAGAATATTAGGATCACAAGAAACGGAATACCTCATATCGCATTACTGTCTTGAAATCACATAATGTGACACGATCAGGGGGAAAAATGTCGCATCATGTCATGATTTAGTAGTAGATTTAGTAACCTTATGAAAAGTCATCACTCCTCTGCCCCTATTTTCTCTTTTTGACATGAATGTATTGTTTGTAATCTCTTTCTTTCTCGTGATTTGTGATATTTATTAAAATGTGCACTACTGGCCTCTTGGCCAGGTCATCATTGTAGATGAGATAGAGATCTCAATGTTTTTTTTTTATTATTATATCACCAGGTTGAATAAAGGTTGAATAAAGGTTAAATAAAAGGTAAGATGGGAATAGATCCAGCGTGAGGAGCACTTACAGCTGAAGAAGTGACAATAAATAACATCATCATCCTGGAGGAAATTCTCAAATTTTATAGAATGCAGAGTGCAGAATTTCTATTGTGGAAGCAATTTAATGCCAAGTTTGGATTCAGCATTAAATATTCTGAAAAGCACTTCCTGGGTGGTTTTAATTGGGAGCACAGTGAGTGAACACACCTGCCATCAAATCCATGTGATTTCCACAAAACCAGAATAAGCTCACTTATTCCCCAATTCCTGTCTGAAATGGGACTAATCCTGCTGCACTGCCGGAACAATGCCTAGAAGGCAACACTCTGGGTGTGTGTGTGTGTGTATGTGTGTGTGCTTGTGTGTGTGTGTGAACTCGTACATCAGTTTATGTAGTTAAACCTGAGAGGTGTGTTGGCGTAAAGGTGTTGTCTGCATGTGACCCACGGCACTAACGTACGGTGGCCGACAGGGGCAAACGCACTGCAAACCCCAAAACACCAGCAAATGAGAAAACACCGGCAAACAAGAAAACACCGGCAAGCAACAAAACGCCAGCAAGTAACAAAACGCCAGCAAATAGAAAACACCAGCAAATAAGAAAACGCCAGCAAATAACAAAACGCCAGCAAAAAACAAAACGCCAGCAAGTAACAAAACGCCAGCAAATAGAAAACACCAGCAAATAAGAAAACACCGGCAAATAACAAAACGCCAGCAAATAACAAAACGCCAGCAAGTAACAAAACGCCAGCAAGTAACAAAATGCCAGAAAATAAGAAAACACCAGCAAATAAGAAAACACCAGCAAATAACAAAACGCCAGCAAGTAACAAAACGCCAGCAAGTAACAAAACACCAGCAAATAAGAAAACACCGGCAAGTAAGAAAACACCGGCAAGTAAGAAAACACCGGCAAATAAGAAAACACCGGCAAATAAGAAAACACCCGCAAATAAGAAAACACCAGCAAGTAACAAAACGGAAGTGCTCCGGGTCTGTGGGGGCGCTGTCGTGCAGGTCTTCGACCAACCTGTTGACTCGCAGTGTTGGAGTAGCATCCAGCTGCAGCCCCAGAGACCAACACCCTGGCGTGACAACAACACCCTGGCGTGATAATAGTGGTTTAATGTACGAGATTTTTTTTCTAAAAACTTTATATACACACTGAAACGAAACAAGAACGAAGGAAGAATATAAAAGTACGCTAGCCTGTCCATATATTGAGCGCCACAGCGGGGACAACGACCACCACCTAACCGCCTCCCTGGAGCCCCAGAGCGGATACAACAAGCACCACATACACACACCCCCTGGAGCTCCGCTGTTATACTTTTTTCACTGTTTTACACATTTTTCACACTATTAACTAATAAAACCTTGTCAGATATCAATGTTTCTTCCCTTAATTACTACTCACTGTTTATTTGTAAAACTAACTAAACTAAATCTTAAAAATAAAATTTAAAAAATTGTCATGTCATAAATTTACAATAAAGGTTTCTATTTTTTATTGTTTGAACGGTGATTATTGTTGTAAGTTTGTTTGTAAAACTAACTAAACAAAATCTGTCACGAGGGTGTTGGTCTCTGTGGCTGCAGCAGGGTACAATCGCAGTGTTGGGTCAAAACTTTTTTTTTTTTACAAACTTTATTTAAACTTTTCCAGTACACATACAAATATACAAAATACTTTAAAGCGAATCCCGTACATTAAACCACTATTATCATGCCAGGGTGTTGTTGTCATGCCAGGGTGTTGGTCTCCTGGAGAGAAGTGCCTTGCTGCACACTGGGTCAGAGTTCAGAGGCATTGCTCAATGGAAGCTACCGCAAGACTGAATGCTACATCCATACGTTGTATGCTACATTTGCCTTGAAGGTATAACAGAGACAAGGTACAAGAGAGAGTTAAAAGTAATAAAGAGTTTTCCAGTTCAGTCAGATGTGAACCTGTGGTTGCACCACTGCTGGCCGTCCCCTGGCTGCAGTGGTCAGATGGTATTAAGGCTACATAAGAGAGATGAATGGCTGCTGACAGGCTGAAGAAAGACCAAAGCATATTATCTTTGGTTTTTCCTTGACATCTTTGAGTTGTAGGAAGGTGGTGGAGGCAGTGATTTTGCATGTGTGTGTGTATAACTATTTGGAAGGTTTACACTGGTGGAATTAACTGCTGTGGTCTCTGTCCGGATCCTGAGTTCATGAACCCCCCCCTCTTCTTCAACAAGCTGCTCTTTGTCTCTTTTTTGCCTCTAATTTGATGAGCAGTGTGTTTGCCCCTACTGTTTCACTTTCTACTATTATTTTAGTGGTACTATTACAACACAGAGCCAACGAAACATATAGTTAACTTGTCAAAATGATGAGGTTTTCACAGTTACTATCAAGAGGAAAAAGTCTAAAATCTGTTTGACACACAGCTTGATTAAGTGCACAGAAAGCTGCTTGGTAAGACTGAGGAGAAATTCAGTATGTATAATTTATAGCAGCGCTACGTCCATTGGAAAAAATAAAACTCAAATAGCATGCCAATTAAGTTATTTTCTCTGGTGTTTGGAGGCCCGTGCTTATTTAGATAGAGGAGGTGCAGAGAAGGTTTGGCCTGAAGCCCGACATCGAGCCTTGGGGCATGGAGATCCTCTAGGTTTCTCCTCGTGACCACTGACGTCTAAAGTTACGTGACATAGAGCTGCCTCCCTTCCTGCATCACATATTGTGAGACTTGTTTTACTGCCTGTTTGTTTTTGTTTCTGGGTGTGTGCGACTTTGGGTTTTGCTTGTGTATCTTCAAATAAGTACATGAAAACTGCTGAGATAGACATATATACATGTATATGTGTATGTATTTTTCCCGGGGCAAACGTCCTGACATTCCTGTTCCCTTTTAACTTCTGATCAACAGTGATGGACAGTTACTTTGTACCTGACACAACTGGATTGCCCAGATCTGATAAAATCCAACTGTATGGTACATAAAGGCCTAAAATAATATCTCCATCAAGTAATCCATCATGTTCTTACATTTAGCTACATGTGTGCTCTGAAACCACTTTCTAAGAACTTGAAATGATTGCACAAATAAGGAAGCGCATTGCATTCATTTCACACACACACAAAAAAAAAATTCTGAGTAATTATTTCTATTTTTGTGATTAATTTCTCTTTTGGTTTGTTTTTCTGAGTTATTCCTTTTTGGTAACGCTTCCTTTTACAGTCCCCTAATTACCAGGTATTTATTTACCTGGTCAATTCATGGTAACACAAAAGTGTGACTAGGTAATTACCAATGGTTACCATATATTTACTGGGTAAATAGCTAGTAATTAGGGGACTGTAGCTATCTGCTTATTACCAGCTTATAACCCAATAATACACTAAAATGTACCATATAGTTACCAGGTAAATAGACAACATTTTGGCCATAGTTGCATTGTACTTATCTTCTTATTACCCGCAGTAATTACCCAATAACACACAATAATTGACTATATAGTTACCAGGTGCCCAGTATGTTGGCAATAGTTTCATTGTATTTACTTTCTTATTACCATTGGTAATTACTTAGTAACACTTTTGTGTTACCATGAATTTACCAGGGGACTGTAAAAGAAAGCATTACCTTCTTTTTATCTGTTTTTCAGAGTAATAGTTCAGGAGTATTTTTTATTAGAGAGCATTTGAAACAATAAATGCATTCCTTTATTGAGAGCTCCATTTAATGGTAACAACATGGACACCTTGTTTAGTTCAATCAAGATTTACTTTGATCTGGGTTTAAAGAAGATCGTCCTGTCGACTTTACGCAGGCATGGGAGTCAATTGCAGGTGGAAGGTTCCTGCGAGAGTTCAGAGTATCTCAGTATTTCCTGAAAAAAGATTACCACGGAAAACAAAATAAAAAATTACTCAGAAAAACAGGAAAATAATTACTTAAAAAAACAAAGCAAAAAATGTATTTAAATGTGTGCACAAAACATTATGTACACAAGAGAGCTACAGAAAAGAATGAAAATTAAAATTAAGGAAAAGGTAAGACAAATTAAATGGTTAATATAAGTTAATATAAGTTATTGAGAAATGGATGACACTCTGAAGGCATAGCGCAGGGATTTCAACACTGGCACAGGAACAGTGACTCGTTTTTGTTGTTGTCAGTCCTTTTCTGTTTAGCTACAACCTACAAGCTTCAATTTTCCGGAGGAAAAAAAAAAGACTGCCTTAGGGGGAAGCGACAGACTGCTGCCCCATGTGATGCTTGGCACCATCATTTGCCGAATGGCACTGCCAATCTGGGCCCCATCATGGGACCCACCTTTAGAAAGAAACCCCCCACTGTGTGGCACAGATGGGATGTTGTAGAGATGGAACACTTGCTTAGTGCATCGATTCACACTGACCTCATGTTATTTTACAACAGAAGGGGAATCAAAATATAATTCATTCATAAGGAATATTTCATACTGACAGCAACAACTCTAGTGTTCTTTTTCACTGCAGCCAGAAGTGAAAACAAATGGGTCTGTTGAGACTCCTCCGTAGTTATTATCTGCATGCAGAATAATTGTAGTATAACAGGAACGATGCATTTGAAGACACTTCTCTGCAGCTGCATGTTCCCTATCGATGCACGGAGAATCAATTCCAGGTCCGTGTCAGCCCACATACATGATGGAGGTTGTTTATTCCCCTACAATGCAATTATTTTTGGATGATTCACACACAATGTGCCTGAGTTCATATTGTACAAAGCTGCTGGGAGACAAAACAAGATAAAATTTTCCTTTAAAAAAATGTTTTTAATAAATAATAATAATAATAATAATTATTAAAAAAAGATGCCAACAACAGCGCAGACCTACACAAAGGTTTTAAAAACTTTGTCATCGAATTGCATTTTGAGGCCCTGAATCCAGAGTATTTTTTATTAAAGGTCTCATATTATACCCTATTCAGTTCAATCACCCTGCAAAAACAGCCCTGTTTAGAACGCTCTAGTAGTAGTAGTATCTCTTTAAAGCGGACCTAGACCGGAAGTTCCAATTAACGCTGTTTGTATCTGCGTCATTACCTTGTTTAAGAAGCCCTGAAGGTTCTAAACAAACATTTCAGCCATGAAATGTTTGTACAATGTACAACACATGAAAACGCTGTGTTTTATTGTAATCTCGGGCTCAGCGAGATCTCTTAATAAACCCGGTCCGGTTACTTAAACACCGGTTCTCCGGAGCAGCAGATCGTCCTGCTCCTGGCACTAGTCCGGGCACATCCGGTTGCGTATATTGAACCGCAGAAGAAGAATAACGTCCGTTGTGGAGGTGTTTCACAAGTGTCTTCTGACACTTGTGAAACACCTCCACAAAACAATGTTTTGATAATGAGTTGCAGTGCATCCACCGTTCCAGAGGGGGGAGCTGCGATTCTGAGAGCGGGTGTACTTCCGGGTACTGGCCAATCAAAGACTCTGCCTTCTGGGTGAGAGAGTTGAGTCTCAAGTCTCGTGGCTGGGAAACAGCGTCAGAAAAGAGGATTTATATCGGTTCATTTACAGCAACTAGGAGGTTTTTGACCATAAAACAAGTTAATATATGTAAGTAGACCTCCAAAACTAACATATATGTGCAACAGGACCACTTTATGTGAGCTTTAACAAAAAAAAAATAAAAAAAAAATAGAAAAGTAAAACGAAACTTAAGGGACAAGAAATGACATCAGCCACAGAGGCTACTGGGAGCTAACAGAAAAAAAAGAGTTGATTTTGCATAATATGGGACCTTTAACTGAAACAGCAGCTGCGTGACAGCATAAAAAATACCCTGGTACATGAGGCCATTTGCTCATGTCGTCTTCTGTTATACTATACAGGTGTGGAACTGACCTGCCATTTCTACTTGTTATTGATTCCTTAAAAAACTGTGGACAGCATGTAATGTTACACTTACAGCTAATGTGTCATTTTAAGGATGCTGTCACATTAAGGTCCTTGTTTTCCAGCGGTCATTGATCACATGGTCATGGTCATAGTTTGAATTGGCCATCTGGTTTTTGTTATTTTGCATAGTAATGCGCTGTTTCATCGTTTGCATCCGCTGATGTTGAGCCTTACATGATATTATTTTACCCAGTCTAAGGCTGGGGCATTGTGGATTTGCAAGTTATTTAAAAATGATCGGTAAACATCTTGACGGTCTGTGTCAATGTGGGAGTTTGGAAACAATTCACATGTTTTTTCCCCTTTCCTCATGTAATAGATACATAAGCCAGCAGCAACAGTTGTTGGTGTTCTCTCATTTTCAGTGAAGTCCATTTTTTGCTGTGGAAAACAATATTACATACTGCACTGCACGCACGCACAGCAATACAAAGAACTGATTCTGATAAAGAAATTACCCCTATAATCAGAGAAAGACTCAAGTTGTATACTGATGGGAATCTGACCTATACCAGGTTTCATTGATCAATACCAAAATATAAATAACTGTAAAAACAATGCCACAGTTTAAGGGCCAATTCCAATTCCTATCTTAACCCTAAATCTTAACCCTCAAGCTCAACCCTCATCTTAACTGGCCATCAAAACCAAGTGTTGAGGATTATTTTGTCACTTAGAAATGGGACACCCCTTAAATGCAGATATGTCTTCAGACTGTGGGGGGCAGAATAACGTGAAAGCTGCGTCCAGTCTGTCAACTCCAAAAAAGAAGCAGAAGAACACATTTACGTCACGATTATTTATTTTTATTTTATTTCAGTCAAGTTATTAGGTTGTCAGTTAGTTAAAAGATGATACTCATACAAATACCACAACCACGGACATATTCAGCTGACAGTTACCACACACCACGGCTTATTGAAAAGTAAACGATAGCGAACGATCGCGTGTGCGCACCGGCCGGCTATTGACAAAAGATCGTAAAATAATTGTTACGCAACAATGATGTCAGTAATCCATAATATGGGTCTAAACTAAGATAATACAATGGTTTTCATAATTTTTATATCTCTTTTAACAAAGAAAATACTTCATTTGTAGCGCACTCGCTTCGCTGCTTTCAACGCCATCTTTCTTCTGTGAAAACACACGATGTATTCTGGGTAGCCCTTGCTCCCAAGGGTCGTGTCGGAAAATCTCAATATTGAGAGCGATACAGTCCTTTAACTCGCCCCTCAACTTAATTTTTCTGAGAATCGGGACAGCACTTGCACTAGCGGGAGCGCGCATTTTTGAGATTGAGGGTTAAGATTGAGGGTTAAGCAAGGAATTGGAATTCACCCAAAGTCACATTATTTCTAACTTGAGAACAGTTAGGAAATGAAAATATTAGTAAATGCCAAAGTGCAGTTAACTTGCATGTTCTGCTTCCTAGCTGTCCTGCCCATGATGACAAGGCTGCTGGCGTCAGGCAATTAAGTTTGACCTTGTGTTACGTTACTTACGGCAGCCATCAAGGCGAACAAGCCCTTCACGATGTGGGCTCACTTTACCAAATTTAGCGTGAATAGAGTGAGGCAGAGCAGCATTTCTGCTGCTTTTAACGGAACTGCAGTATTAATGGTGCTCTGACGCTGATGGAAACTTGACTGATGGTATCACTCATTATGGTTAGTTGCTACTCAATAAAGACATTGTTGGCATCACCTTCAAGAACTCCAAATAGCAGTGTGAATGCCAAAAGAGAGAGTTAGAAATATAAAGGTTTTTACCAATTTATGGAAATTGGCTGATTTATTTTCTGAGAACATGAAGATGAAAGTTCCAGGGCTCCTGGTTCCTACGCATGGAAAAGTATGGAATTTAATTTGAGTAATTTCCAGGTCTGGATAAGTATGGAAAAACGGAATAAAGTATGGAATAGTATGTTGTTTCCAGACTATTATCTCACTTTCTAAAATTAAATATATTAATTAGTGCTGTCAAACGATTAAAATATTTAATCACGATTAATCGCATTAATGTCATAGTTAACTCACGATTAATTGCAATTAATCGCACATTTTTATCTATTCTAAATATCCCTTGGTTTCTTTTTTTAGCATCATTTTCCCTCATTTTAATACTCTTATCAACATAGAAAAGTGGATTGGCTTGCTTTGTGTAAATGTTATTTGCATATTTGACATATACTGTAGTGTAGGGCTGACCAATTTATCGAAATGTATCTAAATTGCAGCTTACTGCAATTTCAAGACACAATATTTATAGTATAATATTTGTTCAAGCCAAAATCAAATTTTAGATGAATTATTATTACACATCTTATTCTACAGACTGAACCATGCTGGCAGACAAACTAATCTATGTTAAAGGCTAAACCTGGTGTGTGTGTGTGTGTGTGTGTGTGTGTGTGGGGGGAGCTGTGTATGTGTGTGCTGTTGGAGGTACGAGACGTTTGTGTGTGACGTCAGAGAGGAACGTAGGTGAAGCAGGAAGTAATCTGTTCCATGTGTTTATATTAGCGAGCTGCAGGTGAATATCACCATCACTCTGCATATTTTCAGCTCTTCCTCTCACTGTGATAGAGCCGCACAATAATAACAGAGGCTGTGAATCAGCCCGCAGTTCTGTGAATAAAGAGTCGTTCTTTAACGCAGACGAAATCCCGTGGTTTAATGTGTTGTTGCCGCAACGAGCTAATCCGAGCTGAAGGAGCTAGCGGAGAAGCGCACATCGCTGGCCATCCACTCAAAACGGAACATTTACTCTTTACTTACGCGAGCCGACTACTCTTTGACCGGCTCGCGCAGTGTGTCTGTTGTTGTATTTCCGGTCTATCTAGATCCGGCGTGGTGTTGTAGTTGTTCTAACGTTACTAGTTGCTGCAACTGCATGTCATAAAAATTACAAAGTTTGCTCGGCCAAAAAGAGCGTTAAAACAATTGATGCCGTTAAAATGGGTTCGTGTTAACGCGTTAATTAACGCGTTTAACTGACAGCACCAATATTAATATATACAAATCAAAACAAGTTACTAACACAACATAGCCTACCTGTAGATGATATGAAACAAATCAAGCTGGCGGTACATGGTGTCGAGTTACCATGGTTACTGTTACTGACTGCGATTCTCATGTATTTATTATTTTCCATGCGTGTCGTTGAGCCAGCTACCTATTGTCGGCTGCATGTCATAGGTTGATGCAAGTTTTCCGAGGGCTGGCTTCATGAAAAATAAGTGAAGGATTATAAATCCATTTATTTACATAATAAGCATCTAACAATTGGTATTCAGATGTTTAATATTGACTGAAAAATCCTCAGAGAAGTCTGTGAATTTGAGTCTGGAAAAGTATGGAATTTTGAAATGGAAAATGTGTAGGAACTCAGTTCACTTTAGGATAAAAAGGGGGGCAAAGTATAGTTAGGAGTTAAAGAGAGTAGCTGTCCTTTTCTGATTTATCCCTCTCGTTTTATTATGGGTAGGACAATATTTTCAAATTGTTTATTAAACACTATAAGCTTATTTATTGCAGTCTACCGAGACAGCTATAGCACTCCTGCAGGACTGAAGATCCATTAGAAGTAATATGGAGCTGTTAAAGAGTGTCCCCCTCCTCACAGAGGGACACTTCACATAGATTAACAGGTGGCTGTGTGTGTGTGTGTGGGTGTAATTCTATATTGTCTTTCAATTCATGGCTCTTTCATGTCAGGTGCTTTTGTTCCTAAAGTGTTTTTCAGTACATGCCACACACTATTAATTCACTTGTCACCGGTGGGAAGTGTCTGTCCGTGCGCGTGTGCATGTGTGTCAGTCATTTAGCCACCAGACTCCTCTGTGACTAGATGCTCACAGCAGCAGCTTTGTTGAGATGCGTATAACCATCGCAGGATAACAGGGTGCCAGTGGTTCTCTGTCTGTCTGAGCTTCAACCATGTGTGTCAACATGAATCATTACACTTCTCATCTCTTATGCTGCCTGTGGATACACAGAAACACAGAAACACATTATCACCCCAGTGTGCTATGTTGAAAACAAACTGTGACACCCAGGACATTCACTTTCAGCACAACAGCTTGCCTGTTGGGTCATATTGTAGTTGAGCTTCGCTATGGCCCATTTACATATTTCTGGCAGAGGGAAGTCTATATATCTACATATCTATATCTGGCCTGAATAAAGGTCACATCTCGAACTGTTAGTTAGGCAGCCAAGTGACTTAAAGAAACTTTTGTGGCATCTATACCCACTAGGGTTGGGTACCGAAAGCCGGTACTTTTTGTACCGATACGCATTGGTACTACCGAGTACTGGTTTACTTTTAATGAATCGGTGGTAAATGTTGGTACTTGAAATGTCTGGAAGAGCGAACGAGAATGTGAGAGCTGTGTGGCTAACTTTCGGCCGGTTAGCTCACAGTCCACAGCCGATTGTGTAAACACTTGTTTGAGACAAGAGACAAAGGGCAGACAAAAAAGAAGAAGCGCTAGTTGTGGAAGATAGAGGTCTTGTTCTATATTTATTTCTAACTAACATTTATGTATGTTTATTTAGTTACTGTTCTCAAATCTTCTTAATAAAACTGATAAGTGTACTTTGTTTTACAACTGAAAAACATTTTAAAAGTACTGACATAAAGTACCGTTACCAAATTACAGATACCGATACCGGTACCGTAATGCTTCAATTACGAACAGTACCCAACCGTAATACCCACTGACTTCGGGTACCTGACAGCCTTTGTATGTACACAACTGTGTGCAATATTATGTTTGTCTTTCTGATATGATTGAGTGTCTGAAAGTGTGTGGCACTATCCCCATATTGAATCATTATCGCACCTCTTTATGATAACCTGCTAGGATTTAAATGAGAAAAAGACAGGCCAAAATAAACAGCCTGAATGCTAATTTGATGCTGGAGCAGAGAACTGCCTAATATGTTGATCTTAAAATGCCTTTTCTCTATTAATCAGAATTTCCCATTGGTTTTTCTCTTATGTTCCTATAGGGAGGAACTGTGAACTGATACATATTAAACACTTGATGTTTAATACAAAGACTGCCATATTTCATTAACTCTAGTGGCCTTCGTAGCTTTAATAATTAAAAAAAATAATTATTCCACCAATCCTCGATATGTTGTAAACCATTGGGAGACACTTAAAACTCACATGCCAGCCTCACGATTTTGAGGCAGTAACCCACAAACGATCTAGCAAGGAACGAGCCAAAGACCAGATGAGTGACTGGAATAAAAACGCAACCCATACAGATAGAGTACAATCTATGATATCACATAACAGTAGTCTGGTTTGGGTTGACATCTGAATGTTTGGACATGAAAAAAAAAATGGAATTCTTATTTGAGGTTTATAGTGCCATGAGAGTACACATTGGAAACATGTGTGGTCTCAGTATGAATCAAACCTCTAACCCTGGCAGAGTAACCACTGTACACTGGGTTTTATAGAGAGAAAATAGCGCATGAAGCAACCAACAGTACAATAGTGAGAGCAGCAGTGTGTGCAAACACTGTTGCCCATGTAAAAAAAATCATATTTCTGTCAGTGCAGCTGAATCCACAAAGTTGTTCAATTGTGTTCAGATGAGATGGTTTCAGCAGCATGCAGTAAGTAGATTATGTGCAGATTATTTAAAAAAATCGATCAATCTGGCAATTTTCTTGGTTTCCCAGACCTCAAAATGATGAAAACCACTATTAATAATTGCAGAAATGATTCACATTTAGGAAGCTGAAGAATCAGAGTTCTTTTATGAGACAGGAAAGGAGTAAGAAGAAAAGGTGGTTTGGGCTTAGTGATGTGAACAGCTTGTCTAACTTTGGCTCCGTCTCTACAGATCAAAAGATGCAGACAGTGGGGGCAACTGTGAGAAGCAATAACCATGTCAGAAGCATGAACGACCACCTCCTGTGGTCAAGACACAGAGAAAGGGTATATAAACAAATACTTTACAAAAAAATCAGCTGTAACACATGGTAGAACTAAGCTACAGGGGGCTACTTTACACATTTTAATGCCACATGTTTAATAACAGAAACTATGAAAGGTTCTCTTTCCAAACACCAAGATAGCTTGATACAGCCACCAAAACATGAAATAGACATTGACTGATAGACTTGGTGCTTTCTTATCTGTTCACCTGATGCCTGATCCTCTGTCTCCCTGTCTCTGTCCACCGCTTTGTGTATCCATCTCTGTTGCCCTCTTTTCTGTGACTTGTTCCTGTTGTTCCGACACACATGGCTACACTCATGCACAAAAGTAAATGCCAAGGCAGCTCACCTTCATGCTGCCCACAGGTGATGCGTGCATGGCATTTTGTCAACATGACAGCTGAAGACAGCCTCCATAAACTCCTTCTGACAGAAGCAGATGGTCTTACGGTTCACTATTCGATACACCACACTGAATCCCAGTCCAGTTTCTATACTCCGTCAGTCTGCACAGCACTCCTCCGTGTTTGCAACAAACGCTACATGGTGTTGGTTGTCAGCTGGCATGTCGCAATGAGCCTTACTAAATCACTTAGGTGGATGTCATAGTCTGGGTTTCACTGTATTTCACTGTATTCCATGAAAAATCTGCTGGGGCTCCTCTGCCTTCTACTGTAATGTGTTTCTCCTTGCTGGTGGTTTGGAACATTAACATTCAAAAGTGAAAGCTCCAGAAGCCACTCTTTGTCTTTCAATGACAGATTATAACCCAAGGCCAGTCTAAGTCTAAGACACATCACCATTTTTCTGTGAATAATCACCTCAAGATTAAACCCAACCATGTATTAAAGAGTAAAATCTTAAGCTTCAGTAGCCTCTAGAGGTTGCAATGTTCTTTCCATTGTGAGATTTTGACAAACCCACTAAGTGTTCTTAAATCCCTACTTGCTGTGAGGTTAAAAATGGAAAGTTTTACTATGCTTCGAGGAAAGGCCTTGGGGAGACCAAGGTCAGTATACTTAACAATTTAATGGCAGTGGTAGATTGGCTTGGTCATAAGGGGTCTTAGAGATCATAGTTGACACTTTGACCTTAGGTCATAAGGGACAAGCAATATTACGCTCCGTTATCATGCACTGATTAACACTCTAATGGGTACAGTGTGTGTAGAGATTCCTTCCTGTGAAGTAAGGCACTGACTGTGGATGTACCGAATCAACTTTTAGCTATTTTGACTCTCCATTCACTGGTGTTCGGCAATTTTGGTATACAGTATGCAAGTGCTGTATATTTCCCCAGCTTTAGAAATCAATTTGAATATTTTGAGATAGGACTTCCTTGGCTGCTAATAGTAAAACACTAGATGGTTATCATCATGCAGACGGATAAAACAGTTTAATGGGGATAGCTCAGTCAGTGTAACCTTTGTTACTAATACCGACTGTCCAACTAGAACTAGTACTGCTCAAAGCACTATAAGATGGATTCACCTTTCTTCATTAACCTTTAGATCAACCTGAATCACTCTTACTTTGGAGGATGTTCCACATTTAGGATCTTGAACACGCTTTACCTCACAAGCAAAGGAGACATTGAAATGCAAATTAATGTTATTGAGGGACAGTACATTTTCCTCATTGACAACTATGACCCTTCTCTATTTCAAAGAGGAGCAACTATCCCAATTGGTTAACGTATATATATTTAACAATATAATTAGCAGGAGTTTATTAACTGCTGCAGTCTGCTTTAACCTTGAACAGTTCTGCTGCTGATAAACCTCACTAGGAACCATCCTAATGACCTCTTACTTCCAGTCTTGGATTCTCTCCAAAAAACTCTCCCCCGAAGTCCAGTCTATTTAAACAGTTAGCTTTCCGGAATAATGAAGACATAGAGATCCATCAAAGATAAAGTAGGGCTGAGGAAGATGGGACAGTCAAGTAAAGTTTGCCTATTTGCCTATTGACCGACTAGAAGGTTTGGCTACATGCATTTGGCATACATTTAATACTGTGAGAGCAGGATATAACAAACTGGTACTGGTAAATTATTCCACTTTGTCCATGGTTCAGAGGCAAATTATTAATCGCCTTTGTGTGAATGTCACTGAGGGGGACAAGGAAAATAATGATACTTTTCTGATAAATGTACAAAGAGACAGAAAAAAGGGCAATGTTCGAATTTTGATCAAAGCATTTAAGTGATTGGCGCTAATCATCATCTAACAAATAAAGATGTGTGCCACAAATGGAGATAATATAAAACTGTGTTGTCTTTGGTTAGACGTACTGTTTAAATGAAAAATTGATCAGCTCTGTTAAATATTAACACATCACTGCCTTTCAATCCATGAGGACTTTGCTGATGTACTGTATGTGTGGAGCCAAAACGCAAAAGAAATAAGAGGATTTAGTGACTGACTGCATAAATTGCTCATTGCTAATTTTCTCCCAGCGAAAGGGCCCAGAGAACGAGTGACAGGGATCGACTGTATATTCTCAAATCTCTAATAAGCTTGTAATCTGTTTAACGCCATGAGAGGTGACTCTGGTGAAATCTGGATCCAATGATAATAAAATGCCAGGTGAGCTCCACTGAAAAGCATTAAAGGTCCTCTGATGAGTCACATGGGTGACCCCCTATCTCTAAAATGCAACAGTGTTACAGCAATGTGTCTCATCTTCACCTTTCCTCTGAAGCATGACTTTAATAGAATCTCTAAATTTGCATGTTTTTATACATTAGTAATAGGAAACCATCCACCTTCCAAGCAAGACATGAACCTTTTTGTCCAACCAGCAGCTGTCACACCCTTTCATGTGTGACCTGTCATCTATATTTCTACTGGTTAATCTGGGATCTTGGAGGGTGGTGATTCCTTATTGGGGTGGGGGTGAACAAGAAGAAATGAGGAATGAGTGAAATAGCCTGTGTCACAGGCAAATCACATCCGGCTTAACTGTCATTTGAGAGGTAAATTCTGCAAATGAGCTCATCTTGAGCGCTTCATGTATTGTAATGCCAAGTCTCAATTCTTTAAATATGAATAATCCCTTTACAATATGCAAAATAACCTAGAGGGATTATATTTAAAAAAAGAAAAAGAAGAATAAAACAAAGCAAAAACATGTGAAAGTCAACCAAAAGGAAGGTGGGGATGTGGCTCAAAGAGAATGAAAAGGAGTATTTTTATTCGAGTTTTTGATGGAAATCTGAGAATTTGTCCACTGTTCTTGGGTAACAAGGTCACTTTCAGGTTTGTTAACAAAACTTTAGAGGAAAAAAAACAAGAACGCTAATTCATTGACTCAGCAGTAACACTGGTCTTGCTCTATGATAGAGGTCAGTAGTAACTACTGCTCACAAAGCTCAAAGGAAATGAACAGTGAGAGTAGTCGCTGATGCCAAATGAAAGAAGATTGCATACATTGCTCCACAGTACGGGTGGATTAATCAGTGTGTGGGAAAACTTGAGGTAAAAAGGTGACTATTAAGTGATTTGCATGTGATAATGAGCTCAAGGAAACGTGCAACACAATATTTCAGTTTCATCAAATTTGTCACATTAGCAATAAAGAGGAGTTTGTCTCTTTGACATTGGTGATTGCATTAGGAAAGCTTACACAGGTAAACAGCTACAAGACTTGATTTACTTACTTGTAAAGGCATCGGAAGTCTGTATTTAACCTGTAACCATCTCCTTATATAAAGTGGTAGATGATGGAAGGATGATTGGAAAACAATCAGACACAGCCTTACATCGTTACATGGCAGCAGCAAAAAAGAGAATAACAACTCAATATCCCTGTTAACAGTTAAAAGTTGGAAATGGCTCAGGTATCTCTATAGAAGCCAGCTTTCAATTGTGGTTTGATTGCTCAAGAAGGGTGTTAATATAGGTCTGAGGTCTATAGTGACAACACTGACATTATGGCAGACTTAACAGCTCCCTCAATATCAACCAATTACATTTTTTTTTTTTGACTAAAATTAGCCTCTGAAAAGAAGATCCATTTGTAATTCTGAAAAAGAAGAGGCCCACACTCAGGTACAGTTGAGCCAAGAGGAGCTGCCTGGTTGTAAAGTACATATGAGTTGTAGTTCAGAGATAAAAGTGAAGAACCTATGTCCAGATGGAAATGGAGCTTCAGCAGATATTAGCAAAGAGAAGATTTGTACTGCTCCTGTGGGCATGACTTCATAAATTCTCTATACCTTTGATTAAACTGGCCAAGTGTGAGTGCAACGATTCAAATCTATGTACTGAAGAACAGAAATGTCGGTGATATATCACTTGCTGTCATGTCACTCTAGGGTTTTATGGAGAGCAAATGAGCCCTTTCATATTACAAGGCAGAAAATACATTGCTAAGTTCACTCTGCAAGGTCACTTAACTACAGCTCACACATCATGTGCATTGTACGTGCCTGAAACTGGATAAGTAGACATCATCATGCATTATTAAGCAGTTGTGGTCTATCAAACCTTAGTGCCTCCCCTGAGCAACTCTCTGACTTGTCTAAAATGCAAAAGAGATGCAGGTAAGTGTTGATTACAATAGTAAGGCTCAGAGAAGGACATGTAGTTTATTTCTCCCATCTGTGGGGCTTGGCAGAGCTGCTATTCCCCACAGTAACAACTGGCATGAAAATAGATGTGGGACAAAACATCTATCACTCACAAGACTGAGTTCTTGATTGACCGCCACCTGTCCAAGCTGTTTATGAAAACTGAAATTCAATTCACGCGAGTCTCTCCTTTGCTCAATCTGAAACGTACATGGTTAAACAGCCAAAAAGAACATTTGTCCTCTAATGGGTTCTGGGAGACCTGATTAGTGTGCAGGCGATAGGGTACATCTACAGGTGATGTTGTATTATGAAATGATGATTTCATTTGCTGCCCTCCAGCAACAGAAATGCATTAGGACCAGTGGAAGGGGGGTAGCTGGTTCTCTTGCTCTTGTATGCTCTTTATATACTCTTTATACTAATCCATGCTTCACAAGGACCGACTGCTCTTGCTTCAGAAAAAAAGAAAAAATGAAATATGAAACCACTATGTGTACTCTGTCACGTATGTTAAATGGAGGGTGAAAGTGAATCCATCAACCAATTAGGTGTTAATAGAGAAGTAAGAAGTTCACTCAGCCATCAGCCTGGTATATTAAAAAAATAAAATGTGATATATGACTTTGTGTCTCTATCTACATAGGTCTATATTCAAGAATACATAATAAAAATAACAACTTTACTAAAAACTGCTGATTATATTCGTCCATATCACTGAAGGGCTAATGGAAAATCTTAATTAATGCAGAGAATCAAATCAAACATTACACATTACATGTGGCATTTCAATACTTACAATCTTTTTGCACAACAGTAACCCCCAGTCAGACTAGATTTAATTTTAATTTTATCTGTTGATTATTTCCTCAGTTAATCAAGTAGTTGTTTGAAAAATGTTCACTGGTGTTTTCCAAAACTTGGAAATGATGATGTCGTCGAATGTCTGGAATGTGATCAGTATTTTTCCTATTGTTCCATAATGTCATCTCTACCAACACAACAAATATGTTTGTAGAGGGGGCAAAATTAAAGGTACATTACATGACTTTATCTGATTATTGTGACCAAGTCAAAACTACATACAATTATGTTTTTTCATTTATTTTTAAGCCTGATGGGTGGGGCAAGGGGTTTAAAAGGGGCCTCATGGAGGAGTGTATGGGTTGGTAATGGAGAAGGTAACACCTGGATTTGCAAGCTCGGGTGTGGATTTTTGTTTGTTGCGTATGTGAAGAGTTATTGGAGAACGGTTTTTTACTTACATTTTTGTAAATATCTAATTTATTCACCTGCAAACATTTTTTCCACTGTGTTCACCTTGGGAAGTTGGGACATTAAAATGACCGTAACTCAAGTCAGTCAATTGCACCATCATTGTTTTTCTTGTATTAGAGGAGTTATTAAAAGAACCCCCTGACAATTATCAAAATGTTGGTGATTAATCTATTAATCATTTAATAATCGGTTCATTGTTGCAGTCCTACAAAATAACACAGAAAGGTCAGTGCCCCGTGACATGAGGCGACGGCAAGCGAGAAACAGATTGCGAAAATATCTCATCACCAGATGCCCTTTTATGAGCAAAGCAAAGCAGCAGAGACAGCAGGGATGTGTTGAGAGTCTGACTTGATATAAAGTGCAAGATAAATAGTTGTTTGACAGTGGCATTTTAAAAACCCCCATGGCTTTCACATAAACACTAAACAAATGCATCAGCATTTAAGATTCATTCTTTGAATGAATCTTAAATGCTGATGCATATTGAGGACATTTTCTTCGGTAAAATGTCAGGTAGTTGGATGACATTTCACACACCTGTGTTTATTACAAGCACGAGCATTTTGAACCTGCATATGTAAGCACTATTACTATTTACATCATTAGTCAAAGGCACGTTTTACAGCCTCAAGGAAGTAGTGTGCCATCAAGCTTAAGTTTCTACTTAAATAATAATATGGTTGCTTGATGGGATACACAACTGCTGTGGCTTGAAACAAGTAAAAAAGTGTGTTGTGCTTGGTTCTGCCTTGGTCAGGTATGAGATTAAGGTCAATTATCATCATAAAATTGTCATTTAGTTGAATGGTATGACCTTCTGTGCTCATTGTTAAAGGTCACATAGAGTGGTCCTGTTGCACATATATGTGAGTTATGGAGGTCTACTTACAAATATTAAGTTGTTTTTATGGTCAAAATCCTCCTAGTTGATGTAAACGAGCCGATTGAAATCTGTCCTTTTCGAAGCGCTTGTCAGTCGCGCTATTTCAGCCATAAATCTCGCCCGAGAAGACAGAGTGTGTTGTGATTGGCCAGCCAGTGTAGAGCCTTCCCACCTGTGTTGTGATTGGCCAGGTATCTGGAAGTGACGTAATCTATCACGTCAGCTCTCAGAAGCGCAGCTCCCTCTCTGGAGCGGTGGATGCATTGCTACTCATTATCAAAACATTGTTTTAACAGTGTTTAAAAATAGCTTCGTCACGACTCCCCGCCGCAGTCCCTTTATGACTTTAAACCGGAGTCAGACCCAGTGTCAGAAGACACTGTTGCTCGTGAAACACCTCCACAACGGACGTTATTCTTCTTCTGCGGTTCAATGTACGCAACCGGATGTGCCCGGACTACCGCCCGGAGCAGGACGATCGGTTGTTCAGGAGAACCGCTGCTTACGTAACTAGTACGGGATTTTCAGTGATCTCGTTGAGCCCCGAGATTACAATAAAACACAACGTTCTCAGCAATGGCTGAACTGTTTGTTTCGAACCGTCAGGCTTCATAAACAAGGTAATGACGCAGATACACACCAAAAAAAACAGCGATAATAGGAACTTCCGGTCTAGTTCCGCTTTAAAGGTATGCAAAATCAACGTTTTAATCATTTAAATCCTTATATTTGGGACTCTGGAGGTCCTATCAGTCACCAAAGTGTGAAAAAAGATGGCTCACTCATGTTTTTGTGGTCCTCCTCAGTCTAAGTACAGGAGATAAAACAAGCAATGTTGACCTCCGCGCTCACTGGGAAGTCATAATGCACTAAATTCCTGGATTGTTGTCTCACGGAGCTCCACTTTGTCTGTAAAACACGCGAGAGTGCTGGCGAGGGCAACGGTATCCGAAAACCGGAAGTCCGGGAAGTCTGCGAAAAGTTCTATTCTTGGCTCCACAGTGCAGCACAGAGTCCTACACAAACTTCCAGCCTCTGAGGATTTTTCTGTCCAGTGTATACATGTTATGACGGCATTGTGCCTGCTAGAGCCTGCATATGATCACGTTTCCAAATGCTAACTGTTGTTAGCTCCCAGTAGCCTCTGTGGCTGATATCATTTCCTGTCATTTAAGTTTCGTTTTACTTTTTATTTTTTTTTATTATTAAAGAGACACTATTAAACAGAGAGTTCTGAAGAGGGCTGTTTTGGCAGGGTGATTGAACTGCTGTAGTGCTTCATCCTTTTGACCAAAGCATGTCACGTGTCACATGTTCATTAGCACACCAGGGAACTAGTTTAACTTGGATAAATAGGATATACTATGGGAGCTTTAAAGCGGAACTAGACCGGAAGTTCCAATTAACGCTGTTTTTAGTGTGTATCTGCGTCATTACCTTGTTTATGAAGCCCTGAAGTTTCGAAACAAACAGTTCAGCCACTGCTGAGAACGCTGTGTTTTATTGTAATCTCGGGCTCAGCGAGATCTCTGAAAATCCCATTATATTTACGTAAACAGCGGTTCTCCTGAACAGCACATCGTCCTGCTCCGGGCACTAGTCCGGGCACATCCGGTTGCGTATATTGAACCACAGAAGAAGAATAACGTCCGTTGTGGAGGTGTTTCACGAGCGACAGTGTCTTCTGACACTGGGTCTGACTCCAGGTCAAAGTCATAAAAGGGACTCCGGCGGGGAGTCGTGAAGAAGCTATTTTTAAACACTGTTAAAACAATGTTTTGAGAATGAGGAGCATTGCATCCACCGTTCCAGAAGGGGGAGCTGCGCTTCTGAGAGCTGGTGTGCCGAAAGTCACTTCCGGGGTACTGGCCAATCACAACACATTCAGTCTTCTCAGGCGAGATTTATGTCTGAAATAGCGTGGCTGACAAGTGCTTCAAAAAGCAACTAGGAGGTTTTTGACCATAAAAACAAGTTAATATACCGTATGTAAGTAGACCTCCATAACTAACATATATGTGCAACAGGACCACTCTATGTGACCTTTAAATATAAACTGTTCTTTATATTCAAACCATTGTTCACGCAATTCTGATTAAGCCTATCAGCTCTACACAACCCTCTCTAGGTTTACCGGTATAGCAATGTTAAGATAATGTGTCACCCAGCTAAAAAATCCACATTGCACAGTGATTTGTTTTGTCAAGACAGATGAAGGCAGCAAGGCACCAAATACATTTTGTTAGTGGAGTGAAACGAATGTTTCTGCAATCACTTCTAATGCTCAAAAAAAATATTTTCAGATGAACAGCATGTAAATAATATTATATTGTATTTTAAAATATTATATTATATTTCTGTTCATAAAGACCAAGCAGGCAGAATAATCCACAACAAAAATCATCAAACGTTATGCACTGCAGCTTTAAATAAGAACTACAGAGACATCCTTTGAAAATTCTCCTACATGATCCAAATCCTCAATTGACTAGTTTAATATCATTTACAAGCATACTGTCTCATGTCTCGCTGTAATAACTTCCTTCGGCCCGCTCTGTAGTCACTTCATGAGCTCTGCAAAGACCTTTGTGTAGGCCTCTTATTATTCCAGTCAGATCCTTGCTGGATATCTTCAGTAATTACACTGAAGCCGGCATAGCAGGTGTCTGTATAATGAAAGAACAGGAGCATGCACTTATTTCCACCATGCTGAGGAAGCAATGGCTCATGAGGTTTATCTATTTGCATAATGAGCGCAGATTCGTGGACAGGCAAAATGGGATCAGCCCCTGAGAGTGGCCAGCACAATGTAGCCAAACTACTACAGGTGAGAGAAAAGTGCAAAGAGAAAGCACAGAATACCACTGCTGACTACCAGCAGAAGAATGTAATTGGACTAAACAAGTGTCAAAAATAATTTTAGCACGAGATAAAGACAGGCGTGGTAAACCCCAACTCTGGGGCTGCAGTACATTTGGAAGAACCTGACTGACAATCCATTTGCAAATCCATTTCTCTGCCTGTCAGTCTGAGTGCAAGGGACCATGTCATTGCAGCACCTCTTTGAACAACAGTAATCTTGTTCCAGTGTCAAAGCTACTTGGTGAAATGTCATTTCAGAGCTCCTCATACAAGTTGAAAGTAAAACAAAAAAATTCACTCTCATAAAAAAAACACTGTCACAAACATATTTTGATCAAGTGATAGAAATCATTGCCTGAGCAGTGACTATACGAACTGTTTTTTTACAACATACAGTATAGAGACAATTTAAAGAGATACAGTTGAGTTGCAACGTGAGATTTGGATATCTAAACAGACTGGGACATAGGACAAACACCAGAAACCACTGACATTCACTGAACTCCCTTTCTTGTTGATAAAACCAGAGATGACTTTAGCTTTGTGACATGAAGCATGTGACATGCACTGCTGCATTCGATTGGCTAATTGTAAAACTACATGTATGCGGGTATGCAGGTGTTTCTAATAAAGTGCAGAGTGAGTGTCATTGAGAATCAATAGTGTTAATGCTTTCCTTCAAATTGTTGGTTTCACTCATGAGTTCCTGTCCTCGAGTAAAGAGAGTGCCTCTATTTAGTTTAATCTAAGGTTGGAATGAAAACCTGCAGACCATTAGCTCCATGGCACTCTGTTACCCTGGTATAGAGTTTACCCTCCTAGGCTCTGGCACTTGATACTTCCATGCACATTTAATATGGAGCATGCTTAGTTAGAAGTGTATTCTTCTATTATTGCCATAATAGATAACCATTACATTACTGACAGCTGCAACGTTGCATTTTATCTTGCACATTCAAGAGCAGGATGCAATGAAATAACTGTGGTTGGGTGCAGGGACAGTGAACGAGAAATGTCCCTTATTTATGGTGTGTAAATCATAATTGCTTGCTTGTTTAGAAATCATTAATGGCGTCAAAGAGTGCCCAAACCACCCAACTCATTGGATTGTTTCTCTACAAAAGACCACTAACACAGCTCTTTCTCTCTTGTTCAGTGTAATGATTTTTGTCATCAATCAATACAACAAGTCAACTAATTAATTTTCATGTGGAATTAAGTGCTTGTCTCCTTTTGTAGTCCATTATGTGAAAAGGAACAGGATGGCCTACTCTAAATTGCCCACAGGTGTGAATAGGATAGCAAATGATTGTTTGAGCTCTGTGTGTTGACCCTGCGATGGACTGGTGACCTGTCCAGAGTGTCCCCGTCTTTTGCCCTATAAAGACATGGAATGTGTTGTGATTCAACTTAGGTAATTGGTGGGAAAATATTAACACAAATGATTAATTATTTTTAATAATTAATTTTGTTATTAATTTCTTAAAAACCACTACTCTTAGCGTGAGGAGAATGACAGAGAAACTGTCACTTTACAACCTTCAAGTGTCTCTTGACTATCAGTTATAAGTAATTAATAATAAGTATATTAATATTAATTAATAAATAACAAAGAAGGTGTGAGCTCGTACACTGGCTTCTTCCAACTACCCTTTGTCACAAACAAGCAAGCACAAAAGACAGAAACAGTACTTTTAAAGTAAAGGTTTAACATTTATTAAAGCATTAAAATTAATCAATAACAGCAACAAACATCAATCCCTTAATCTAAAATAACTGCTGGTAAAAACGTTTCAATATAAAAGAAAGAAAGTAAAATAAAATAAAAAGGGGGTATGGATCTGAGTGCAGGAATGTGTGTGTGTGTGTGTGTGTAAAAAGGGGGCGTGTCACTTTGGCAGCAGGTAACAGGAAGTGAACAAAACAAAGCCAAAGTATAACAGGAAGCAACAAACAGCTAGCCAAAAGGTAAAAGAAGGAGGGGTCTCCGACGTGACGGTTGTCACGGCGACGCGCCTCCCTAAACGGTCCGCTAGCTTAGTTCACAGGTATTATTCTACACAAGTTACCGCCGTGTGTGAGACACACGCGGTGACGATGAAAGAAAATAAAAAGTACATAAACAATAAGAACACAATGAAACTACGGGGTGCACTCCCGTGTTTATAATAAGCCTTAAATAAGCTATTTTGCCCAGACACAATCGCTTACTATGAGTTGCCTTCCAACGAGTAAGGAAGGGGTCCTGGGATCGCGTTGCGCGATTGTACTCCGTGCGTCGGCTGGTTTCTGCCGGCATAGGAGAGATGAGAGGGCACCTCGGTACGCGATTCTGCTCCGTGGGCCGGCTGGTTTCTGCCGGGATAGGAGAGATGAGAGGGCGCCTCGGTGCGCGGCTCTAGACCTGTGTAACGTGTGGTCAACCGACTCACGGTAGGGACAGTGAGTCGACGGTGAGTTAGGAGCGTGTATAGCAACCACGATCTCCTCTTCTGCAGGAATGGTAAGGAATAACTCGCAGGGAGTTATTCGTTCAGTCTCTGATCAAAAACAAAAGAGGTCAAAAAGGGGAAAACCAAAAATGGGGTAGGAGTGAACAAAGAAGAATCTTCAAAGCTTGGCCAGCAAGGATGTAGATTTTCTTGATGTTTTCCTCTTCTTAAACACATATGTCCTCTCTCGCTGAGAGCTATGGTGAAGAGGTCGAACTCTGGGGGTTCGTTCCGTTTTGATACCTTTGCCTCGG
Source organism: Microchirus variegatus (assembly GCF_963457635.1). Taxonomy (NCBI): domain Eukaryota; kingdom Metazoa; phylum Chordata; class Actinopteri; order Pleuronectiformes; family Soleidae; genus Microchirus; species Microchirus variegatus. Next base: position 15,684,446 of record NC_139821.1, read on the forward strand.
GGGCGGGGCATCCCGTGGTGTCCACCAATGGGTGAACGGCTGCCTGCCGTGGACGTCATCTGCCGCCCTGGCTAGTGGGGAGGGGTCCCTCACAGACTGGACCCCTGGTGGGGTGGTCTGTTCCTTTGTTCTCAACCATGAGGCCTTTTATGACCCCAAACTTTTCACCAGGCTTTATGACTTCCAGTAGGCCTCAACAGATGACAATGGCTGGGCCCAACAAATGAATGCATGAATGAAACAGGATAACTTTGCAATTTTAGGTCACTTATTCTGTGTATAGTTGCGATAACAAAAAGCCACATTGATTATAGGAGAATCTGGAGTTGTATTCCTTCACCAGACAAGACAGTGAAGCCTGCATGTGGGTGTAAACACACACAGAGCCATAAATACCAACATTAAACAACAGCCACCTACTACTGTAGGAGTCTATAAATAAAGAGACCACATTTGGCCTTAAATGATTCAGAGAGAGACAGAGAGAGTATGTGTATGTCCACATAAATAATGTTAATGCAATTTGAAATGGGAAATAGCTCGACCCCCACAGGTATCCACAGTCATCTCCATGCTTATACCACGGATAAACCTTTTTGTTATTTTTTTTTTTTTTTTTAATCACAACATTTAAACATTCAGTGTTCACTTTCATTTTAACAATGAGGGTTACTATAATATATATTATATATGGCAGCAGACATCATGATGGAATGATTAACACAGATGTAACACACGTCATAAGAGAGTCATTCAAGTAGCATTAGGTTCCAAATGCAATGTCTTTTTAAGGATAGGCGGAATCAGAATCAATGCTGAGGAACATAGTGCAGCTTTACCACTGACCATTTAAAGGGGCTATAACATGCCTGAATCTCCAACTGAATGAGGGATAAAAATGACCTCCATAACCTCCCAAATGTATCGTGTTTAGGCCCTATTAATGCAGACTATATTGCTTACATCTCGTTTCACATTTGCATTTGTTCTCCACAACACCATGAATCAGCTTGCCAGATGCTTGGCAGAAGTTAGGAGAACAGTGTCTATCATGCCCTACTTTGTCAGAAAGACTGCGTATGCCATGTATGCCATTGCTGGGCATGCTCTGCCTGACAAAAACAGAAGGACAACTCTGTTTGGACAGTGTAGTGTTTCAGCTGAAACACATTAATGTGCATTTAATGGCTAGTACCTGTGCTATATTTACATAATGTGATTTGATTGGCCAGCACTACCACATGAGGAATGAGCAGTGTTTCACTTGATGCCTCCATTACATACTCGAGAGTCCCCTTTAAACATAGGTGATTGCCAATCACAGATTTCATTCTTGGCAGATTTGCAAACTATAAAATGACACTGTCCTCTTGAAAACAGGACATTTAATGGGGAACTATTCAGAGTATCAGTTGTTTCACAACCCTGTGATGCTTAACGATTATCATATTGAATCTTGGTAGACCAATTCATTTAGCAGTCTTTTATCGCCTGTAAAAATTCAATTAATCTTCTGCTTCATAACAATTTCCAAGGCTGTTCCAATGACTCCAGTCTACCACAACTGTGGAAATCTTTCCAATTCAGCAATAAAAACATGATAGAGAAACGTGAACGACCACACATGCTGTCATAGTGATCAGCAGAATGATACCGTGGCCTCGTCTCCAACTTCCTTTCTTTTTCTGTCTGTCTTCACCCCCGGCTCTTTCTCCCTCTGCACTCGATGGGTGGGAGGCAGAGATGTTCAAACCATTAGTGGCTCTTAGTCACACTGTAAAACTGATTGCAAGTGGAGGGGTATTGTGTGAAATTTAAATGATGGCACTTATTTTAGAGTGAAGAAGCCTAATATGAAATGTTCATCTTCCTGGCCCTAAGTTATACAAAGGGAGGGGCCAAACAAGGACACACTGATAAAATGTAGTACACATTTCCCTTATTCCGAGTTTCTCACAGAGAAAAAGTAAAGCAATCGTAAAAGAAATATGTAGTGTTGTTGAATCCCTACTAAGAAAATGAAAACTGCAATAGCTGCATGCCTTTTTTTTGGCCGGTTAGGGGCAGCAGAAATAAGATACATGACCTTGAATTAACCCATTCTCCTCACTTGTTGTACATGCATTCAGTCATTACAGAGCATTGACTATCAAATACTTAAGCTCTGATTTATGCCTCTACAACCCCTGAGAAAACAATTTATGTATGTCTGACAGATTAACACCAGGTAGTGTGATCTGCACTTTTACAATACATTTGTTGCATGGGCAGCTAAACAATGGGCTGCAGATTCAGCTGACATGTCCATGTTGGTTCATCACCTCTAAAATTGTCACACTGTATTTAAAATATAGATACTGGCATTGGAGGATGTTACTTTGAAAAATAACTAGTTATGTTACAAAGTTACTGCAATAAAAAAGCTGAAACTCCTTACATTGCCTTGTTATTGTATGAGAAAAAGATCTCACCAGGAACTATGTCACTTTCACCTGCATGTATTGCGGTGGCATTTTTCATGCAAAGGATTAGGAGCGATCCAGTGCGCTGTCAATCATGGCCATACAACTTATTGTTGGCTGTTCACAAGTCTGCTGTGGTGGAAACAACTCCATGTTCGAATAATAGCAGGAAATATGTTTGTGTCAGTGACTGTTCTTTGATTCATGTCATGTGAATTTCATTGACAGTCTTACAGAAAGTAGGTAACTCCACAGTTGAATGGTAGCATCTACTCCACATTTAGTCTGCTACAATCTTGTTAATCTCTCTCACAGTAACAGCTTCAACCCGGTTAAAAGTCTGTCGTTGTCTCTTGGCTAGAGGATGCTGCTGTTAATGTCATTGTCATCCTCCTCCTCCAATTCTTCTTCAGGTCTTGCCACTGTAGTTGCATGGCTTACTCACAGTTGACATATTCTTATTAATAGACACAACTTGCATTCTAATGTGGCAAGGCATTACCCCCAAGACTGGCTGTTACACTGATAACCACAACTGTTACATTTCTGTTTTTAATGAAGATGATTGGCATTATTAGTTACAGAGAACCGGTATCATGGAACCTATATTCATCTGGAGAAAAGTAAGTGGTTTGAGAGTTTGAAAGTACAGAGTAAGCTGTTCATTTGTTACGGAAACAAGGAAACAATGTTGCCTTTGATAGACAATATAATATATTGTGTATGTTTATATGTGCTACTTATATATTATTTATAAGTAGCACTTATAAAAATACCTTTGTAATGCTACTCTCAAGGTCATTCAAAAGCTACAGGTCATTCAAAAAGGTACATACTAAGAAGCAATAATTCCTCTACAAAAGCATGTGATGCCACACTGTGTTTTATCAGATGTTTAATTTGGCATTTAACCCAACATAAAAACCTGAAGCACATTTCATGGCCTTTAACTGTCATAATTCACCCAGTTTAGCTGTTGTGCCATTGTATGGCAACATTATTCCCAGATAATACGATGTGGTATTTAAGAGCCATTTTCTGGACAGCGGGTGAAGCACAGAACCTCAATGAACCCTTCCAATCATTCTGCAAATAGCTGGGCAGGGAAGATGGGAAAGCTCCCTGTGAAATGAGAACAACTGCAACTGGAAAAAAAAAATGTTGCTACTCATATGGTGAACAGAATCTCGGCTTGTGGATACTCATTAAAGATAAAATTAATAGGAAAGGTCTGAAAAGTATTCATGGAGGGATTCAAAAAGACAGCCTTTAATATTGTTCCCTGATGCACTGTACATATGCACATATATAATATTTAGGAACAGGTCAACAACAACAACAATACCTCTCTCTTCTACAACCAATGCTTCTTTTTTGTCTCCCCTTTGTCTCTGGTCACAAAGAAGTTGTGGACTGTGAGCTAACCGGCTGAAAGTTAGCCACATGGCTAACGCTAGCCACAGATGGCAGGCTAACGACAAGCAACACTTTTTGAGGAGTTGTGAGTCAGAGGCTGACCCTGTTTGACTAGAACACAACATGTCACGGCTCTTCACACTGAAGTTGCACGCGGGGCAACAAAAAAGACATGCAAATGTTGGTAGCATCAGCTACCAACGCTAGCAGTGCTAGTCGTAGCACTGTGCTAGTTGTTGGGTACCGGCCTTACCAGCCCTACTCTTTGAGGACACATGATCTTACTCATATCCATAACATCTATATCAAGTTCTTCATTACATAACCAGTAGGTGGTGTGCACTACAAAGTGGGGAGACGTTCGGATAGCATTGATAGCTCTCAAGAAAGCAGGTGAAGTTGAAGTACAAATAGACAGCTGAACAAACAACAATGAACTCTGTTGTCAAGGTGACACCACATCTCTTACCACCACATTCTCTGTGTTGTGCCTTCAATCCTGTTGATGAAATGCCGAGGCCCAGTGCCAGAGAGTCTCTCCCCTCACAATGACAAATGTTGAAGAGATGTCAGATCCCCTGTTGTTGAATTGCCATAAAGGTCCCACATTTTGAAACACAAATAACCTCTTTTTGCAACGGATCTACAAGGACACAAGGTGCACTCACTATGCTGTGTTAGCTATTGAAGAGCCAGAGCTATGTCCATATTTTTGGAAAGACCCCACACTAACCATGATGAAAAAAAGAGTTTAGCAGAGACAGACAACCTCGGGACTTTAAATATGGACATAGTCTTGACCCAGACTACATTACCACAGAAATCTAAGCACTGACAATGCTGACATGAAAGTCGAGTGGAACGTTTAATGAACTTGAGCACGGCTATCTTGTATTAATAGTCTGAACACACACAATTCCTTTGCACCTCCATGGCCTTTGCAAATGAAATTAGTTTCCAAAATTATTCACTGGCATTAAGTGTGAAGAAATGCAAAGGACAGAGAAGGTTGAATGTTGAAGTGATAAAGAGGACAGAGGGAGTACAGGGGATCATTCACAAAGGAACCTGAGCAATGGGCAGCAGAGTATGACTGAATGAGAGCTTAAACTGAGACAGTGAGGTATGTGTGCATACATGAACGTGTCTCTGACTGTAATGAATGTGAGGAGCACGGTCATGGATTATATAGAGTAAGAATAAACATCTCTCCACACTGAAGGGATCAGTGTGAAAGTGCCACTGCAATTTTCACTGCTGTAACGCTGCCTCCTCTGGGCTGTGGGATTTTTACCAGATAACAGATTTCTGCTGCGGCCAGTCAGTTTGATTCTTTGAGATAAAGGTTGCACTGAATGTTTTTAGCTGTTTATGAAAACTTTGCTTTTGGCTGAACCACAGAGGCTCAGAACATCAGTATACCAAAAGAGAGGGTTTTAGTGACCGTACTGTTCCATAACAATAACGGTGGCTCCTAATGAGGTTAGCCTGGATGGTACAACAGCACTAGTTAGATCACAACCAGAGACCAGCACTGAATGATTTTCTCCATTCAACAATTGTTTCCACTTTTCTCCAGACTGGCTTTGGTAACCCTGATAGACAGATGGTTTATCTAATCACCTGCCAAGAATTTTTAAATGCTCCTGCCCATTTCCAAACAGTTTCCAGCAAAGCCTTTACAGATGGTTTTGTGTATTAACCATCTGCTCCATCAGGTTGTTAGTCTTTAGTATTGATGAAATTCCAAGACCAATGAAGGAATTCAAATCAACCAGATTAGGTGCTTTGACAAATCATCTGTGCCAAAGATTGTCTTGTTAGAATATTTAACTGCATTTCTTTTTTTTTTATGTCTGGTAGGCACACTGCAAGTCACTATGCTAGTTTTCTTAGGTAGAAAAAAGAAACATGTCTATTTTGGAGAAACTTGTTGACAATCTGTTGTTTATGTGTTTTAATGATTTGCTGTGTTATTCGGGACAGCGATAGCCAATGCCCTTTAAATTTGTCTACCACTGAACTCAGTACCCTACAATTGAACCTAGTACCCTAATTGATCTGCCTGACATATTTGAAAAACAGCCAGCCAGTAAGTTGTTGGTCCCCTTCATTAAACTGCATTTGCATTCTTACTACAACAAACAAGTTTTAAGTGGATACGGATGTACATTAAAACAATGTCTCCAGATTCAGATATCCATGTGTCCAAAAGAACACCAAAGACTTCAGGCCAAAAACTGACACTTGCAACATGTGTCCATCATTTGGAGGAGCCTGTTCTTTTAAGTTTCACGAGTAGACATGGGTTTCATTGAAAAGCTGTGGTTTACTTGAAAGTGGACCAAAACAAATGACAAAATAAACTTTTCCAGTCTGTTCTTATTTAAACAAAACAACACACTTTGCAGGGTTAAATCCTATGTGTTGATTGGGGTAACACAGCATTCAAATAATTTTGATATTTGAAGGTTTGTATTATTTGATGTGTGTGTTATGTTGTGTTTTTTTGAACAAAACACTTTCTGTTCTCCCCACTTTAGTGTGTGGTCTCTCTTTATTTGTGTATTAGAGTGTTTCCAGAAGTAAATTGACTTTCTGTCTATCTCTGCCAAACCACAGGTGGCACAGCAGACACCTTAAGGAGAAGGCTAATGCCATGCCAGTCCAAAGTCTGGTCATGCAGCAGGGGACTGCAGTGAGCGGATAAGACTTTTTTATCTTTTGCTGACATCGTTAGGACTGGGCAGAGATTTCACAGGACTAATAATTGCGAACCAGTTTTCTTAAATTCCAATATAACAAGCTTTTTTTTTCTGTAACAGACACGTAGAATGAAACCTGCCACCGGTTTTCAATTAACAATGCCACAACATTACTAATGTTTCCTTAAGCTTGTTTTAAAATAAGTCTACATATTTTTCACATTTGAGTTTGTTCACTTCACATTATTAGTGATCGACAGTCAGTTTGGTATGATGCTTAATTGAAACAATCACTTCTTTGACTTTAACTTTCAGGTTTTTCATCTTCGGTACTGGTCCTGGACTATGTCAGTCCCCGTATTCTCTGACAGCAGGTGAACATTATTCACTCTTCCAGCTAAGAGCAGGTCTGTCACCCACAGCAGGAGACCATGCAGGGAAGTGGGTCTCTGTTAACACCATCTGCCTCCCACACATATGTTCCACCAGCAATGTGTCTACCCTCGTGAAAGAAAAAAGAACAGAGAAAGTGTGGCACCTCACCACAAAATCAGAGCAGGAGCTTTACCGAATAAAAGTGCAAGAAAAGGGGGTGGGAGGGATTGATATCGTGAAAAAATATATATATTTTGTTATAATTATTATTATAATATGATTTTGCAAATACTCAGTATATCGCAATATCATGATAATATTGTATCAAGACTTAAATATTATGATAATATCATATTGCGACTTGACTATTGCGATAATATCGTATTGTGACTTAAATATTGTTATAATATCGTGTTGTGACTTAAATATCGTGATAATATCGTATTTTGACTTAAATATCGTGATAATATCATATCGTGACTTAAATATTGTGATAATATTGTATTGTGACTTAAATATTGTGATAATATCGTATTGTGACTAAGATATTGTGATAATATCATATCGTGACTTAAATATTGTGAGAATATTGTATTGTGACTTAAATATTGTGATAATATCGTATCATGATTTAAATATTGTGATAATATTGTATTGTGACTTAAAAATTGTGATAATTATTGTACCGTGACTAGATATCATGATAATATTGTACTGTGACTTAAACATTGTGTTAATATTGTATTGTGATTTAAATATTGTGATAATATCATATCGTGGTGCCCCTGGTACTCCATGCAACAACACTACTGTCATGTCTGCAAATGATAGGAAACATTGCTAAAGGTCCAGAGGCTAGCCCGATGATGGTTCTCCAGCAGAGTCAATACCAGGATGATGAAAAGAAACTGAGGTTCTCTGTTGGAAGCAATCAAGGCAATTTCTAAGATGAAAGAAAAAGACTCCCAGGATCAATGTGGGGTGTGTGTCCTCTGCTGGGAGGTAGAGTGAATGTGCCAGATTAAAGGTGACAGTATGGTGTTACTGAAGCATAACTGTAGGACCAAAGTAAAGGACTGGCCAATCAATAGTAATCACAAACATGGAAACAGTCATGGCTGAGCTACTGCTGTGATGGTGTTTGAGACTGTAACCTTGTGGCCCTTAGCTTATAACACTTGCCTTATGGTAAGTTGGCTGACACTCTCTCAAGCTTAAGCCCAATTTATACTCCTATGTAAAGTGCTCTGCGCAGGTTACGCAGAGTCTCTGCGCAGGTTACGCAGAGACTCTGCGTCGACGCAGAGACTGTCGAAGAGCCTCTGCGTCGTCTCCGACTGCACAAAATATTTTTTAAGAGTTCGTCACTCTGTCAAGGGACAACGGAGACGGCAAGAGCTGCGATTGGTCCTCAGGACAGGCCGAGATAGCGCTGCTTTGTGCCGGCTCACTGTGCGCACCCAGCGTCCACAGAGGTGTTTAGACTCTAAATGGCCAATTTCTCACCTCAAATTATCTTAAAACTGCGTTCCGTGACACAGAAAAGTGAGAAACGGCCACTGTTTCAACAACAACAGTCTTTCTCTCTCCTTCTCTCTCAGACACCATTGCTCACTGTAGCCAGAAGCACAACAACCTTGCGCAGCGACCCCTACTGATCGGGCGAGAAATTGCAGCGCGTATCCGTCACCACGACGCAGAAGTATGAAGGCTCGAGTCGTCTCCGTGGTGACGCAGTCGGATAACGCATACACAGTCGGAGAAGTATAATGTGGCCTTTACATGTATCTTGGACATGGGAGTAATTGTACAACTGTAGACTGTGTTTTTAGTTTGTAAGAACTCAGCCCACTCTGCAATCTGAATGAAACACAGAACCTTGCTGTAACAGGGGTCATTTCATGGCTTATTGCCTAACTCTTGTTTCATCTTGCAACAAGTAACATGGGTCATTTACATGGCTGATATACACCATCAGCTAGCAGCAATAAGAACAAAGCAAATGAAATGAGGCTGAAGATATCCTTGTTATTTCCTCAGACCCATCATGTTTGCATTACTATGCACCAAAACAGATATTTGCCATTTGATGGATAGTATTATGTAAAGTGGACATGTTGCTGCAAATACTGTAGGTGTGCCACATGGGGACATCAAAGGGGACTGTAAAGAACATGTTTAAATCTGGACAGTTCAGCACAGCTTTTTTTTCCCCTTTAAAGAAAAGAAAATCTTAAATAATGTAGTGCTGTGGTTGTTGAGCTGGGATTATTCAGTTGTTGTCACCACATGTATTTAGCTTTGTTTTGTTTCCCAGCATTGTTTTAAATATACTGAATGCTGATCTTCATTGTTCCTTGAAGAAACTTTATAAAAAGGACAAGCTATCTCTTAAGTACAAACTATTGAATTTGGTACTATTCAACATATAGGTTACTCTGTAGGCTAAAAGCTTTATGGTTCTTCTTAACATGTTCTTTACTAGCCATGGAAAAGGTATTTGTTTACGTAAAGAGGGCAGTCATAATTATGTTTAAGTCATCACATGATGTGTAAAAATAAACCATTCAATTATATCAAACTATTCCGCAGAAGATGGGAATTATTTTGAAAATGTCCCAACAACAGCATGCTGCCTGTTAGTATTATCTGCAGCTCTTAAGCCACGGATGAATGCTTCTTCTTCTCTTGTGTTTCCCATTTCCACATGTTGAGCAGTGCAGTCTGGTATCTGTATCTGAGGTCACTGGCTAAGAGAAGACACAAAGTCAAATGACAGAGGATGATCTGTTTCTCATTCCACAGCTGTCGATTGTCATTTCCAAAATGGATACTCTCCATCTCCTTTGGCACATCTGTTGTGGATACCATTTAATATTGTTAGTTAGTGCACAGCTGTATTTCTCTTTCATCTCTGTTGTTTGCCAAGAATCATATTAACATCTTCTGTCAAAGGGTCATTTATTACTTTTCCACCAACTTTGTTGTCACTGTTTGTTCCATTGAGATAAAAAATGGTCTCCAAGGAGCTTCCACGATACATTAGTGTATGGCGTATTGAAAAGTTGGTACTCTTTAACTTTCAGTGACATTTACTCACACAAACTTTTTAATGCCACTATGTCTGTGTTGTCAGCCCAATGCAGTTGTGGTTTCCTATGCTGCAGCCCAAGCTTTTCTTTTCCTTTGCATTTCTCTCACAACTTCCCAAGAAACGAGTGATCACTAAAATGCAGCCAGATGTTGGAAGTGTCTGAGGTACCATTCTCACTTGAATGAGACTAAATTCTACTCTCAAGCCAACTGGCACACTGTGCATGAGGGAAGTGGTTCAATTTTAGTCTGAATAACCAGGCTTTAGTGGTAGATGAGGAGTGGCCGGACAATCTCCAGGGTTGCCAATATACAGGCAATTAGTGTTCACACATCTGTTGCTGTGGACTACTTGTCAAACTAGTAAATTTGTTAACTGGTATATATATATAGTTGGTTCTGGTTCTCAGCACACACATTCAGAATTTAATATCCTACACTATCAAATTATGGAGTCTGAAGCCACATCTTTCTGGTCTTTAAAAAGAAAAGAAGGGCAAAGGACTGATTGAAGCCGAAGTCAAGTGACACCTTATCACCAAATGCGTTACCGTAACAAATTTCTAAGTTAAAGTGGATTAAGGCAAGGCAAAAAACAACTGACTGTGCAGAAGAATAACGACCGACTGTGGAGTCTCTCCAATGTCCTTAAAACTTAGCCAATTTATCATTTAAATGGCAACACATACTGGTTTTAATTGCAACAAACTAATTGGAAGCAGTGGAAACCAGCAGGACTCTGTGAACAAAGTCGAGCAACGACTAAATATACTGTAAACATGCTGTGTACATGTGGAAACAAAAATACTGTATTTTAAGGTTAGTCTTCAATCAGAATGAAAAAAACCAAAATGCTTGCAAAACAGCTACTCCTGCATATATAGATGCAATTGTTAACCATGTCATGATTAATACTTAATCATGTAGTAGCAGTGAAAGAGTCAATGGTCCACCTCATTAAATGATTTGAAAGTTGAGGCCACAAGGCCATCCACACACTAGGAAAATAATAATGACGCTGAGAGGCAGCCAACATGGTGCACCAGCTAAATTAGAAAATCACATCCAATTAACACTTCAAAGTGAGGCATCACATTCCCCTAGGGATGAGAGCAATGGCATTAACATGACAATATCACAGAGTAAAGAATAGAGGTACATTGTTTCTGACTGAGCAGAACAATACATCTTTGTGATTTCCATATCACCATTGTTCTCTCAGGTCAAGCCTTTTGTCTGTTGCATCTTTTATTCTCAGACTTATTCAGTCTCCTCTCTTTTCAAAAACTATCAATATTGATATCTGATTCAAGGAATGTATTTTGAGTTGGGGCTCAGTAACATTATAGAAGTATATATGAGCTCCATGACTAATCTTCCCATGATTTAAGGGTAACATGAGCTATTTTTTTGAACCCAGATAGACACAAAACAAATATTTTTTTATTGAGCAAAAAAAAATGTTGATGTTTATCTCTCATCTATTCACCTAAACATTTATTTGCAAGTCTTGGATATTCTATTCATGCAGTTCTCAATTAATGCATTGAGCAAACAAAAATGTTTTAAAGCTCCTTCTTCTAACACCATTACAGTTGTCTGACAAGTCACAGAGCTGCATTCTGTAAGAATTATGAACGAGTAAATTGTTCAAATTACAAGAGCCCGGGTTATTTGATTTCTCAAAGGCCTTCACAGACTGCCTCTTATATAAGGAGGTATTGAAATCTAAGATGGCAAATATCACACTGTTAAATATTCTTCATCGCATGCATTACCACCACAGACCTTTGTTTTTACATCTTCTTTTACACTGAAAATAAATCTATAGGAGAAGCACAAGGACTCAAGTTCTTACCGCTTGACTCTGGCAGCACTAATGCTACGTTTTTCATACATTCTTCAGAGAGACCACATTTAGAACTGATATGACCATCCATCCCGAGTGATCTAATCACAAGTGGACAGCTCCAAGTGCTTCATCAACACATCTTGAGATAAAATCACTCAGACCACATTCAGAGTTGGTCTGTGATGCATGTGGCCACATCCTTTTACATGAATGCAAATGTGTCCCCAGAAAGGAATAAATATTGCCTTACTCTGAGCTGCTGCACTTCCATAACAGCAGGGAAATATATTTCATTTCTCAGGGCCAGTACATTGATTCATTTGTGGCCTCTATTTTTAAATGGTTGCTTTTATTCCATAGTAGAGTTGAAAACAGGGCATTGGTGCACTCGGCCTCTCCTGACCCTGCTCTCCCTCTTTCTCTTTCCCTGTGCCGACACAAGCACACCCACGCCAACACATGAGCACTTTGAGAATGGACACACCATTTTGTCTTTGCAAAAAGAAATGATGCTCATGTGTATTTGCACAAAGCAGGAAATTAAGATCTAATCACTAGTGGTCACAGGGGACGTATTCAGGATGCATTCTAATGCTAGGTCTTACAGTTGTTCACATGGGATTGGATCGCTCAGAAGGGATGCCAATAGAAAGTCTGACTATTAGCAAACAAGGTGTTCTCAATAAGAAAGTCTAGCTATATGTGCTAAAAAGTACTTGTACCACAACTATCAAGCAAAACTAGGCCAAAGGAAATGCATAGCAACCAGCCAAATTTGTAAATTATTAAAATAATACCCAAAAAAGTTAAATCTAGGCCTCAGTCTAAGAGAGAGGTAGAATATCTAATCATTAACAAGGTGTAAAGGTATAGCTTTCATGTTGTGTTTCATACTCAGGATTAATCAAGTTTTCTTCACCCTAATCCCTGTAAATCCATGGTCATTGTAAATCATTTTTGCTCTGATTTGCTCTTTAGTCATGATAGTTGATCTACTAACTGTATTTATTTCATCATTAAATACATTCTGCAACATTTCAAAGCTCTCCAAAGCAGGATCATCTTGTCTAACTGACTGGAATAGAACCAAGCTATATCCCTGAGCCAAAAGGCCCACAAATAACACCGGAATTAAAAATGAGAAGTACCGCTTTCTTCTAGGCAGCACATTTATCTGAAGAGGCAGAGAGAGCGTTTTCATCCAAGGCCAATTCCTGGTCTCTGTGATCAGTCGGCCATGTTGCAGAGGAAATGCTTATTATGTGGTTGTGTGTGAGCCTTGTTTGTTGTGACCTTGAAGGCTCTTCCCATGGTACAATGGAGTTCTGCAAAATGAGAGGAGTGACCACAGGATCCGCCCCAGGGAATAAAAAACAAAGTGACCAAACAATGTCAAACTGTGCATTTTCTCCCATGTTCTGGTTTAGCCTGTACAAACACTTTCCCCAGTATCACAGGAATTTGACACATATTACAGTGTCTCAATTTGTCTGGTTATGTCTTAATCTCCTCAACGCTTTTATCCTCTCCCCGTTTTCTGGGGCTAAACCACAACATTTCTGGAAGCTACATCAATACTTAAGTCTCAATATGTATCTAGCTGCACAGACTCAACTCTGTTAAATCTATAAATGAACTCACATCAAGGACCCACTCATTTCCTGCTTGCACGCTAACTGGCAATTGTGCAAAGAACGGACCCTTGACTGCAATCACAAAACTAACCAGAAATACCCCTTAAAATGAGGGCAAGAGGGGCCCTTAACACAGCTGCTCTGTTAAGTATGTGAAAGACATGTGGCTTACTTTAGCCAAAACTTCCTACAGCATTGACACCTGCACAGTGTCCCCACAAGTATAATGTTAACTAAAACAATAACAGACTGTCATCTGATATTTGAATCAACATAACAATCATGTTAACATAATAAAAATTACCAAAAAAAAATGTCTCTGAAGATAGAAGGTGCTATCATTCAAAGGATATACAGCTATCTATAGCTGTTAAATAAGAATCATCACCTTCTGGTTTCAAACAGGTGTGCAGCAATCTGTTGCCATCACTTCTGACAATGACCAATTTACAGTCAAACATAGCACAGCCCCTCTCCTGTCAGCCTGTCAAATTTCTATCACTTGTTCAACACACTTTTTCCTTGTGCAGGTATACACACGTCTCTGTAGATGACGGTACATCGATACCAAAAATAGTTGGAGGGGCTTCTCTCTATGCCGTCTCACTTGTTGTTTTTACATTTATAGCTATCTATCCATCCATTTTCTACCGCTTTATCCTCCACATGAGGGTTGCGGGGGGTGCTGTGCCAATCTCAGCTGACATAGGGCGATAGGCGGGTAACACCCTGGACAGTTTATAGATATCAAATAAAAACCTATTCTCAAACTGTTTTTGTACATTTCTTTTGATTACGTGTGATTTGTGATTCATTAAATGCTCATTTTCACTATACATTTAGCACAGAACAAGCGGCTATTTAGAATAATTGAGTATTTAGGAGAATGAGTCAAAAGCTCAGTGGAGTGCAAAATAAAAATATGTTAGATGCCTCATTCCATGTGCAGGGGAACTTCAATGCTGGATCTTTTGCTGCTTAATTGTACACGCAGAGGATATAACAAACATGACACCAGTGGAATACATGCAACACTGACCCCCTGTCTGCATCAGTCATGACCGAGTGCCTGTGTCTCTCAGCTCCCCCTGTGAAGTTGGCCCCTCTTAGGAGTCCAACTGTTGTGATAATCCTGTTATCTGCATTTAAAGGTGCAGGAGGAGGAAATACAGTCTAAATGTTGATGCAGGGCACCGTGTTAGTGCCAGGTATCTCACCTGCTTTCATGTGTGTCAGGTTTAACTTCACAGTTACACTAGATCTGTGCAAAATCCGTTTGGATGCCATCCAGACACACATGCATGTAGGTACACTCACGCCGACATTGTTACTGCTGACAGCTTGCTTCTTGACTTGACTTACAACTCCACACTCAAGGGGTACAACATTACATGCTGTGAAGTGAACATGAATAATGCATGAGACATCTACCGTCAACATTAATTCAAAACTCAGTCATGTGCCTAGGTTTAGAGCAATGCTGATGCCATACAAATCAAATTATTGAGACAGTAGAATAACATAGAGACACTGCAAAAACACTTCAAACTAAAAAAAAAAACTTCACCTTTATGGCAAATGTTTCTTTTTGGAGCTGAAATACTGAAAACTATAACAATTCACTTCCTCTATACAAGATATGTTTTGCATAAAAGTATAAATCAAATCCTCCATTTTACATTCAAAGTTTGAGCTTGTTTTTTTTCCCCGGGATGAATTGTTTCAAATTGAAATGGCTAATGTTGCTTTATGGTTTCATTTTTGCACTTTGCACGACCACAGTCAGAGTCACAGCAAAGGTCTCAAATCACAACGTAATTACCATTTTTATAGCTTATACTATTGGTTACAAAGTAGATCCCTTATTCATAGGATGTTGCTTCTCAAGCAGGGGATAATGGGATTCCATTTGAACACCTTGCACCCTGTTTGTGGCCTTGTCTCCTTTTATGACGGGGTGATATTTCAGCATACAGGGCTGCAAAAGACCTCACATCACGTAAAAAAAATGTCTGCAGTGGTTTATGGCAGACATAGGCATGCACTCACTTGAACATGCTGCACGGAGGTAAAGGCAATCCATCTGATTTCCCCATCTGGCTGTAACCATGTCCAAAAGCGTGTGATTTAAAACCCGGGTTCTAACAGATTAATACAGCTTGATCTCTGTGCCTGTTAAACCAATGTGGAAACTTGAGTCAACAGGGGTCGCAATATCCTCTAGAAGGTGCGCGTGCTGCAAACAGCACACTCTTAATGGTACCCAAGGATTTTAGCGATTACCACTTATCACTACTTGGCTTGAGGTGTGTAAGTGATTTGGCTGGGGTACCTTGCACTTGACTCTTCTACTGGGGGAAGAATTTCAGCAAAACAAGGAATAATGGAAGATTTTAAGGAAACCTGAAAAAAGCCCCCCTACAGCTGAGAAATGATAGGATTTTTACATGAATGAGTTTGTGTGGTTTCCTTGCTGTGATTCTGTATCAAGGTAGTCTCACCCAGAGACTGATGCATGCATGTGCATCGTCAGACCTCCACAGTGCTGTGTCAGTGCTAGCTTAGCGTAGTGGTGTAGGTATGGAGTGGTTTGCCGTTTCCTTAGTGTCACAGGGTTTATTCCTCTCTTTCTGCCTGGACTTCTGCTCTCTCTGCTAACACAGTTTTTTTTCCACTCTTCACCAATTTCATTTCCCCATGTCTTCCACAGTCTTTAGTTGGTGTTATTGTGTTCTTCTTTTAAATCTCTTTGGCATATCCCTCTCTCTGCCTTCTCACTTTGTTTCTACCCTTCTCTCCCTAACTCTCTATCTGACCAGGACATCACCGCTCTCATCACTTTGCCTCTGAGGCTTATTTCTGTGAATGCCATGCTTGTGACGCTGTCCTGTTTTGACATGTTTTCCCTTCTACTTTATTCAGCGGTCTCAACCCACTAATTTCTTGTGGAATAAGCTGCTGATGTACTATCTTAAAATCCAGTGTGTGTGTGTGTGTGTTTGTATATGTATTTGACGGCTGGGTTGGTGAGCTCTTTAAAAATGTCACCACAATTTCACCATAACCCTAACCCTATAATACTGCCGTGTAGAAAGATTTGTATGAAGAGGAGTCAATCGAGCAAGAATCCCTTGTGGTGGTGACCATTATCTATGTAAAACATGGGGTGATTCTGCAACACGCAGCAAGATTTTATCGTAGTCTAAAGGCTTTAAGTCCTTTTCCGCAAGGCTTTAAGTTTCAGTACAACTCCTTGAACGTGGCCAAATAAGTTTTATATTGAAGATAGACAAAAGGTCTGTCATCAGCTCAGACTGCTGCCCCCACAATGCAGAACTAGATCGGAACCTGAAGCCAGCAAAAAAGACTCAGACACATCTGATTGATGACAGACAAGAGAAGATCTATCTTACGTCTTCCAAAAAGTTTGGCGAGACACTGATCTAACTTCTACTACACTCATTGAGCAGTATTTGATATTGCTGTTGAAATAAAATCATTTATTGCGATGTGATGGATAAAGAAGGCTTTTATCACTCTCCCAATATTTTCTGCAGACTGTGTATTCCCATAGGAGGATGTGCAATTCCACAACTGCATATTACAGCAATGCTTCCTTCCTTTTCCTTATGTCAATTTATGGATGATATCGTGACAATGAGTCAGGTCATGCCCTGTAATCAAGGTCGTCTGCCTCACATCAACTACTTTCACATGCAGCAACCTCTAGCATTATTTCTTCCATTTCTCTCCTGACTGGCTATTTCCATTCTCAATGATACCTCAGCTCCTCTTTTACATGCTCCTCCTGCAGCCACAGATTACAGCTTGCACCTCACTCTACGTGAGGCTCTATACAAGTTTGTGAATTTTTCTTCTTTTTTTACAAACATGTTCTCCAAGAATTCACTAATGGCTCGGCATGAAATCCAACCTGCAGTTTAACTTGTGCCATGCACCATACAGTAATATATCATGTTTATTTTGTTTTTGTTCTTTTACAAATCCTCTGTGTTATAGCCACACTACAATTACTCTTTACATCCTTTTTGATAAGAACCTCACACATTTGAGAAGTTTCTAAATATGATATACTCGGCACAGCATGTGAAATGAATATGATCAAGCCAGTTTTTCAAGTTAAATTATACTTATATTCTGCATTTGCAAGGCAAGCGGTGTGTGTGTGTGTGTGTGTGGTGGTGGTGGGGGGGGGGGGGGTTCCATGAAGACACAAACTGGATTTTTAAGTAAAAAATTAAGTAGATGAGCAACAACGCACCCTCAAAATATATGGGTATTAACCATTTATATTATTTTAGTGTTTCCCAATCCTCTGGTATAAATTCTAATACAGATTTCCCTACCAGCCTTAACTAGAGTCTAAAACTCTAAGACTAGAAGTGATTTTAGACTTAAAGACTTTTGCCATTGCATCCTCTGCTCTGATATCAGCACAGTGATACAGTGGTATGTATCAAATCCCCGCAATACGAATCAATTGTATTAAATTATTCACTCCTCTTTCACCAACCAGCCCCCCCCCGGAGTTTGAAAACAGCCCTTCATACATCACTGCCAATGGGGGCATATGCAAAACAACACCCTCGGAGGAATCTATTGGTTGAAATGTTTGAGATTATCTCAATTAAATATTTCCCAGCATGTGACGAATGCTCACAGGTGACTGGGTGATGAGAAGACTTCCCGGAGAAGCCTTAGCAACACAGCTGCTGCCCCTGTCTGACCAAACACACAACCAATCACTGTGTGCAAATGTTCCCTTTGAGTCAGGAGGGCACCATCTATCTGAGGAAAGGGCTGCGAGTAAGAGGGGGAGGAAAAGAGAAACAGGTGTGGGAGGAAAATGAGGAAGAGGAGGGGGACGGAAGAAAATGTTGTCAAGGTGATAGAAGGAGGGGTGCCTTTCCATTTGTAACAAAAAAAAAAAAAAACTTGTAAAGGAGGGTTTTTGCTCACTGTTTTTTCTTTGGAAGTTCACTTGCATTAAAAATGTATGCTCACATTGACAGTCATTGCCAAGTTGGTCAACTATATGAGTAAAAAATGGAACTAAAGTTAAAAAAGAAAATCTATTATAAATGCAAAAAAGGCTCCTCAGAGGATCACTTAGACACTGTGGGAATTTTCAGTTCGTTGTCAAGCGTGAGAAGACTGAGAAGAGTCTTACATCTGCAATGTAGAGTTATACCAGAGACGGCATACAGAACAGAGACATCACTTACTTTCAATAGTATGTAATGCCAAAGATGGTAGAATAGGAGTCATATCTCGCTCCTTTCTCCAATTATCCAATCATCTATATTATAAAAGCCAAGCTGGGAAATATCTTTACAAGTCATGTTTTTGCACTGGTGCACATGTACAGCTGACAATCAACACACACTGTAAAAATCTCAGAAACATTAAAAGCTCAGACACATCAATAGGACAATTAAAAGTCTTTCAGGTGCTTTTTCTTGAAAAATATCGGTCTCCTACAATATATGAAGGTCAAGTGAGACAGGGAGATAAAGAAAGCTTATCTTTTGCATGCCAGACCAAAACATTACCCGAAGAGCACCAAATCAATTCCCTTACCAGATACATATTTTATGGGACTCATTGCTAAATTTCAACTTCAAAAGGGTGGTTCCTTTACTGAGGAGTCAGCGCCCATGTATGTTTCAAATCCAGAAAGCATAAAATGGTACAAGTGATCAGAAAAAAAGAGAATACACACTGATAATGAATGAAGGGTGAGCCTGACTCTTTGATTTTAGTGATCACATGGATGTTTTTGATCTAGTGCATAGCCCTTCTTCCTGTGCATTCTACGAATAAGGTATAAAATGTTGCCCAACAGCGCAATCAGCAATGTCTCTGTGTGGCTTTAAAGAGTAACAAAAAAGGAGCACCCCCAGATGGCACTCGGGTCTAAAAGGAAGAGGAAAAAAATAGTAAAGTACAATCATCTTTTTATGAGATCCTAATAGTGCCACAAATGTCAGACCTGATATATTATTGCCTGTTCGCTGCACTCAGATGTTTCCTAGGCTTCGCCTGGACAATCATTACGCGTATCAAAAGCACTTCATTAAAGGAATCAGGTCAAAGTAAAACACGTAGAGACACTGTGTGCGTGTATCTGTAAATGCAGGTAAGTATACTGACTCTAGTTGTTGTTGTTATTCCTTTAAGTACCAACTCTAGTCCGCTGAGTTTCATTATACCGGAGTATACTGACTATAACCACAATTCTAATCTTGATTCTGAATATTTTGTAACATGACTTTACAATTCAGACATGCTTTTATCGATCAGACATAAATGCCACTCTCCTAGTGTCCACAAACCCCCCAGAGCTGCGTTGAGTTGGGAACTTGCTCACAGTTATCTAATGCACCTCTGCCTTCCACTGAATGAAGGTTGCATATCATATTACTTTGAGGAAAAAAAAATCTGTCTAAATGTTATGGGTGGTATCGTCCTATACACAAAGGACTTAAGATAAAAAGCATCTCAAATGGAGAGTAAATATGTGATTCCAGGAGGGGGTGGGGCATGCCCTGCACTGTCATGTCACATAGGCAGAGATGAAAGACTGGAGGCACTGAGAAGGAGCTAAAATCCCCCCCCCCCGTCTTCTTTATAAATAGCTATTAGGAGATATGGAGCAAAGGAGCCACTGGGAATTCATACAACAGCAGCAATTGTACTAACATATTCTAGTTTTTTGTGAAAAAAAGAACAACAACCCATTCGACAAACAAACAAACTTTCATCCTTTGGCTTCCACAAGTAGATACAAGTGAAAAACAGCAAAAGCCAATCCAGTTTTCTCTGAAGCAGCAACATGCATAAACAGCACATTACAGACGAAGATCAAAGAAGAGCTTGTTGAAGCAGAAGAGGAAAAAAAACAGAACAGCATAGTTTTCCCTACCTTCTTCTGGTCCTCCAGCTTCTGACTTGTTGACTTCTTGCCATGCTTGCTACCTTCCGGTACATCCATCCCTAGTCCAAATAAAGAATAACTCCAGAATAAATTCACAGGGATAACGCTGAAGGGAATCCAGGTGGCTACAGTTTGCCGACAGGGCCCTGCGTCCGGCTCACGCCTTCACCCGGACACAGGCAATCCATGGCAGGTGGTGGTTTATGTTCTGAGTAAAATAGGTCTTTTGAGTGTTATCAGAGATACAAAGTATTTGTTGAATAGGCCAAAAGGCTACCAACAGAGCATCATGGTGATGGCTGGAGCAGAAAGATCAGCGATGAATATGTTCAGACTGCAGGTTGTTTAGTTTTCTCGTAGGACTGCAGCTTCTTCTTCAGATTGCTCTTTCGAGCTCCAACACAAAATCTGCCCCCATATCTGAGGAAAGGAGAAGGAGAGAGAGAGAAAACATGTTGTGATTCAAGCAGACAAAAAGCTAAAGAAAAAAAAAGTACTTTTTTTTTTGCTCTTGCAATTAATGCAAATCTCTATGCCTCTCCAAAAAGTAAACATTCCCCTTGGTGCTGCACTGTACAAATGATGAGGGTATCTACATATCAAAGTGAATGTTGCCATGGTTCTCATAGAAGGAGAAAGACAGAGAAGCCTCTATTACAGTACAAGCTGATGATTCTGCTCTGAGATTGTGTTTGTCCAAATGTTTTCCCACCACAACACTGAAGGGGAAGAAGTTATAACTAAATCATGTTGAGACCTAGGAAGGGTCCACACCACAGGATCAGTTGCACATTGTCTGCCTTTTGGAACCTCAAACCTGCCAGTGAGTGTTCTATACCTTAAATCTGGAGCCTCGTAACTCTAATCCTAGACAGGCAGTGTGGGGAAATGATTTACTGTGTTACTACAAGGCTTAAAAGCTGACGTTGACAGTAATGGTTTTAGTTGTGGAGTGAATTAGTTTTACTTTAATGCGCAATTTATTCAATTATTTACCACATTTTAAAGTAAGCTACATCATTATCCTTGAGAAATTGGCAACTTCTACCAGTGACTCGTCTAAATTACTGACTGTAAGCTGGTATGTCAGAAAATCTGCAGACAGGCTTTGAATTAAAAAAACAAAAAAAAACAGGGATGAGAGTGGTACGACCCAAACACTGTAACGAATTCCAAAAATGTATTCCAGTGGCTGATTATGAAATCAAAATGCAAGTAATAAATACCTTTAGTCTTATCTTTTTAAGATAAAACTACAATTGCACAAAACAGCTGTGATGCTCATTGTAAAATCACACAGAAAAGTGGAAATATAAGTAAGTATTAAATATACATTTAAATGAAGGCCAGATAAGGGTATCGTTAGATTTCTTTGGTAGTTTTTGGAATTAAAATAATGGCATGAGTAGGTACTATGGTATTAAAGATTGTTGGATAATTAAAATGGATATAGATGCAAATAATGGTATGGTATCCTTGCATTACTAATGTAATGAGTAAATATTCGATCGTTTCAGACTATTTAGAATTTTCTCCAAATGTAATACTGGCATGGCGAATGACACAAAGAGTACAAATGCTTGACAATGACAGAATCACTGTACTCTACTGCAAATGCAGTCCATTCTCCCTCACAGTTTCCGCACACAGAAAAACAATTGCACCATCACCAAAATCAATAACTCTCCGCTCAACTCAGCAACCGAGTTGGCCAATCAAATGCTCCAATAATCCCTCAAGGTAAACACACTGTGAGACACAGGAAACAGACCACCACTAGGCCATTAGGGAACCTGACTTTGTTCACCTTTACCGCCTTTTTCAACACTAACCTGAGATTAACACGTTTCTATGCCATGACAAGCCTAGCTCCATTGTGCCATGTAAACTGCAACCCTGTCAGTTACTTCAGGGCAATCACGTCAAGTGTTGCCAACTCAGAAATGGTTCTTAGGGGACATCATGAAGCGTGTGATGGAGCCCAGTGAAATTTTCCACTAAACCTCAGTTAGCCTCTAGCAGTAAGCTGTGAAAAGCTCTCCTCTCAAGTACCATGGGAATGCTGTTCCATTATATAGTAGCCTCAAACAATAAGCAAAGTACGGGGAATATTTGCAGCAATAAGTGATGAGAAATATTCAGCCACTGAATTAAATTATTTTGGCATAGGGATTAACACTGTATTCCAGAAATACTGAACTTGCTAAACGCACAGCTGTGTTGCCCCTAGACGTTCCCCATTTCCCTCAGCAGTGGAATTATATCAGTGTCTTTCCAAACTAATGCATACTGCATGACAGCTAATTTGGTAATTTCTTTTCTTCTTGAATATTGCAAAAGAAATAATGGCATCTCACATGGCTTGTGTTTTTTTTGTTTGATGCATTAAAAGGGTCGCTGACACTCCCCATCACAGAGTGACAAGCTGACCTCCTATAATATAGGCCACTTGGGTCAACAAGCAACAGCAGGTACATAACACCTTGAGCAAGGAAGCAAGGACTTTGAAGGATATCACATGGCTGCAGCACTAGACATTGTGTATGGTAGAACAGAAAAACTACATGAGAGAAATCTTGTACTGTATCCTGCTAGTATATAACAAGGTAATACCTACACTACATGAAATACAGTTGTCAATGTATCACAAGGTTGATGGATGGTCAACAACTCAAGCTATACTCACCAATATTTTACTAATACAAATGGCAAGAAAATTGCATTGGTCAACTAAGAATAATGACCAAATTGGTAATGGTGGCATGGAAGTTAAAATTGTAAATTTTCAATGGAAATGCAATATTCATTCATTCCCATTGCACACATAGGGAGAACATCCAAACTCCAGAACAATGAAAAGGCAATAATGCGAGTCACTGTACCACAGGAACACAACATTTTAGGAGGAAAAGGATCGTTCTAATGCTTGTTACGAATACTGCAATTTCACAGGCCACTTTTTGGAGCAGATATTTTGACATTGTAGAATAGAAAAAGCACAGGTGTTACTAATAACATTGTCAGTGGTTGTGTTAACCGTCATGAGTTAGTAAGTCATGTTTTTGTATGTGTGTAATATCAGTACCAAAGCATCTCTGTGACATTTTGACAATTTAATTAATTGCACCTGTGCTTTTTCCTACCGTCAACTTGTTTTCAATGAACAAGGACGTGCGTGTGATTTAAATAGCAGTACATGAAGTGTTTCAATTCAATAGGGCATGTTTTGATATAATGGAAAACAATAAATGAGTTTGCTTGTTGAACAGCATTTGACCTTTTTAGTCAAATAACATTTAAGTTGAATTGACTAGCTTGCAGCTGGGGAAATATTCAAAACACATTGATTAAAACTTAGTGGCAAATTTAATGGCATCAATATACTCGTGTCACTAAAAGGGTTGGCATTAAATATGTTAAAAAGAAAAAAAAAATGATAACAGCATTGTACTGTCACATTCACAACATGTCTGCTATGTACTTAACAGCTAGCTTAACATGCTAGCCACGTTTCTGAAATTGACATCAAGCAGATGAGAAACAAATATTTACCACTTTGTTGGTGTCACGATTCACACTCCACATTCCACACATTTTCTGTTATTATTGTTATTGCTGCTGCTCCGCTGTCTCTCTCTCTCTCAGCCTGCAGGAGGCGTGGTTGACCTACTTCTCAGATGACGTCAGAGATCACTTCCACCTGCGCAGTTCCAGCCCAGCTGCCCCTGATCAGTGATCAACCAGGCTTATAAGGCGGTGCTACGCGGATCTCTGGCGTCAGTTCCTCGTTTTCGCTCAGCTGGTACAGTCTTACTTACTCGCTATTAGAAACATTGACTCAGACACGTTTACTTACCCGAACTTCCGATCTCAGGTCGCCACGTCTCCTGCACCTGGGGAAAGAACACGGAGTCTCCAGCGGATCTCAACTTCCTCCGAGATCGCTTCCTCCTGTCGTTCTTCTGCTCCGCCATCTTCTCCACGCCAGCGCCACAGCCGTCCTCCTCCTCGACTTCCGTGGGCTCTCACACCGCCAACACGAGTGAGTCCGTTCCGTGGGAACTCTGTCATGAACTCTGTTGCCACGAGGAGTTGCTGTGGATCTGGTCCAGTTGAATTCTCGTGTTCTCGTTTTGTATGTGTGCACCATCTTACCTGCTTAGCCTGTTAACCTGGTAGGGAATAAAAACTCGTTTTTTACATACTTACCTTGTCCTGTGTCTGCATCCGGGTCCTCCCTTTTTAAAGGTCTTGATTCCCGTTAAAGGGTATCATAACAGAAGGAACTGACCAATAATGGACCCGGCAGACAGGGACATAGTTAGTCAGGCATTAGCCGCACACGGTGAAGCCTTCGTCGTTTTCTGCTATTGCTAATGAGCTAACCCGGGTTTTTGACCACTCCTTCCAGGATAGCGATATTGCCCCTCGCTTACTTTCCCTCAAACAAGGTAACTCAACTGCAGCAGATTTCTCCGTAGAGTTCCGTATCCATGCTTCAGAGAGTGGGTGGAACCGCACGGCGTTACGGGCGATATTTTTACGGGGCCACAATGAGGATTTAAAAGACGAGTTAGCAACTCCAGACGCAACACCCAGTCTTGATTCTCTTATTGAATTAGCTATTCGCTTCGATGGTAGACTAAAAGAGAGACGAGGCGACAGACGACGTAACCCAGCTTCACTCTCGTTCGAACCTGTTAAAAACGCTACCTCTTTTTTATCACCATCACCTTTCCCGATAGTTTTAGCGGCACGGAACCAATGCAACTGGGCCGAACTCGTCTCACACTCACCGAGAGACGATGCCGTATGCAGTCTGGTGCCTGTATCTAATGCGGACAGCCTGGCCACGTCATCGCCTCATGTCCACTTCGCCCAAAAGTGTGAGCTGTTTCCTGTCCTGCACCTACTCGCGTTTCTCTGGCGGCCCACCTTCTCTGGGGACAAGAGAAGATCTCCACCTCCTGCCTGGTCGACTCGGGAGCTGATGATAATTTCATCGATTCTCACCTGGCTGAAGAGGCGGGTATTCCAGCGACCGCTCTGGCACAACATAAGACTATCTCTGACCTGAATGGGAACCTGTTGGCAGAGGTCACTAATCGCACCGCACCCATCATCATGATTTTATCCGGCAACCACGTAGAAGACATCCAACTCTTCCTGATCCCTGCATCTTCTGCGTCGGTGGTTCTGGGTCTCCCTTGGCTGACCTTCAATTGGTCTTCTGGTCAACTCGCTAGCTGGAGCATCCACTGCCACTCCCGCTGCCTCAAGTCTGCTCGACCGTCGCCTTCCAAGCTCCCAGAGGCACTTCCTGAACCTCCTGACCTCTCGGGCGTTCCAAAGGACTATCACGACCTGGTCGAGGTCTTTTCCAAGGGCCGTGCCCTCTCTTTGCCACCTCATCGCCCCTATGACTGTTCTATTGACCTTCTGCCTGGTGCTACACTCCCTTCCAGGAGGTTATATAACCTCTCCCAGAATAAACGACAGAGCATGGAGGATTATATTACCCAGTCTCTGGCGGCTGGACTCATTCGCCCTTCCTCATCTCCAGTCGCAGCAGGGTTTTTCTTCGTCGAGAAGCCCCTGTATAGATTATAGGGGCCTTAATGACATTACGGTTAAAAACCGTTACGCTCTGCCTCTCCTGGACGCTGCCTTCAACCCCCTCAGCAAGGCTCGGATTTTTTCGAAACTCGACCTTCGAAATGCTTACCATCTGGTCCGAATCAAGGAGGGGGACGAATGGAAGACAGCGTTCAACATTCCTTTGGGCCACTACGAGTACTTGGTGAGGCCTTTCGGCCTCACCAATGCACCAGCGGTTTTCCAGCACCTGGCAAATGACATTCTGCGTGACATGCTGGACAGGTTCCTGTTCGTTTATCTAGATGACATTCTCATTTTTTCGGAAACCGAAGAGGAACATGTCCAGCATGTCCGCCTAGTTTTGCAAAGACTGTTAGAGAACAAACTGTTCGTGAAGGCTGAAAAATGCCTTTTCCATGCTACATCTGTTCCTTTCTTGGGATTTATTGTGGAGCAGGGCAGTCTGGCACCCGATCCATCTAAGATCTCCACAGTCAAAGACTGGCCTACGCCTACCACCCGGAAGCAGTCACAGCTCTTCTTTGGCTTCGCCAATTTCTACAGAAGATTCATTAAAGGTTATAGCCGCATTGTCGAGCGCTCGGAGGTTCTCCAGTAGTGCCATTCCTCCAAGTTGGCCTGCCATCCTGGAACCGCCCGCACACTCCACTTCCTCAAACAGCGCTTCTGGTGGCCTACCATGTCCACAGACTCCGCCACCTTTGTCTTGGCCTGCCCCACTTGCTGCAAAGGCAAGACGTCCAATCGCCCTCCTGCTGGTCTCCTGCACCCTCTTCCCATCCCTCACCGCCCCTGGTCGCATATTGCAGTGGACATCGTCACCGGACTTCCTCCCGCCAACAGCAACTCTACCGTCCTGACTGTAGTGGATCGCTTCTCCAAGTCCGTCCACTACATCACTCTACCCGGACTCCCCTCAGCCATGGAGACGGCCGAAGTCCTGGTCCAGCAGGTATTCCGCATCCATGGGTTCCCAGCAGACATCGTATCGCACCGTAGACCTCAATTCTCGTCACAAGTCTGGAAGGCATTCTGCACTGCTCTGGGGGCGTCCGCCAGTCTATCATCCGGCTATCACCCTCAATCCAACGGCCAAACCGAGAGGGCTAACCAAAGCATGGAAGTGGCCCTCCGATGGGTAACCGCTCGCCACCCGGAGGATTGGAGCTCCCTCCTCTCTTGGATAGAGTACGCCCACAACTCCCTCACCTCTGCTTCAACTGGCATGTCCCCATTCATGGCTTCCCTGGGCTACCAACCTCCGCTCTTTAACTTCCAGGAGAGAGAGGTAGCAGTGCCATCAGTACAGGCCAACATGGAGCGCTGTCAGGCTGTATGGGAACAGGTTCGGGCTTCCCTCTTGAAGGCTTCCCAACGATCACAAGGACAGGCCAATCGTCATAGAACCCCTGCACCCGATTATGCACCAGGTCAGAAAGTTTGGCTGTCCACAAAGGACCTTCCCCTTCAGGTGGAATCCCGCAAACTGGCTCCCAGGTTCATCGGCCCATTCCCCATTGACAAGATCATCAACGCCACCTCTGTCTGAAACTTCCTCAATCTCTCAAGATGCACCCTACATTCCACGTCTCCCTCCTCAAACCTGTGGTTGAGTCGGACCTCGTCCCTCCCTCCGATCCCCCTCCTCCGCCTAGGATCATCGAGGGCGGAGAAGCATTCACTGTCAACCGCATTCTGAACATTCGTCGTCAAGGTTGTGGCGTCCAATACCTGGTGGACTGGGAGGGATACGGTCCAGAGGAGAGGTCCTGGGTTCCACGTCGCTTCATCCTGGACCAGACCCTGATCCAGGATTTCCACCGCGAGCACCCTGAGGCTCCTGTCTTGGCGCCAGGTGGCGCCCATTGAGGGGGAGGTACTGTCACGATTCACACTCCACATTCCACACATTTTCTGTTATTGTTGTTATTGCTGCTGCTGCGCTGTCTCTCTCTCTCACACCTCTCTCTCTCTTGACCTACTTCTCAGATGACGTCAGAGATCACTTCCACCTGCGCAGTTCCAGCCCAGCTGCTCCTGATCAGTGATCAACCAGGCTTATAAGGCGGTGCTAGGCGGATTTCTGGCGTCAGTTCCTCGTTTTCGCTCAACTGGTACAGTCTTACTTACTCGCTATTAGAAACATTGACTCAGACACGTTTACTTACCCGAACTTCCGATCTCAGGTCGCCACGTCTCCTGCACCTGGGGAAAGAACACAGTCTCCAGCGGATCTTAACTTCCTCCGAGATTGCTTCCTCCTGTCTTTCTTCTGCTCCGCCATCTTCTCCACGCCAGTGCCACAACCGTCCTCCTCCTCGACTTCCGTGGGCTCTCACACCGCCAACACGAGTGAGTCCGTTCCGTGGGAACTCTGTCACGAACTCTGTTGCCACGAGGAGTTGCTGTGGATCTGGTCCAGTCGTATTCCGTTCTCATTTTGTTTGTGCGCACCATCTTACCATCTTACCTGCTTAGCCTGTTAATCTGGTAGGGAATAAAAACTTGTTTTTTACATACTTACCTTGTCCTGTCTCTGCATCCGGGTCCTCCTCTTTAAAGATCTTGATTCCCGTTAAAGGGAATCATAACAGTTGGTCTTTAAACACAGGCAAAAACGCACATCTCTTTCATATCGAGATTATCCGTAACAAAGTAAAAACAGAAAACATAGAAGCAATGGTTTCCTCTTGGAAAGGTTTGGCTGACTGACAAATTTAGCATGAACTAGCTAGCTGGATACATCTGCCCATCACAGGTGTTAATAATTAGCCTGATAGTCACCTACCTCATACTGCAAAGTATTGTAATTGCTGGAATAAACAATGTCACTTCACATTGCAATGATGGTTCACAAAATAAATAAATTAACAAACCACTATATGACATTGACCTGTTTCGGTGAGAGTTGTGTTGTATCTATTGGAAATGTTCAAATTGTGCCACTAATGTTAAGTCATATTCATTGTTTAATTCATTTGCATCCTGGAGGAACAGTATATTCACAAATGTTTATTTCAGTATGGACTAAATATTCAAATAAATAGATGTTGTGAACATCTACATCTTCTGGAATCTTGTTTGTGTAGTTCATGCCTCTTTTACATTAAGGCGGTACTTGCACTTGTTTTTTGTCATTTCAAACACTGGTGACGTTATTGTACAGGATAAAGTTATTGCCAATAGTTTGCAGTCATAGAGTGCATAATTTCACTGCAGAAATATTTAGATTTGCAGACACAAATCTGTCTGTGATGGCCAAATAATTTAATATAACATGATTTGTCATAATCAGGATTATTTATGATGCTTTACAGGATTCGCCTCTCACAAAAAATGCTGATGCATGCGAATGAGATAAATAAGTATTTATTTGTCTATGCCTGGCCCATGTCCTATCTGCTACTTTATGACTGAAGCCACCCACCAGGGGGCACTCCAGATGTTTTGTCTTAATTTTTAGGGCGTGGCTGTCACATCATCCATCTTTTTATTATACAGTCTATTTCAAAACCATACATGTCATTTAAATAATTCCCAATCAATAAAATCTATATCCCTCTCCATCCATTTGACATTGATTTAGCGACAAATACTCAGACCTTCAGTCTTGCAACAGAGACGTAAATAAAAATGTCTTTTGAGAATCATGCAACATTCTGTGCAGTATTGTGTTTTGGACACCACAATGTGGTCATTTTGACTGGCATGCACTAGTTGCAACAAAGCAAACAGACAAACAAATGTGATCCTTATTGTGTGCTTTGCTTGCAAAGCAAAAAAGCTTGAGCAACAAAACACCTGCTGAAATAATCAGAAATGGAATAAAACTTTGGGAATCATGTTCCTATGTTTATTGTTAAAGGGAATGTTAACGTGAGTTATAATCCCCTTTGGTTGAGGAGTTTTATTGGAAGCAAGTCTCCATATAGCGTATATATGAGCAACAGCCGCTGCAGTTCCATCACAGCCTGGTGCCTAATCCCACCTTCAGTATCTACAGCTGCTCCACCCCCCCCCCCCACACTTGGTATTCAGCGGGTGTCTGTAACTCTCACAGTGGTCAATAAAGTTTGATTCATGAGACCTGGGGCCGTAACTACACACTGCCGCTTTAATTCGAGGAGATGTAAATGATGGCCATAGATCCAGCCTAATTTCCTTAGGGAGCAAAGAGGGGTTGGGGGGAGCGTGAGCAATAAATTATCACCTCAACAGGTCATAGGTCAGACATAAAGAATGCTCCACCATCACATTAAAATACTATCATGCATTATTTCAAAATAAACCTTGTTTTATTTTTCAACCGCAACTTGCCAAAACAAGTGAAATGCTAAACCAGATTTTCCTCCTGATCTACCTTTGTCGCGTTTACTTCACACGACTCACAACTAATCAAACTTATTGGCAAATGTATCATATATGATACGTGCATGATCTGCAGTGTTACTGTAAAATGTAATATATTGCATTATTCGTTGTCATTGGTGTGAAAAGTGAAAAGTTACATTATAATATGACTTTCTTTGCAGTAACGTGTGACAATACTTTTGTATCACATGCCGCCGCTTACAACTTGCCACTGTAATCTAATTGAGTCACGCTCAACACAGCCAACAAGTCAGGCTTTCTTTCAGTAGTTCAACATAACTTGAGGAAAGAAAATTTTGATGGCGTAAAGCAGGAGTTCTCAAAGTTTTGATAGCTGAGGGCCAATTTAGGAACCCAACATTGGACTGAGGGCCGCCAAAGGAAAAAAAAGGGAAAAAAAACAGAAAAAATAAATCCCATTTGTAATAATTGTAATGACCAGATTGCAGTTCTACAGTTTAGCGTTAAGTAATAATATTACTTAACACTCATAAGCATTAATATAATGTAATTTAAGCTTCATCATTTACTGGGTAATTACCCAGTATTTTGGCCATTGTTCTTACCTTCTAATTACAGGTTAATACCAAGTAACACATTTCTGTTACCATATATTTACTGGGTAAATAGCTAGTAATTGGGGGCTGTAGCTACCTGCTTATTACCAACTTATAACCCAATAATACACTAAAATTCACCATATAGAAACCAGGTAAATACCCAGTATTTTTGTTTACACTTATTGTTCTGTATCCAGTAATGTCCAATAAACATTTAACAAGCTTAGTAGCTCCTGGATTAAAACTATCAACTGTAATTCATTGCGGGCCGCCAGAAATGTTTCTGCAGGCCGCCATTGGCCCCCGGGCCACACTTTGAGAACCAATGGTGTAAAGTATGCAAGTTATATCATTTATTTAATTTTATCAATCAATGATGTGTTTGTTAATGTGAT
This sequence comes from Microchirus variegatus, assembly GCF_963457635.1. Lineage (NCBI taxonomy): Eukaryota > Metazoa > Chordata > Actinopteri > Pleuronectiformes > Soleidae > Microchirus > Microchirus variegatus. The sequence goes on from NC_139821.1 coordinate 15,715,886, forward strand.
GGCTGTAGAGCTTCTTAAACAGATATCACATTATAATTTCCAATGAAGGATACTGGGACATTTGACACTTTTTAGGGCAAGTCATGATTAAACCAAATTTAATTGACACTTTTAAATCAATATTTTATTAACTGCAGCTGTAGAAAAAAACGATACCATAAAATCATCATCCTTGGTGTTTTATACATCTGTTCATTCATCATCTTTCAGTGTTGGGTGATAAGAACTATTCAGCATGAATGTCAGTGTCTGAATAACATGTTTCCTTATCTGAGTAATATTATCACCTAGAAGAGAAACAGTAAAATGAACGCACTGTTTCGGTGCAATTTAATCCCAAACTCTGTATAACCTGGTCGGGACGAGTTATGATTAAAGCCTATGAGTTACCATGGTGATGTGGGTTTAAAGAAAGTCTCTTTCATGACACTGAAAACTCTGATTTTGTGCTCAACTTAGCTTACTAACCTACTAAACTGGCTTCGGAGTACAGTCCTAACTTTGACAGAAAAGCATTTTTAACATAACATAAAAAGGTAGTTTGGTAACTACTTAGTTAGAAGTGAGGAAATAGTGATGACAGCTACACTGCAACACTCTGCCTCACATCTGTGTTTGCCTCATATCTGCAGCACCAAAACATATTATTTGCATATTATAAAAACGGCATTACAACTACAACTACATTCCTATACACATTCCTGTGACTTCCTATGGTATAGAAAAGGACACAAACATCTAACATGGTTGTATGGTAACCACTGGACACAATAGGTGGAAATATTTTCAGCAATTCAGAACATTTGACATTTATTGCTGTCACTGTTGTTATTGCTTTGCCATAATTTAATAAGCTCCACAAGGGTCTGTAATAATAATAATAAATCCAATGAATGCAATAGGGATCCACATTATATTTGATGCGACCTCTGAGCCAGCCTTCTTTGTCAAAACGTCAACACATTGACGTGACATTTTGACCTCAAAATTGGATATATACAGACCTAATACTGTGGTAGGTGCATTCAAAATGTAGGAAGGCATGAATATGTTGGTGTTTTTAAACAAGCGGAGGCAGTTGTTATGCAGAGAATAACACAAAATGACCAAACAAATAAACCGATTGATTATTAAAAACTTGAATAATGACAGTGTAGTACAGTATATTCACATCACAGCAGGGCAATGGGTACCATATGGGAGAACACAGAAACCAGATGCTACAGTAAATATTAACGATGTGCAGAATGTGTATTGTTATACTAATATAAACAAGCCTGCAGTGGCCACATGCATGTATAGAGAGTGTGTAGGTGTGTGTGCAGCCCTAATGCAGGTATATTTATGATAGGAACTCTTCTATAATGTCCACCTCTGTGAACCTTTCCCAGCTCTGGACAGTCAGGCTCCAAGTGTGTTTACTTTCCAGTTTGCTGCCTCAGCCAAGCTGAACATATAGATACTAAAAAAAACCTGTCGTGGTTGATCCGCGAAACGCTTCTTCCTATTACTGCTTACAGCATCCGTTCCAGGAAAGGCCATCAAACGCAAGGCAGGAAGCTACAACAGGCCGTAAAGATCGGAAACATAAAAGTCAGAAATAAAAAGTAAACACAAAAACTGAATCCCAGACGTCCTGTGAGATGAAAGTTCCTGAGCATATAGAAAAACATATGCACTCCACTAAAAAAAATATTAAATAACTTCACCTGAAGACAGAGTGTCTTAGTTTTTCCTCCATGGTTGCCTGCAGTATCAACGTCTATGAGGACTTCTGGGATTTTGTATATTTTGACGTAAATCTCTAAAGAGCACCATTCGGTTCAGCTAAAGACATGCAGTGCTTTCTTTATCACTTGGAAACTTTAAAAAAAAAATGAGGTGTAATACAAGTCCTGCATATTCTCTCCTCTAGCTGTACAGGATGAAACATAGTGTGCTTGTTTTTCAAACCCACACCAGGTGCCTATTGTACGATCCATCAATCTGTCCATCTTTTCATAAAAATTTCACCAATCTACCTATCACGAAATACCACATACCAAGGGTCTTTTACTTGGTAACAAGGAACAACCTACACTGAATGTGACCCTGTTTTTTTTTTTTTGTTCCTGTTGTCACGGTAACAGAGGAGAGAAGACCCCACTGTAAGGGTGGGTGTGTTCAGTGTATCCTGGCTCCATTATCACCACAGCAGAGGTGAAGAATGACACAAGAAGCAGCAGCTCATTAGCTTGAGGAGCAAATCCTGCACTGTCATTTTTGTGCTGTTTGTCTGTTCCACGCGCTCACCCCGAGTCTGACATTTTCCCGGCGCCTTGCTGTTTATTGTTTGCAGAGATGAAACCTTGTTTTGGCTGTGACAACAAAATGATTCTGCAGTGATACCAGTACTTTCGCAGCTTAAGTGGTACTTGTCGAGCACCTTTGCTTGTTTGGGGTTTTATATCTCACAGTGGCAACAGCGGTTAGGAATAGAAAATATGAATCAATGCAAAACAAATGTACATGACTCTAAACAAATAAAGCAATTATGAACTTTGCTGCTGCAGGGAACCAGCTCACCAGTATGTCTGAAATGTCTTGAAAGCAAACGTGACCAAGTAAATAGAGCTACAAAACCTGCAGATATGTGCATTTCAACATGTTTTACCCCCTATAAAGAGGGCAGAAGTCTGCCAAGGTATTAATCAAGGTGATGAATACCTTCAAACATGGCTGACAGATGAGACCAAGCAAAGAAGGATCCAACAGGTATATAATTCATTGCCACCAGAGATGGATGATTTGACGAGAGACTGTTGTGGAAAATCGCACTCCTTCACCTTCAATGGATAGCTAACACTACCCATGTTAAATGGCTAAATATCCTTAGAACTATTAAGTGCCATGAGTGATCTGCGTCCATTTGCAACCATGTTGCTAGGCAACAGCAGTAACACGTGGGGTGGACCCCACATCGACCAGACCGCTTAATGTTGGCCCAGCTTCTGTGGAGGACGCAGCCCCTGAATTGAGACAAGGCTTGTATGTTCAAGGTTATTTAATGATAACTCAGACTTAATGATTGACAAATGGGCAGACGTCTATGTTTTTTATTCTTATCAAAAATAATATTTTCATAGTCCTGCGTATCTCATTATTGATTTTTTTCCTAGACACATACATTTTGCAATGTAAGGCCACTGCTGCACTCTACTCTACTGCACTTCTCTTTGTCATGAGAGGGATTCCTCAATTGTGAATTGACGTGTGAACACACACATTGTAGAAACTAAAATTGGACTAAATTATTCAGAGTGATACTCTGCCTGTTTACACTGTAGTCAGGTTTTTCCATTAGTGTTTCATATTTGGGGAAAATGAGATATACTTGGTAACATGTGTTTTGAGCAGATAACACATTACCAAGTCGTAATAAATGGAATCACCCTAAAGTATACCAACAATTGTTTCAATCATTAATTAATTTAACACATTCAGACTTATATTTAACCAGTTTTCAGTGTTTAATTTCAAGTATTTACTCTCTCTGGCTGATGCATAGCCAGCATTGCTCTCTCTCTCGCTCCCCCCTCTTGCTATAGCATCATCCCTGTTTTTCCTCCTTGGATTTGTCTGTTATAAAAAATAAATAAATAAATAAATAAATAAACTTCCCGCCCTTCCATTCTTCCACATACAAGCAGCATTACCTCTCAGTTACATTTAGATTACAATAATATGCTTTCACTCAGGCAAGCCTTCTCTGCTGCATGAGCCAAACCCATTCTCCACCCTCCACGGCTGACTGTGTGGGCCATTATGACAGCACATAATCTTGTGATATTGTGTCGGGATTAGCATCAAATCTCATTAGGACTGTGGTGGATCGCAGGGACTGGGAGCATGGAGACGCCATGAAGTTGGCATGGGGGGGTTGGGGGGTGGGGGTTTGGTTACAGCTCAGCAGATGTGTTGTTTAGGTTTTCAAGGAGAGGGAGAGCACGTTGGAGAAGAAAAATGAGATCCGGGGGTGTGAAATCTCAATTTCACATGATGGAATTATGCAGGTTAATTTGTTATACATTAAATCTGCCATGTGGGTGTGTTCAACATGCACAAGGCACAGTTGACTGGGACTACATCCAAACATTTTCATTGAAAAATGGCATTTTATTAGGGCCATATTGCGATAAAACCTTTTTTCCGCAGACTTCGGGAATAGAGTCTTAATTTACGGGAAAATAGACGTACATTTACAACTTCATTCTTGTAAATTTATGAGAATAAAGTTGTAGATTTTCAAGATTAGAGTTGTAAATTTACAAGAAAAAGTTGTACATTTACAAGAATAGAGTTGTAAATGTATAAGAAAAAGTCGTACATTTACAAGAATAAAGTTGTAAATTTACCAGAATAAAGTATTAAATTTACAAGAAAAAGTTTGACATATACAAGAATAATAAAGTTGTACATTTACAACTTTATTCTTGTAAATCAAGACTTTATTCTTGAACTCTGTGATTTTTTTTTTTCTCAATGTGGCCCGAATACTCCACCATAGCATTTTAACTGTGTTTCAGAAGTAATCTGTGACCATACTAATACACCTAAAAATGTATTTGTCAGACCATTTAGGTACAGTGGGTAGTTGATTCTCTCCTCTGCAGTTGTTTGTCGAGTTGCAGAGAGTGAAAAAAATAATTTATTTTAACCTTATGTATTATTATTTATTGTAAACTAACCACTTCATCATTTCCCCATGTCTCTTTTTTGCTCATCTAAACCAAAACACAGCTTTTTTAAATTAAGGGGGTGTATTGTGGATGACAGAATATTTTTTTTTGATGAAAACAGAGTGGTTGCAGCCTGAGATAAACCCACCAAAGGTGCAAAGGTTAACAGGTCAAAACAGGACGTGTTGCAGCACAACACGACACAGTATAAAACTAATCAAACCACCCCCATCCTCCTCCTTCACCAAGCCTCACCCCTCCACAACAAACACCCTATCTCTGTTTGCATTTTCCCTCCTCCTTGCGCTTCATAAACCTCTATTTTACAACCCATATGTGATAATTGCCTCAGTGATATATGGCCAACACCAGGGTAGAGCTCAATTTTGCTCCATTTAAGATGGCGCTACAGCAAAGTGATGTTCAGGGGCGTGCCCCGCCCCTTGTTGAATAAAACTAATTGTTAAGCCACAATCATATTTGGACACATACATTACATCCCCCTTTTTCCAGAGAGTTGAACAGAAACACACACTCTTAATTCCCTTAGTTCCACATTGTATGAAAACAAACACATTAATTCAGACAAATATACACAAACATACAGTATATACACTCCCTCTCCTGCTGTGGTGCACCATGCTGGTTACTGAGCCTCCGGAACGTTACTAAATCAAAGCTAGGCCCCAGTAGAAATGAGGGATAACAGCACACGCATGTTGCAACCATTGATTGCCAAATGCATCATCTTTACACATTCCCAACAACAGGGCGTGGAGTGTTGGGGGAGGGACACAGAGACACGGAGAATCGGGGTGCTGGCTTTTACACACAGGCAACCGTTGGGAAAGTCTGTTCTTGTAGTTGTAATCCAATTGTGCTCGTATCATCAGCCCAGCAGCAACGATGGAGGGGAGGAAAAAACAATGTTAGATCGTGCCAGCACGAGGTTGAATTGTCAAGGCATTGTGTGGCCTCTGAACAAAACCATAATGGTCCAACTACTTAATTTGTCACAATATGAATCAGAGAATCGGCATGTGTAACAGATATTAGCACACAAAGGAGCAGCGATTATTGCATTTGATTACATTTTGATTAAATGATCACGTTAGGTTATTTGTAATTTATTGTGCCATTATAACATGGTAACAATGATTATATTGATCCCCTGTAAGCTTCGTTTCCACCATGTTGTTCTTGGACACTTTCCTTTCTGTCGTGCACCTGTATAATTTTCTTATGTCTCATGTATTTGGTTGGTGCTTTATTGAAAGACTTTTGAGACCTAAACATTTCCACTGCTAATCATTGACCCTGTTCCACCCTGACCTCATTTGTTACTTGTTCTCCACTCATCTTCTCAGTAACTGTAAATACAAAGTCTCTTCAGTTATATCCTCAACAGTGGCTGTCGATGGCCTTTTAAACTGAGTAAGCTCATTTCAGGCCCAGTTATGTATACATACATTCTGCAAACAAACAACTAAAACAAGGAAATGTGATAACTATGTAAAACTAAAATGCTATAACAGCAAGGGTTATCCACAAAGGACTAAGGCAGAAAAGCCTCCGCTGTAGTGTATGCTTCTGCAATGCTGTCAATCAAAAACTGGTTCTGCCTTTCGTCTAATCATCATGCAGAAGCCCAGCATCTGTGCCCACCCACTGCTACATTGACTCTGAGAGAAGCTTAGCTTCCCTGGAAGTGTCCTTTTTGCCACATTTGTCCAATCACCTTTGAGCTCACCGCAGTGTAAAAATAAAAACAATTATGTGTCATCCAGCAGTTGAAGTTGTGCTTCAAGTGGTTTTAATGCGGAGGCTGCTACATGAATGCGAAAATCACGTACGATTCTGTCATCTGTAATAGACAGCCGATTCTGAACTAAATAGTGACACGTTCTAATTGCATTCTAGTTTATTATTGCAATATAAATACAACACACTACATATTTTTGACAACAATTTCAGAGGAAGACATCAGGATGGTGAAATTCAAGCCCAGTTTTTGACACTATAATCTAGTTAGTGCTCTTAAAAACTCCATGTGTTTTGAATAATATAGAAATGATATACAAATAGATCACCTATACATTTGTATAAGTCACAATTTTCACCTATTTTCATGACTACTTTCAACTTTCATCACTACAAAAGTCATGGAAAGTGATTGGAAAAAAATGACAACTCAGTGGAAGCCCAACTCATTATTTTCCATCTTGCATAATATACAGTATGTAATGCATAGCAGGTGAATAGGAAGTAAAGTATTGATTGTATTTTCCTAAGTGCAGAAGGTTGTTGAACCACCCGATCATAGCAACTGCTGTTACATCTCGATCTCATCACAAAACTAAATAAAGCTTTGGTTTAGAACAGAGCGAATGATAAGCACCACCTGATTAATAAACTGTTAATCGCTCAGTTCAGCTAATGATTAATAAAGCCTTAATGTCTCAGTTCCGCTAATGTTACTCCAACATAATTCCTCTCTTCACTGCTGATGAAACCCTCCCATCAGCATCCTGAATCATTTCTTTTCTTTTCACTGAAGAATTTGCGGTTGCCATGGTCACACAGCAAACAGATGCTGTCGGGGATAATTAAAAAAAAAGAAAAGTTGAGCCATCATTATCAAAACACTGCAGCAAATAGTTGTGCCCACTCCTAAAAGCAGCAGTCGCCGTCGTACCAGGAATGCAAATACCTTCTTTTTACTATACAAAGCCATTAATTATACAAAACACTGACGTCTGAGGTCAGATTTCTGGTGCACACGGCATTAAAACGAAGGCTTGTTATACAAAAAGACGTGGAAGATGCAGAACCAGCGGCGAGTTCATCCGTTCACATGCTTTTTGCTGGTGAATCACTGGCTGTGTCATCTTGTGTCACATTGTGATGTAAAGGGCAGTCAGGCTGTGCAGGTTCATGAAACAGTTTAAATTGTTGTGGAAATCGATTGTTTTAAATAACACCGGTTTTCCTCATGTCAACCTCATTAAATAGGTATTTTCATTCTATTTGTATGCTTTTTTGCTGCTTTGTTGTAGCTTCAGTTAATGGAAACACAATGAACCTCATTCACTCAGAACTGAATACCTTCTGAATCTACATGATCCCATTTATTTTACCCTGTCTATTCAATTCAGTTTTATACATACCACCTTCCAAAAGCATAAAGAAATTCATCATAATACAGTATCTAAAATAAAGTACTGAAATTTAAATACATATACTCTTAAAAGGTACCAATATCTCCACAGCTGGGACTGACAATGAAAAGTGCTGAATATGATATTGAACGTAGCCTAACTGTTGTCAGTACCTGATATATATTCATAAACAAGATTCCTTAAAACAGCTTGAGGAGTATGAACTGTCGCTGTGACTCAAGTGTGCCATACTTTACAGAGAAATCCAATGTACGTGTGTGTGGGGGGTGGAGAGATAGAGAGAGAGGTGAGGTGGTGATCTAGGAGCAAGAGAGGACCCTTCAAGTCTCCAGATTTCATTAGCCAGACTGTGATGTACTGCTGTACCACACACACAACTTCACAGAGAGAGAGAGAGAGAGAGAGAGATGAGATGTTAGTTTCCCAGCCTCCTCCAAACACCGTCCCCCATCCCACTGGCTCTCATCTTCATCCTCCTCCTTAACACACCTCACACCCTCCATCAGTCACATCCATCACACAAGACCTCCACAGATGGGCCAGTAAACACACACACACACGCCGAGCTCAGCTAAACATTTCCTCTCTTTCTTACTCATACACACACACTCTCTCCAAGCATGTACACAAACAGACTTTCATCTGACACATTTTAAACAGCTCAGAAACCAAACCAGAAACGCAATTAGTACTCTCAATAATTAACCACATCAGATCCGCCTGAGAGACAGCTTCTTATACTCGAACAGGCAAAGCAACATATGTGGAGGTATATATGTAGGGATAAGGGACAGTGGGAGACTTTCTCTAGTTTGTTAAGTCTGCTGCTAATTTCCCCATATATCTGATCAATATGTGGGGAAAAAAAGACCAGCACTTACGAAACCTCGCCCCTTTGCAAAAAACACGGTTGTGACAAGCAGCAATAATCAAATTAAAGAAACAACGTAAATCTCTAAAATAAAAACTTGGTTACAAAGGAAACACGAATCATGTGGCTAATCAACAAGTTAGTCCCCAAAGTGACCGACGCATAACTCACCTGTATGTCTCTATAGCCAGGTACTCATTTATAGGAGGATTCCACTCAAATAAAATAAGAAATCCCACTCAGAATCCAGTGTTATCCAGCATTCCATACATACATCACAAATCCAAACCTGTCTGGCAGGTGAGAGAAAAAAAAATCCAATTATATCTTGTTAACCCTTTCCTCGTGGATGCAAACTCTTTCCTCTCGTAGCCTGAGGAAAGCTGCCTGCTGCCCCTCTGTGTGTGCGAGGGAGTAGTTGTAGGTGTTGTAATAATAGCAGCAGCAGCAGCAGTAGTAGTTGTAGTAGTAGTAGTAGAATGAGGTGGGATGGTTGGTGGAAAAGAGGAGGGGATTGATGCTGGTGGCTCACATCATGAGAGAAGTCGTAATCTCTGCACCGGCATCCTCTCAGCGAGGGAATCGAGCCACCAGAGAAGAAGAGGAAAAGGAGGAGGAGGCGAGAGGCATGAAGGCAGGCAATGGTGAATGAGTGGAGGATGCAAGCTTCCTCCCTCCCCTTCACACAGCTGAGTCTCTCTCTTTTTCTCTCTCTCTCTCTGTCTACACTGTTCACACACTCGTGCACACACTCCTACCCCCGCCCTGCCACAGATTGCATTGCACTGATGAAATTTTAATGGTTCTTTTAGGAAGAATAATGAACATGCTAGTCTCTGGAGTTGGGGCGTGTGTTGGGGAGGTGTTCTATACTACACATGCCTACAGAGGCGTGCAACATATACAAGCGTGTATGTATACGCACACACAGTGTGTAACCAGTGTGTTTTTGTTGCCTTCTCCTCTTGCAAACACATTCACCAGCGCATATACTCCCACTCACACACACACACACACACACACACACACACACACACACACACACACACACACACACACACACACACACACACACAACCTGCACACACTTGTACATTTGCACACCACACACTGAAACACAGAGACATGCACATGCCACAGCTCATGCTCAGAAACATCAAACACTGCTACTGACACACACATACAGACACACACACTTTCAGTCGGATAGAAGAACCCATCCTCAAAACGCTCCCTTGGTGCACGCACGTGAACACACACCCACACACACACACTTGCACTTGCACACACCCAAGTGAAGTGGAACAAAGAGAGCAGCAGAGGCAGCATGTGGAGGCACCAGCGAGAACACTACGGTGGGAGAAGAGGAGTGAAAAGTGCCAGACTCTTCAAGTACATTCAGTCTACATCGTGGTGAAGAAAATAGATTCAAATGATAATAAAAAGTATTTAAAAGCCAAGAGAAAAACACTTGCACCAAATTGCTTTCCATTCAAATCAAACCAAGTAAAGACAAAACAAAGAAAATAATTGAATTAATTAAGACATAAAAAAATGCTTACTTCAATCTTCCTCAGTCATTTTCTGTCTATTTTCTGAATAAAATATTTTTTTAAAAGTAGTGTTCCTAAGCCCCAAGATGATCTAGCAAATTATAAAAGACTTCCCTTAAATTAAATTAGATAGAATTAGTTATCAGCCTCGAATGAATTAGGATTACTCACAGAAAAAAGTCATTGAGATATATATATATATATATATATATATATATATATATATATACACATAAAAAATCAAACTGGCAAAATATTATTATACTGGGTGTGGTGAGATCACATCTGATGCGTAGCAGGCAACAACCAAAAAACCCACATACTCTCAGATTCTCATTCAAATGTTGGGGCTTTTTATGTCCTGGTGCACAAACATCATATTTTCCCAACTTACTATAATCAAACAAGGGAACAACAGCACAGATAAAAGCACAAATATGGAAGTCCGACATTTTTTTCCAGATATAACAGGGCCACTTTATCTCTCAGGAGGAAAGATAGATTGTGCAACTAAATATAAATCAAACAGAGTGAGTTGCCCTTTCTTCACGTCTAAGCTTCAGACAGTTTCTCGCTAATTGGCAGCCTTCAGATAAATACCGCCTCCTCAGTCAGGAGCAACAGAGTGATGAAGCTGACATGAGTCCTAGGATCAATCTGTTTTATGATTAAAAAAAAACAAACATTTGCAATATCTATGCACCAGTTATATTTTACTTTGTAAGGAGTATAAATACAATTTTGTAGGGAACATATTCAAATATTGAAAAACATCACTTAACACGTCAGAGACTGACCCGGTGTGACCAGCAGTGATTTAAGGACAATATTGACTTTAAAGTCAAGCAGCACAAGGTCAAACCTTGAATTTTAATAGCACGAGCACCAGAAACACATGCAAAAAAATGGCCAGAGCACATAATCAAGTCAAGCAATAGATAATAGATCATGAGTAAATGGGGATTGAACCTACATCAAACCCAGGATGGCTCTGGCTCCTTTAACCACAGTACTGACTAAGATCCTGAAAATACAGAAGAAATTTTGTTACAATTTAACCAAAGATGTACCTCATTTTTTCTTCTTCTTTCTTCTTCAAATGTATATTTTTGCCAACTCTCTACTCAGTGATTCCGTATGGAATAAAATCAGGAAGACACCATGGCGGTTTACATTTCTAATACGGCGTAGAATTGTACTGCAGATCTCGCAGCCGATTTGTTCAACCACACTCACTTTCATGCCAACTGCTACCCCCTGCAGCTCACAGCCACCCAACATAAAACATGGACAGGATGTTAAAGCAACCTTAAGCACAAGCACATAAGCTGAAAAGTTTCCCTTCAACTGAAATGAAAGAAATAAACTCAGAGTCAACTCTCACAGCTATGAAAATTGCTCTCATCCCTCATGTGAAGGTGCTTTATCCCACCCAGTTCCCAAAAATCAATGTTGGAAAGTCATTATTTAAATATCTGCTTCTAAGTCCACTTTCATTCCCAACTTAATTCTCAGGAGTCCACGGCAAACTTTACAATGTAAGGGAGACAAACTGTTAACATACACTGCCACTTTAAAGTTTCCCCAAGACAAACTCGGTACTTGTGGATCCGGAAGAAAACAAGGCAGCCGATTGTGTGAGGGGAAGTGTTTGAGGTCTGTCAGCAATGATGGGAATGCCATGGAGACGCAGCTTGAAAAGGCACTTAAGAGCCAAGCAGGGGTTTGATGGGAATAGTCATGATGTGTGACACATGAGTCATCCTCCATCCTGGGACACAAAATCAACAGCTTACAAGGTTAAAGCTGTGTGTGGAGCAGCCGCTGCGAGATTTACGATATTTAAAAAAAGAAACAGTGCTTGTATGGTATCAGGAACAACGTGGCAGATTATATTAAGGTGGGAGGTGTATTCTGTGTGACATATATGCACTAGTGCTCCTCTGGGGACACGAGAACAAAAACACCAGCTTAGACAGGTGAGAGCCGTCTGGAGAGAAAATAAAATGGTAAGACTGTGATCGTAAACAACCAGTAATATTCTCTTTGGTGGAGGCTACGCTCATTTGTCAAGCAGTATTGAATTCATAAAACATGTTGTCACATAACCCAGCCGAAAGAGGCAAAGTATAAATGCTGAAAATGGTCATAAAATTGGTTCATTTCTTGCTTTAAACAAGTTGACATCCGACAGCGCAAAACCAAATTAAACGTAAAGATAAATGATCTCTCGCTCTCATAAAGATGACTTTCGTGGCATACTGAAACGAACAGCTGCCTGGAAGGTGGAAACCAAAACGGAATCTAAATGCTAATGGTATGATTTGGAGAGTCAAGTGAACACAGCGTGTGTTGTATGAGTTTAGAAATGCAAAAACACAGGTGTGATTATTAAAAAAGGAGACAAGGTTTGTTTGGTGCAAAATATAAGCCGAATCCAATTAAGAGGTTGTTTCTGGAATGATTATTTTCTTTTACTGTCCATGTCTTAGCCTCTGGGCTCAGTGAATACGATGGACGGAGACTGAAGTGGTGCAAAATTGAGAGCAGTCATGCATGAGCCTGGGTGTGTATTCAGAGATAAGGGTTTCCATAACTAAGAGAAATATGTGGAGGCCTGTCTGCAGGGCCATTAATGACATTAGCAGCATGAGCACTTCTCTGACTCTCTCTCTCCCTCTCTCTGGCGCTCAGGTGAAGTTTTACCACCACCGCGTTTACGAGACATCATAATGAGAGGGTACAGCTCGAAACAAATGGGGGCCGATTAAATGTAAAATGTTGCTTCTTTGTTATCATAACTATTTTTTCCTATTCAATACAACACAGATTTGTGCAAAAAGTCATTTTAACTTAAAATAATCAATTGATAACGTCTCAACTACATGGAAGTTAACTCAATGAAAAGCCATGCTATGTTAACAACATATGTCAAGTTGAGTTGACTACTGCATAAACGTTGTAAACGTGTGCGTCATCACGGTATACGCCCCGTAGCACGTTTTTTTCTCTGATAAGCGCGCGTTCGGTGGAGAGTGAATTGGATGGAAGAAGTTCAGAAGAAGTCCATACATCGTGGTTTTGCAAGGTGAGTGTAAATATGAGCTTGCAAGTAATATTTAAGACACGTTTTACATTTTTGATATAATTACATTGTCGTCCGCGTTGCCCATTTATTAAAAACGGCGCAGCAAAACGTTGACTGAAATTCACAGTATAGCTAACAGCACCACTATGCAGCTAACTCGGTCGGCTAACCGAGCTAACTCGGTCATAGCTGTAAGTATAGCTAACGACTACGCTGTTAGCTATACTCAGTATATTATAGTCGGCTAACAGCGTAGCCGACCGAGTTAGCTGCGTAGTGGCGCCTGTTCAAAGTGCAATTTTAGAAGAACGCAACATGTTCTGTGTCCTTCAAATACCAGATTCGTGATCACGTGTATATTTACTTTCCCATGAATGAGTCGTTTTTCCGAGGAAATTAACATTGTTAAAATAATCTATCATTATACCAGGGTCAACTCATGTAGCCCCATTATTAGCCCACTTGGAAGGATTTTGTCGCGCCGGTGAGTGTTCCATGCTGAAATGGACATACAGTGGGTGCGACTTCAAATTGAACGGCTTCACGTGTGATTCTTGCGTGAGGGCTTATTATTTTGATCTTAAAAACAGGTATGATATTAATGTATGGAAAAGTTAACTGCTGCGCATGCTGCAGCCTTGCCTGAACGATTATACAGTAGGCTGTCAAGTCCTGGCATGTACTGATGATAACGCAGCTGTGTGAAACGCATGGAGCGTGAGTGAAACGACCACTAAATAACACTCACTCTAGTAGATCTACTACAGTGTTTCATATTAGGTCACCTGCTAGTTTAAATCATATACAGTGCTATTTTTTCTGTGCTATTTTGTTGTTTGTTTGAGGAAAATGTAACATGCTTATTTAAACTAACATGTAATATATCCATCCTAATTCTTATTTATTTATCTTTTTCCAGGTGTACAAGATCAAGATACAAATGTGAATGCGGTGGACGAAGTTTTGTACCTACTGCTCAGGAAATCGCAAAAGAATAATCGAACATTATAGAGTGATTCATGGACATCATGGTAGAAATTGTCTTTTGCCCTGTATCTACAGTGACTGTCCTCTAGATTTCCGATCACAGGAGTCCCTTAATAAGCATTTAAGAGAACATGAACTTTCACATCATGAAGGGTTAACCTTTAGAATTAATTGTCAATTGTGTGACTTCAATAATCCAGTCACTGTGAAACAGTACTTAAGTCATCTTGGGAAACATCTTGGAAACAAAGAGACAGTTACCTGCCCTTTTAATCACTGTTCTTATAAAACAAGAAATTACAGTACCTTTACTTCACACAAAAGCCGTTGTCACAACAATGCAACACTGCAATTCTTGAAATCTGAGCTTATTTCTCAATCACATTCAGAGGAGGAACTTGTGGCTGATCAAGTGGTTTCAGATGTCAGTGATGCAGAATGTTCTGGGAATGAGAGTGTAAACGAGCAGGAGGAGACCTCTGATAAAGTCCAAGCAAGACTTGCGTCTTTAACACTGCGCTTGGAAACTGTTTTACATGTGTCAAAGACTGCAGTTCAGGAAATAGTTACAGAATTTAGGGATATTGGTGTTTTATTGAGTGAGGTGAACAAAGATACTCTTGATAAAGCATTAAGGCAGAATGGATGTACCATTGATGAAAACACTATACATTTAGTAAAGGATACTTTTTGCCAGGCAAATCATTTTAGCTGTCTTTCAGAAGGTGGGTCTTTGTCAACTGAGAAAAGGAGGTTATCGTTTTTCAAAGAAAACTTTAGTTTAATTAACCCAGTGGAATATGTTTTAGATTTGTCGTCAAAACAAACATTTGTTTATGTGCCAATCTTGCGCGTTCTTCAAGTGTTATTGAATAGGGGTGATGTAATTGACAGAGTTTTGGAAGAAAACCGAAAATCACCATCTGGCCAGTATAAGCCTTTTTTTGATGCATCATACTGTAAAGAAAATCCACTTGTTAATGGTGAAAATCTAAGTGTTTCTTTGGGCTTATAATATTGATGATTTTGAGATCTGTAACCCTTTAGGCACCTCAAGAAAGAAACACAAGTTGTGTGCAATCTATTGGGTAATTGGTCATTTGCCTGTGAGAGATAACGTGGATAAAGTTTTGCAGATTTTGCCTTGCAAGTCGAAAAAGTTATTCAAACTTGTTCTTTAAGAAGTGGGTCATTTGTATTGAGAACAATAGAGTCACATAACTTGACCCTCTCTGAGGTTAAAGAAAACACAAATTTGAATTTGAAATGTCGGTGTGTATTTATTTTGGGGACACAGTAACACACACAGTGTGTATTCATTTTGGGAGACATATATTATATATCATGTATTTCATTTTAGTAACACACGCAGTGTGGATTTGTTGCACTGAGGTTTTATCCACACTGTGAAATTTTCATGTTTACTTGCAATGTATTATTTGGAATTACACATGTTCCATTTTGATGACCTCATGTGTTGGTACTGTCTTAAAGGAGTAGCTTGCTCCAAAAAGTAACTTATTTGCCATCAATTACACACCTCATGAAGCCTTGAATTTATGGAGATTTATTTTTATTTTTGTCGCATTCCTAATTAACCCAATAATGTGACTTCTCCATTGAGTCAAACTATTCACCATATCTATCTATCTATCGATCATCAAATTATTGGATCAGAAATCTGAAAACAAAACAATCTTAATGAATTCAAGCCTTCATGGGGTGTGTAACTGATAGAAAATAAGTCTTTGTCCAAAAAGCAATTGTATTTACGCATTTGTTTTTATTAAAGAGGCTTGAGTTGGATCTCAGCATATTGTATTACATGTCTGGGGTGAAAACTACATTACATTTGAGTAGTTGGTGTATGTAACTCCCTCGCATTGCAGTTAAAGCTTAAGTAGTATTGACTTAAGGTTAAGTTATATCAACTAAAACTACCAAGTGGTGAAGTTGTATCAACTAAAGGTATCAAGTAACATCAACTAAAGGTATTAAGTGGGGAAGTTGTATCAACTAAATTAATCAAGTTATATCAACTAAAGCTATCAAGTTATTGACGTAAAATTCTCTCGCAGCATGGACACATACATTTTTAAGTTGAAACAACAAGTTTGGTTTTACAGGGCAGGGCATGCGGCCAATAAGATGGCCAACATTTATATACAGCTCTCAGAGGAGGAACCTTGGGGTATTGTTTAAAGAATTAGGAAAAAAGAATGATTATCTAATCTTATTTATTTGATGGATAATATAATTGAAAAACAAATATATATATACAGTTTTATATAGATAGATAGATATACATTTTCAAGAAAACCAATCTCCAAACTTTTAATTGAAACTGAGGTGACTGTTAGCGGCTTATCCAGAAAATGGAATATTGACAAACCACAGTATTATATTAATTACAATAAAAAATGTTCAGCATTAGCCACAGTGACCACAATAGCAACTGATATCGAGTATAATGCAAAAACTCTTAGTTTATGATAGAGCTGCAACTAACGATTATTTATTCATAATCTATTAATCTGTCGATTATTTTTCAATCATTTTGTTATGTCAGAAAATGCTAAAAAAAATGTTGATCAATGTTTGTCAAACTTGGAAATGATGATGTTCTCGAACGTCTTGTTTTGTTCACAAAGCAAAATGATTTCGTTTTTAATGATTTTTTTGTTATATGGAGCAACAAAACCAGAAAATGTTTAATTTAAGAAGCAAAAACAATCAGAAATCTTGTTTTAATCATGAAAAAAGCTTTAAAACGATTAATCGATTATCAAAATATTTGAAGATTAATTTAGTAATCGATGAATAATTGATTCATCGATTTATTGTTTCAGCTCTCGTTTATGAATATTTTAATATAGTGTTGTATTTACATCAAATTTGCCCTTTAGTAACATTTTATTCTTCGATTCAATGTTTCCAGCGAACAATAAAAACTTGCTTCTGTAGAGTTCCACCAACATATTTCTTTTGTGTGCCATTGTGTTGACGACACAATGTTTCATCAGAAGATAAAGTACGTTTAGGGCGGCTTGTGTGTTAGCCAACAAACAGGGTTTATTTGCTCTTAGTGTGCAGCTAGATTTGTTTCGTTGAAAGCAGCAGTAGGGAGAATCAGAACTCCTGTGTGCTGACAATTAAGCTATTAAACTTAAACCATCATAACTCTGGGTAATTTAAAACAACATTTTACATTAACAGGATACACAGCCTGAAAACATGCAGGTACTGAAGGTGTCAAAAGGATTGTATTTTAACAATCAAATTTGAACAAATATGTGAATTTTGTTATGTATTAAATTTCTAAACTGACAAACACACAACACAAACACACTCCTCTCATTCAGGAGTATGGGAAGAACGAAACTAGAGCAATTTGAGAGACAATGGCAGAATCCTTTGAAATAAGGCTTTCATCCATTCAGCCTGATATGTACTTACACCCCCAAATTACATCAATAATGCAGTTTGGTTTTCTTCTTGAAAAGAAAACATGCTTCATTATCCATTCGTTTACATGCCCAGTGCTTGATCCTCAGCGATACACATCAGACAGCAAGGAAACATGGCATCAGTAACGTATGGTATGACAATCCTTCTTTATCAGTCTCATAATGACAGCACAGAATGCCCTCGTGGCCGTTATTGCTGTGTAGAGCACAGGGCCATGGAGAAAGTCATCACCCACTGGTGTTGTCCATTTATCCTGTTTGAATGAAAACATGGCAGGGACATGACTAACCTCTGATGTTGTTAATTAACCACAATCACCATGCTTCACCGAGGCCCCAGCTGGTTCTGGGCAAGTATGAACATCTAGGAAAAGCTCTCTGGGGGAAGCGGAGCCGAGAGTGACGGCTTGTCACCACATCCTCATTGGCTCAATGGATTTCCTGTGTGCCACTGTGGGAACTCAGGTCTGCAACAGTACAGTATTTTGAAATTAAGCTCATCATCACCTGTTCATTTGTGTGACAGATTGTGCTCAGTGTTTCCTGAAAACAACTGGTGAATGTTTCCATCCTGTAGAATTTCAGTTTTCCATCTTGTCTCATGTGACTTTTTCAGATCTGCGCAGGATTCTCCATTGTTTTACTGTGCCAATGAAGACAGACTGCACAGATGATGAATGGTGGAATAACTGAGCACATTAATAACCACGTTGTGTACCAACAGTTTGCATGATGAAGGCTGGCCTCTCAGATAATAGACAGACATTAGCAGCACGCCAGAAGGGTTGAGACTGAAGGCTATAGCAGCTCGAACCGCCCCCAACACCCTGCCTCCACCACTCCTCCCTACCTCCCTGTTTTATTGTTACATCTCATTTTCTCCTGATCCATTCTCGTGACATTGGTGAGCATATGCTCAGGTTGAGGTCAGGGACATGTGATGGCATTAGTGTCTTGAGGAAAATGGATGGCTCCTTTGACTGTCAACAGTGTGGGGGTGGATGGTTGTTTAGCAGGCTATTGATTCACATAACGGAGTCCTATTAAATAAATCAAGAACGTTCACTTTGTTGAGGTGGTAAACCTACAATATCAATGTGCCACGGCTCCAAGAGTGACAATTAAGGTCTGTGTGAAACTTAGTTATTCCGTCACTTTGGCACCAAGAGAAGATTTCATTACTATTTCAAAATGATTTAATTGATAGACGCAACATTTGGTTCAGATATGCAAGTCCGCCACAGGATGAACTGTGGAGATCATGAGGAGTAGTCACACGTCAAGTTACTCATTAACGCAAGCAATGGCACCAGAAAAGAGATTCAAATAGAGGCACCGCTGTGCCGATAACGAACAAAGGACAACATATATCCAGCAGCAAGATTGTGTCTGCTCTGTTTGTGTCTCAACAAGACGTCAAGCTCATAGACCGCAGGTGTTGAAGATACCCCATTAGCGAGGGGATTACGCTTTTCTGTCGCCCAATCAGCTGACTGTCGTGGGTCCAGCTCCAGCCGAACCGTACCATTACTCAAGGCAAGGGTCTTGAAAAATAGAACGGTTGGGGACAGTTATTTTGGAACTGTACTTGGTACCAAACCAAACCATTCCAGTCAGGGGAAACAAGCCATTAGTGATGTCATCTTAGTACACACAAAATCCATCCACCTGGGACACTATGCAGCATCCAAACACGATTGACTCAAACGATTCATCTGATTTGGGTTTGAGAAGGTGGAGTTATCACCTAATTAGAGTCAAAGTTAGTCCTCTATTTTATATAAATTATAAATTTAACCAGAAAATGCAGAATATAGGGCCTTTAGTGCACATTTACACGTGTGCCTGGCAGCTAAGTGATTGCTTTGAGGATTTCCACGGGCTGTTTAGCAGATGTGATGTGAGCTGGAGCTGCTGGGCGACATCTCTGGAATGGTTTTCTTTTGTGTGCCATTGTGTTGACGACACAATGTTTCATCAGAAGATAAAGTACGTTTAGGGCGGCTTGTGTGTTAGCCAACAAACAGGGTTTATTTGCTCTTAGTGTGCAGCTAGATACGTTTCGTTGAAAGCAGCAGTAGGGAGAATCAGAACCCCTGTGTGCTGACAATGTGGGCAAAGATTGGCTAAAAGAAGAAGGAAAGGCAAATACAGAGCTGCAAAAATGGGATTAAAAGGCAGGTAAAAGGGGGTGATTTGTCTTACTGTTTTCTAACACAATGGCATAATTGCGCTAGATGGGATGTGAAGTGATTAATGGTGGAAGGGGGATGTTCTGTATCTATGAGGACCGTTGAACTGTTTTAAATGGCTGATTGACCATCCTGCTAAACACAAACGACTAATTCCCAGTGAGACCTGCATCCCATACCTTCCCTCTAAAATAGCCTTAGTGCCACCATTGTGCATGGGGAATATTGGCAAAGATTCCTGTGCATAAACACACACACACACATTAGATAAATTGGCTCCCCTGACGAGCAATTGTTCTGTAGAATGGAAGGTTACCATGATGCAACACCATGGGAGTGGGAGTCATAGTATTTGTATTAATTCCTTCACTGCTGGTGCAAAACATTAGCAAAGATGTTAAATTATGAGCCAGATTATGCACTCCCTTTAGCTAATGAAGAGGAAAATGGAAAACTGCCTCTGTGTTAGATCATTTTTACAGTTAACTGCTAATGAAGGCTGGGTTGGGTTACTTTGCTCCATGTTTCAGAGCATAATATGGGGGGGAACAAGTAATTTTATGTAAAATGAAATTGAGTCATGTATCTGAAAACATGCCTTTAATGACAGGGTGGAATGGAACCGATAGTTAATTAGACTGGTGTTGGAACGTTGAGTAAAGTCTGAAAAGGCATGCAGAATGTTGACAAAAAGCTAATTACACACAAATGATATGAAATAATGTGGAGATGCCTTCTCCCCCGGGGTCACAGAGAAACAACAATAAATAAGACAAGCTAATAAAAGCTACATCAAGAGGATTAGCGCTGTTATGAATAATTGAAGACACAGCTTAAATACCTTGTGAAGGACACGGGTCTCAGTTGCCTTATACTGTCTGGCTTATGTGAGGCTTCTGCCGAGCAAACAGTCAATCATTCATTCATCATTCATCCTTAATTCTTGTCAGCGTATTTGTTTGAAACAGTCCACGATTCAATTGTCGCCACAAAACGATTTGGACCTCAAATTACATTGACGTCATTTGTAGATTGTTTTATTCAACCAATTTGGATTGAAGAATCACCTTTTTTTATTATTTGATTGAATTGACTTCTATTTTGTCTCTTTTCACATCAGCAGTAGATGCTCTCCTGCTGACAACTCCTGAGGTTAGATGTGGTTACATTTTTCAAACCACAACAGACAGACGTCACCTTCACTCATCTGAAAGTCAGGACACATGGTCAGGGTTGTATTAGAACTATATTGAGCAAAAAATGTGCACTAAATCAATAAAAGACTGTGAAGCACAACCCTGTGATTACTTCATGGCGTTACCTCATGGTGTTTAAGAGAGTGAACAACATTCCTGTGTTTACCTTGTTGATTGGTTCTGCTCCGAGATGTAATAGGTCCTGTTTTAGATTTCATCCCACCCCTCCACAAACTCGGGGTAGTATTTTTTTTGTAATCCTGCTAAAGATTGGTGTCACTGAAATAACCTCACCACCTCAATGATAGATGCAGATCCTGATTGGTAAGGACTAGTGAAGGGATGATACCATTTTTTTGTGTACGATACGAAACCAATATCGCGTATATAATATCTACTGATACCGATAATTATTAGTCCGATAAAGTCACTTTAGACTATTTAAACAACACATTTATGCTGCGTTATTTCAAAGACATCATTCTCCAATTGTGGAACAAATAGTGTTGTAATAAACAGCCCAAACATGACTCAGCTAAAATGCTTTTGCTGATTTTTAATCACATTTTTACAGTCTGTACATAGTGAAGCACGCGACTGTATGATTTTTGGATTGTATCTAGAGCTGAAATGATTAATCGATAAATCGATTATTAATCGATTACCACATGAATCGCCAACTATTTTGATAATCGATAGTCGGTTTGAAGCATTTTTCATGATTAAAACAAGATTTCTGATTGTTTTAGAATCTTTTATGTGAATATTTTCTTGGTTTCATTGCTCCTCATAACAAAGAAATCATTAAAACTAAATAATTTTGGTTTGTGGACAAAACAAGACTTTCGAGAACATCGTCATTTCCAGCTTTGACAAACACTAATCAACGTTTTTATTTAACATTTTCTGACGTTTTATGGACCAAGCGATTCATTGATTAATCGAGAAAATAATCAACAGATTAATCGATTACTAAAATAATCGTTAGTTGCAGCTCTAATTGTATCAGATTTTACATTTTTATCTGTCCGATATTCAATCCAGTGATTTTAACTGATATCGGTCCAATACTGATACTGACCGATACCGATTCCCATGGACACTGAATGAATGGGGGTTATACAGTATATAGTAGAATATTTTAGAAATGCTGTGTTGACACAACCAATTAGCCCACCCCCGGGTCCCAAAAGCACTCAACCTTGGGTACATCCTGTCAGATGTTTAGTGTCTGACCGTTGTGATGTGAGCTTGCATAACAGTAAACAGTAAAACAAGCCTCTTCAAAGCAATCAATCACCCAACCGGGAGCTCGTTTTGCTGCAAAAGAAGCAGCTCAAACTAACACAAGGAAATCCTTTGTTATCACCACTACACCAAGAACTTAATCATAGTATTTACCCTATGCACTACAGTCACAAAACAGACAAGTCTTTCTACAGTGGTGCAACACAAGCACACAATTGTCTTGACCAGTACATGTGTATCTGGCTGCACAGCTCACCACAAAGGCAGCAGTAAGTGATAACTGCCAAGTCACATAATGTGTATCATTTTGTCTGATTCACACAATGAATGTATCATCTTCAATTTAGGCCTGGAAGCCATTCAACCGCTTTTATTATCAACACAGACAGACAGATTGTGTAGCATTATGACACCAGCTGTCACTCAAAACACAATGGCCAATCAGTGCAAGACAGCCACACTGTCGTTCATCACAGGCGGGCTGGAAGGGGGAGGAAAGGAAAACTGGACAGAAGATGCTGGGTTTGGCTCCAAAAAATCTATTTAAAAATGAAAAACGTTTTTAAAAAAAAACAAATGGATTATTGTAATTACTCTCGATATTCTTAATAGTATGTTGTGCAGAAATGTGCATTTAAAAGGCAGGCTTGTGTAATCAACATTGACTATACTCTTAGATATGAATCCTTTCTCAAATGTACACATTGGATTTCATTCAATGTGACATAAAACACAGAACAATCAAAAATAGAGAGATGAAATAACAGCCTCTGTGATTTTCTCATCGCTTTGAGCCCTGAATGAAACATAATATTCCATAATGGAGAATGGTGAACTCAACAATTCCATCACACCAGAGCATAACAATCTAGGTTTCTCAGTCTCAGCTGTTTAAATATTTTTTGTCCATTCTTCTTTTTTTTTTTTTTTACTATTATTATTTATCATTTATTCCTTACCAAATAAAAGTGCAGTGATAAGCCCCTACACAAAGCTTCCTATTTGAAAGAAATCTTTCATTAATCAACTTACACTCTGCCAGAAAGGTTGCAGTGCTTACATGAAACAATGATGTTCCTCATGTGGGATCCATGTGCCACAATGAGGCAGCAGGAGCCTGTGTCTGACCTACCAGTGAAAAATCAATATTCTGAGGCAAAACATCTCTGGTTCCCATGGGAGACACTATAGTCAATAAGCCAAAAATATCTGTGGGTGAAATTATATCACCAGCTGTTGTTTGTTGCATTCAACCTGATCAAATGCAGCTTTAGTTGACAAAAAGAACAAAATAGCTGATGAGAGACACCAAAAACAGCATTTGGTGACAGCAACAGTGCTGAAAAATGGGAATTTAATGCAAGCCAAAGAAAGGAGCTCTAATACAGAGCCAGTAAATTAAATCAGGATGGTTAAGGCCAGCCGTGCATCTCAGTGTTACAGGGAACAGCACCTTATGTGTGTCAGTCTGCCTGTCACACAAAACGAACAGCCCAGAGGTTGTTTGGTGCAAATTCAATTCCAGTGAGGGGTGAATTTAAAAAAAAGAAAAAAAAGAAGAAGCAATCTAATTAAACTACCACACACGGTCATGTATCTTAAATTACATGCCAACACCATGCTAATGCAGAAAAACTAGCACCAGTCACCAGTCTTCATGCACATGGCTGCCGGGCCTGTTGGAAAGAGGCACTGGAAAGGTGATGAGCAAACACCATGAACGTGCTTATGTGAGACGAGATTAAAGGACAAATCCAGCAAAGCAATTTAATTTTCACAGCTTTGCCTTTGATTAAAAAGGGTTAGTAATTTTCTTATGCATATTGTTCTTAGCCTCAGTCTTACCTGCACATGTGACACAGGGCTAAATCTAATTCTCTCACTATTTTGGTATCCAACATCATGGTTCTGTGCAACACACAGAAAGAGATCTAATTCCCCTTAAGAGAGGAGAGGAGCTGTGGACTTGTTGATGTGCTAGATGAAAGCTGATACAGAATTGTGTAATGAGAGGCCACCCACAGCTGTGATGCTATTGGAGCAGTTTGGCAGCGAAAGTGAATCAGATGCAACTGCTGAGCCTTTTAATTCTGACTCACAGACGAGACGGAACGAGGCAGAAAGGTGTGGGGGACAGAAACAGGGTGACCAAAGAGTCAAGAGACGACGTTTCAGTGCTGGAGAATTTGCTGGAGACTTAGCATCTAATTCAGACACACGTTGTGGTAAAAGCAATCCGGAATTTTAGGTTCTGATTGAAAAGTCACACTTCTGTAAACACACAAACTGTACCTCATTATTCTTGAGTGACTCACACTTCCAACCTTTTATTTGGGTGTTGTAAAGTCCTTAAAACTACAGTCAGCTCACTGTAGTTGAAAAATCTTAACCATCTTGTTCATCATACTTTTTATTCAAATTGTTAGTTTTATCACTGTGTTTTGCACCTTTTTGTATTCTATTATATACAAGAAATGTGCTGTTGAAAAAAATATTTAGTTTGTCCTTTCTGGGCTATTGTAAAAATTCTAAGGTAATGAAAAACAAAAACAATTCATACAATTAAGTCTAATTATTCTTTCTGCAGTCTCTGCCAACTGGAAATAATTTTTTAACTATTTTTACTTTTTGCTTAACTTAACTTTTACAGACACAGCGGTAGCAATTAGTCACGGATTCAAACAGCATGAATGATTTCCTCTCCTCTTC
This sequence comes from Microchirus variegatus, assembly GCF_963457635.1. Taxonomy (NCBI): domain Eukaryota; kingdom Metazoa; phylum Chordata; class Actinopteri; order Pleuronectiformes; family Soleidae; genus Microchirus; species Microchirus variegatus. Next base: position 15,741,094 of record NC_139821.1, read on the forward strand.
TTTGGAGTCGTTAATGGAGCTGTCATTTTTCCTTTTCCAAAAAGAGTGAATGAATGGGAGAGTAAAACTGTTAAAGGGAGCAATATAAAAACAGATGCTGTCAGTTTTATTACCTCAGATGTTAAAACTGATGTTTTCACAGATTAAGTTTAAAATCAAGTGATCTATTTCATGTTTAATACTTGTTTTTGCATATTTTAAGGAACTAGTGCAGTGGTCGTAGGAAGTATGTGCACACCGCAAATCAAATAGGCCTTGTAAAGAGATTCCAGCGTGGCTGACAGTAACAAAACAGCTAGCTACGCTAATGCTAATTGTAGCCTCGCTAGCTTACCTTTGGAAATAGAAGCAATAAAGTTATCTTGCATGGCAATCACAGCTCAATACAAATATTTCTCTGTGATCCTCTCATTCACCTTTACTTCTTGATCCCTTCTAAGTGTCACAATATGCATTTTTGCATAGACGTAGTCAACTCTGTGCACGTTTCCCATCTGCCCTAAAAACATTAGAATTCACCAACTCCCAGCTCTCTTCTTGTGTGGCGTATTAGCCTGTGAACCAGCTGTGTCAGGCCTATTAGATAGATGACAGAAAGAGGGAACGAGTCACGGACTGTTAACAAGAACTTATCTGAACTCAGTGCACACTCGGTGCCAGGGTTCACTTGTAAAAGCCAGCCAGCCTCCCAGGGCATCATTACAAGCTCCCACACACACCTGCCATGGAGGAATCGCCAGCGATCGTACGATATGTGTGCATGTTTATGTATGAGTCTGCAGGGAAGGGAGGACACAGGAGTGATTTTACATTGGGGCTCTTTACAATATGTGCTCAAGAAATTTCATCGCTCTTCAAATTTCAACATTTCAACCTCTAATGTCTTTAAATAAACACCTTTTACATGCCATCAGGTTTGCAGCAACTCAAAATCCAACATTGGCATTTCACACAGTTTCAGGTTCTGTCATATAACATGTATCCACTGGACAGATAAATCCTCTGAAGCTGGAAGTTTGTGTAGGACTCTGTGCTGCACTGTGGAGCCAAGAATAGAACTCGGATAGCGGACTCTATGGCCAGCACTCTCGTGTGTTTTAGGCACAAAGAGGAGCTCCGGGAGACAACAATTCCAGGAATTTAGTGTCTTGTGACGTTCCAGTGAACGCGGAAGTCAACATTGTGTCTTTTATCTCCTGTACTTAGACTGAGGAGGACCACAAAAACGAGTGAGTCATCTTTTTTCACACTTTGCCGACTGTTAGGACCTCCAGAGCCACAAATATAAGGATTTAAATGATTAAAAGGTTGATTTTGCATAATATGTCCCCTTTAAAGTTTAGCTGGATGGAACAGCTGGCTTGAGAGTATGTAAACAGAGACACCTATTCTCCACACTACTTTTATTATCTGTGCTAACTTTTCTCTTCTAGATAACAGGAAAGCAGGATGAGCTTTTATTCCAACCATGTATCACATCACCCGTGCTGCAACAGTCTTTGTTGTGACATTGTACTGTAATATCACTTTGCAGAAACATGCTTCACATTTGGTCTGAGGGTATCTTCACACACGGAAATTATATTCTCATGTTGATACACAACAACCAAAAGGCTAAAAATAGCCACAGTCGTTTAAGTACTGCAATGCAACAAAACACCTCCAACAAATGTTTATCTAAGACCACGTTTAATCAGGCCCATGTGGGACAAAATCACTGAACTGCACCACACAAATATCAACAATGATACAATAATTGCTCATTAGAAATCAACTCTTGGCAATTCCTTTAAATCATCATCATGCAGCTTATTAGCTGGAGCAATTATCATTGTGGTTCTTGCAGTAAAGGGTATTCAGTAAAAGGGGAGAAGCAGCCGGTGAGTCGAATGAGATCCATGCCTGTTGAGCCATAAACGTCCTCTGCAATATGTTCTTTCTAAGGATTTATTTGTTTTTAGGAGAGTGTTATTCTGATCCACCCACCTGATTCATTGCATTAGCTGCTGGCATCTATACGCTGCAAATTTCATTTGATTTGAGGAGCCTATTAGGCAGGAGTTATTAGATTGTTTTTTTCTTCTAACTTCATCTTCTGATATGTGACCCATTTCCAGATTCTAGAGCTGTGCCAATCTCAGCTAACATAGATACGATAGGCGGGGTACACCCAGGGCCAGATAGAGACAAACAACTACCCACTTTCACAATCACACCTATGGTCACTTTAGTGCATTAGTTCTCAAAGTGCAGCCCGGTAGAAACATTTCTGGCGGCCCGCAATGAATTACAGTTGATAGTTTTAATCCGGGAGCTATTAAACTTGTTAAATGTTTATTGGACATTACTGGATACAGACCAATAAGTGTAAACAAAAATTCTGGGTATTTACCTCTTTTGTATATGGTGAATTTTAGTGTATTATTGGGTTAGAGCTGGTAATAAGCAGGTAGCTACAGCCCCCAATTACTAGCTATTTACCCAGTAAATATATGGTAAGAGAAATGTGTTACTTGGTATTAACCTGTAATAAGAAGGTAAGAACAATGGCCAAAATACTGTATAATTACCCAGTAAATTACATTATATTAACACTTATATTACTTAACGCTAAACTGTAGAACTGCAATCTGGTTATTCAAATTATTACAAATGGGATTTCTTTCTGGGGTTTTTTCCGTTTTTCTCCTTTGGCAGCCCTCAGTCCAATGTTGGGTTCCTAAATTGACCCTCAGCTATCAAAACTTAGAGAACCCCTGCTTTAGAGTGTCCAATTCACCTAATCCCAATGTTGCATGTGTTTGGACTGTGGGAAGAAACCAGAGAACCCGGAGAAAACCCATGTGCACACAGGGAAAACATGCAAACTCCAGGCAGAAAGACCCTAATAGAGATTCTGAATGTGTTGGCTGAAGTGAGGTTGTATGAGAAAACAAAAAGACTCACATTATGAAAGCTACATCAGCTGTAGTGTACGCTATCCTAAGAATATGTTTTTCCACTTGATCTCGCCCATCTGACCTTTCGAAACCACTCATTCTCAGCACCAAAGTCGACTGAGAAGTTGTGACACAAACTTTCCCAACAAGGTAGTAGTGAACCCGGCGCTCCTGTGTCCCTACAAGCTTAATATGTTACTTTTTCTCTATGAGCTTTGCAGGAAACTGCACACATAATAAAGCAACACAAACTTCAAACTTCCATGGTAAAGTCTGTTTTCCTTGTGTCCCAGCTGACAGCCATGTTTTCAATAAATATTGTGTCTGCCTGTTTACCGCTGATTCTCATATGTCACACAGTCTGTGTGTCATTAGCTTTTTACCACCACACTTCAAAAGCCTGAACTATTCATTTAAATCATATAGGAGTGACATGCCTTCTCACAGAATTCACTTACACTAAACACTTACTCATTTCCTTTCAACCTCTGCATTATGTTCAGAGCACCTGAAACACTCGACAGGTCGATAGACCAGTCAGGTGTTGTTATGTCAAACTGCTCCACCAGTATTTTGTTGGTTTTCCGATGCGACTATAGCTGGGTGGGGCCGGAATTCACAGCACCACTGACTATCATGTTCACACGAGTGACCCCGATAACGACATCTTTAAAAATAGTGGCATGCAGTCATACAGAGTGGGTCTCAGGAGGATTGGTGGGGGTAAATCGAGCAGCAGTGTGTGCCACAATCCTGGAGGGAGGCTGTCAAACCTCCTCATCGTCTGCTACGTGTTCGCTGCTGTGGCGGTCGGTCCATCTAAAACATCACTGCAGGGTGTTGAATTGTAATGATGCTGGATTATTGTGTTTTTGAATAATCTGTAAGTGCTTCTATGAGTGGAGGAAATTAATCATCATTGCAGTATTCAAATAAAAATTGATCAGCAAAAACATAACCGTTAAATGACGAGCTCTGAGGAAATTTCAACTGCTGGAATTAAACGTATTAACTCAACTGTCAGAACAGTGGCAATACGCTGCATTCACACACCCCGTTAATTAGAGGAAAAAAAAACCTGTGTAACTGTGTTAGCTGAGCTATGATGGCGACAGGGAAATATTAAATACTATGGGTTACAGTGGCTGTCGTATCCACGTATTCATGGATCATCCACTGCCACTGATTGCCAAATAAAGAACTAATCCTGCTGAATTAACAGCATCAGTATTTAGGAATAGGAATAATCAGGTCGCAACCCAGCATCACAATATGTGGTGGTGTTTTCACAATGAAATTAATGTTTTATGTTCTCACTTCTGTGTTTGAATCACAAATCCTCGAAGCAGCACCAAAGCTGAGCTATATAATCCATTTCAATTCAGGGAGGAGACAAAAGTTGGTAACAAAGCACCGGTGCATATTGAACATTTGTCACAATTTTATTATTATTTCTGTCAGTTTGGCATACACAATGGTGCTCAAAGGAAGAGCAACTTGGATGGATTCTTTAGGTATAGTTAAACGTAACACAGACCTCAAAGTATACATGCTCACAAAATATCCTTTTCAAACGCACAATCCAAAAACAAAAAACCCATGCACAGAATGGAAATAAAGTAATCGATACTGCAAGTCTCAATCCAAAAAAAAGACAACCACTGTTTGAATTAAGTGACTATTGAAAGAGAAATTAATCACTAGCATTACTCAAGTTGTCAGGTAACACTTCAAAAAATACAAACACGTTGAAGGATTCTACCGGTTGTGTTGTTCTTTTAAAGTGCACCTAGACCGGAAGTTCCAATTAACGAGGTTTTTTAGTGTGTATCTGCGACATTACCTTGTTTAAGAAGCCCTGAACGTTCAAAACAAACAGTTCAGCCACTGCTGAGAACGCTGTGTAGTATTGTAATCTCAGGCTCAGCGAGATCTCTGAAAAAACCCGGTCCAGTTACGTAAACACCGGTTCTCCGGAACAGCAGATCGTTGTAGCAGTGCAACCACCGTTCCAGAGGGGGGAGCTGTGCTTCTGAGAGCGGGTGTACTGAATATGTCACTTCCGGGTACTGGCCAATCACAAGACAGTTGGGAAGCCTCTACGCTGGCTGGCCAATCACAACACTCTGTCTTCTGGGTGTGAGAGTTGAGTCTGAGTTGAGCATTACCCGCATTATCGCGGGTAATGCTGTAGTATCGCGAGATTCAGTGAGATCAGTGCGAAATCCAACATGGCGGCGCGCATCTAATACTAGCATTTCCTCTGCACATCGCCAACTAATCCGAGGCCAAAATAGCAATAACAGCCGTAATAAAAAAACAGTGAGACAAACAGAAGACTGGATAACCTGGAGGAATACATCGACGAGTGTTTTCACCGATTTGTCATGGATAAAACACCGAAAACACCCTCGTCCAAAAGAAGCCGCCAGAAGGACTCACCCGGAGCGGCTTCTCCTCCCGAAACAAGTGCTGCGTCGGACCATGACTTTTTGGAGATCCTTAACTCCATTAACGGGAAGCTGTCGAGCTTTGATGCTCGACTCTCGTTGATGGAGTTACTCCACAAAGAGTTCCAGGCGCTACGGGAGTCACTGGAATTCAGCCAGCAACAGGTGGTCGAACTCGCGGCGGAGAATGTTTATTTAAAAAACTCAGTGGCGTCGCTCACGGAACAAACCAGCCGTCTCTCAAATGAAAATAAAAACATTAAAGAAACAATCATTGATCTCCAAGCGAGGAGTATGAGAGACAATCTGGTTTTCTCTGGGATTCCGGAAAAAACCGAAGAGGATCCAGAAGTGACGGTGAGAGACTTTTTACAGAAACAGCTCAAGGTCCCGGCTGACACCGTCAGGAACATCACCTTCCACCGGGCACACCGCATAGGAGGAAGGCGGCAGGACGGCCAGCGCCCGCGTCCCATCATCGTAAAATTCGAACACTTCAAACAGAAGGAGCTGGTGAAGAGCCGGGGAAGAGAGCTCAGAGGAACGGACTTCAGCGTCAACGACCAGTTTCCCAAGGAAATCCTGGAGCGACGCAAGAGGCTGTTTCCACTGAGAAAGAAGCTCATGGCAGAAGGATCCCGGGCAGTTGTTGCAGTGGATAAACTGTACGTCAACGGGCAGCTATACCGGGATAAAGAGGTAACCCCCTGGCTCTTCTAAACAGGTCTGTATGTATGTGTACAATATGCATAATATAAATTCGAATTATCACCATCATTTATCCAGAGTTTAATAATAATAGGCCAATCTTATAGTCGCACACCTCAGCACAGCACCCCCCCCCCCCACCGCCACCACTGTTGTTAAAATGTCTTACTTTCTGTGTTACTTTTTTCTATTTGTTTGTGTATTTTGTCTGTTGTGTCTCCCCGTCCCTGAATGTATACTTGTATCTTATTCATATTGTATTGTTACACACTTGTTCACTATTGAGACGTATAACTTAGCTATCACTGTTATTCATGATATGTTGATTGTACTTAGCAACCACATCACGATAAGGACCTTGCATATACCGGTACAAATACATGCACACACACGAACGCGCACACACACATACGCGCACACATACACGCACACACGCACGCACGCGCGCGCACACACACACACACACACACACACACACACACACACACACACACACACACACACACACACACACACAGATAGTCGGGCAACTACACATACACTCACAGACACACACCCCACATACATACATGCACACCAGGACTTACACCTACACCCATATATAGGATTATAATACTGATTACACAGATACACACACACACACACACACACACACACAAACAGACAATACACACAACTACATTACACAATTAGATAAGCCAGGATGACCACACTGAAGCTTGTCACTTGGAATGTACGAGGAATCGGCTCTAAAAATAAAAGACTTAAAGTTCTTAATCACCTTAATAAGTTGGAAGCAGACATTGTCTTACTACAAGAGACTCACCTGCCTAAGTCAGACTGCCAGTTAACTTCACTACAATTCCCTCACATGTACCTAGCAAACTATAACTCTAGACAGAGAGGAGTAGCTATTCTGATCAATAAGAAGTTACATTTCACACATAAAAACACTATTACAGATCCAGAAGGCAGGTTTATAATAATTACCCTACTAATCAATAGTACAGACTTCTGCATTGCCAACATATATGGACCAAATGTTGATGACCCTTCCTTTTTTCACTCCTTCTTCTCCTCACTATCCACTCACCTGGACACAACAGTCATATTGGGAGGGGACTTCAACATGACACTCAACCCAGAATTAGACAGGCTCAGTATGACAGAAACAACACGAAACTGGCAGTCGACGGGGATTCTTAAAAAATATATGGAGGATTGTGGTCTCTGTGATGCTTGGCGCTCCCGGAACCCAGCTACGAAAAAATACACCTTCTTCTCACCGGTACACAACTCATACTCACGACTTGACTTCTTCCTGACCAGCAGCTCAACTTTAGCAAATATTGCAGACACCGATATCCACCCTATCACTATCAGTGACCATGCACCAGTCTCACTAAACATAACTATAAAGGCAGTTACCCCACCAAACAGAAACTGGAGACTTAATACATCTTTGCTAAATGACCCAAACTTCATCAAATACATCGAGGACGAGTGGGCAACCTTTCTGGAGTTCAATAACCTACCAGGAACTTCGCAATGTATCCTGTGGGAAACAGCTAAAGCAGTAATAAGGGGTAGAATAATCTCCTTCTCCTCATTTAAAAAAAAGAAAGACAATTCACTAGAAATAGAATTAGAACAGAAAATTAAAACACTGGAGACTGCTTACACCACCTCACAAGACGAACACCTTTTGAACAATATACGACAATTAAAACTTGAATTAAATAAAATAATTGAAAGGAAAACACAGTTCCAACTGGAAAGGCTACGCTTAGAAAACTTCGAACATAGTAACAAATCCAGTAGGTTTTTAGCTAACCAACTTAAAATAAATAAGGAAAAAACAACTATCCATTCCATAAAAGGTCCTGACGGGAACTTAACCCACACACCGGAGGAAATAAATAACGTCTTCAGAGATTTCTACAAAAACTTATATTCTTCCAATAATACCTCATCTAGTACAGAGATAGACACATTTCTAAACTCTATAAATCTGCCAACACTTAACAATGAACAGATCAGCACCATAGAATCTCCCATTTCAATGGTAGAACTCTATGATGCCCTCCACCACATGCCAAACAGGAAAGCCCCAGGACCAGACGGATTCCCAGCGGAATTCTACAAAACATTTTGGCCCATACTGGCACCCATATTTCATAAAATGGTAATGGAAATTAAGGAAAGTGGCACTCTCCCCCCACACATAAACACAGCACATATCTGTCTCCACCTTAAACCAGATAAAGACCCCTCACTCCCATCCAGCTACCGACCAATCTCACTCATAAATGCAGATCTTAAAATCATCTGCAAAGCCTTAGCGAGGAGACTGGAAAAAATCACCCCCTTCATAATTCACCCAGACCAGACAGGATTTATCAAGGGCAGACATTCAACAAATAATACGCGCAGGTTAATCAATATAGTAGACTATTGCACAATCAATAAACTTAAATCAGCAATTATGTCACTAGACGCAGAAAAAGCATTTGATAGAGTAAACTGGAAATTCCTTCTTGCGACAATGGATAAATTCGGATTCAAACAAAACTTTGTCTCCTGGATCAAAATTCTTTATAGTTCACCCAGTGCCTCGGTCAGGACAAACGCTCAAACATCTCCAAGCTTCAAGCTCCAGAGAGGCACCAGACAAGGTTGTCCACTCTCCCCCTCACTGTTTGCCATATTTATCGAACCGCTTGCAGCTGCAATTCGAGAAAATGGAAATATCAAAGGTATTCAAACAGAAAATCTGCACCACAAGATAAGCCTATATGCGGATGATGTATTACTCTTCCTTCAAAACTCACAAAACACTCTCTCTGGTACTATCTCACTCATCAATAAATTCTCAGCAGTCTCAGATTACTCAATAAATTGGACAAAATCGACTATTCTACCGATCAACTCCGACTTCAAAACATCTTTACCGACTCCTTTGAAATCAGGCAACATTAAATACCTAGGAATTAGTTTATCCTCTAGGATCTCAGATCTAACTCAACTAAATTATACACCGCTACTTAAAACAATTGAAAATGACCTCCAACGATGGACCTCTCTACCCATATCACTTATGGGTAGAGTCGCCACTATAAAAATGATGATCTTACCAAAAATTAATTACCTCTTCTCTATGATCCCTACCAAACCTTCACCAACCTGGTTTAAATCATTAGATTCAGCTACCACAAAATTCCTGTGGAAAAATAAACCAGCACGTATAAGTCTAAAAACCCTTCAAAAAGTAAAAACCTGTGGAGGATTAGAACTTCCAAACTTTCATAATTACTTCCTGGCTAATAAACTACAGTATGTCCATAAATGGATGAAACCTGACCCACTGGACAATCAATGGTTAGACATAGAAAAAACATTCTGCAAAGATATCCAAATCTGTGATCTACCTTTCATCAGTACAACCATTAAACAGCACCAATGTTTTAAAAGCATAACTATAAGTAGCTCCCTCTCAGCCTGGTGGGAATTTATTAAAATCACTAAGTCCTCACATATACCCTGTAAACTTACCCCAATCTGGAACAATCCTGACATCCTGCGAAATAAAGTTATGTTAAACTTCTCAACATGGCACGAAAAAGGAATAAGGCACCTGGAACAAATACTCGAACATAATACATTCATCCCGTTCCAGAACCTGATGGAGCAATATAACCTCCACAGTAGTAAGTTTCTCGAGTACCTGCAAATTAAATCTGTAATTAGAACAAGGTTTAGAACTAGTAAATGGGAACTAGAACTACCTCCAATAATAAATCAATTTCTAAACCTCACATCTCCCAGAAGATTATCAAAAACGTATGCTCTACTGACAGAAAATGACACAATAATCTCCTTACCAACTAAAAAATGGGAAACAGACCTAGGCATCAGCCCAGACGAAACTTTTTGGAGACAAATATCAGCTAACATGTTCAAAATGATTAAAACCCCAGACTTACAACTCATACAATACAAAGTTCTACACAGAATACACTACACAGGACAAAGAATGTTCAGAATGGGGTATTCACAATCAAACACCTGCTTAAACTGTAATGAAGACAAAGCCGATAATTACATGCATGCTATATGGATGTGCACACCTGTACATACATTCTGGTATAAGATATGTGAGGACCTATCAGCATGCCTAGACCACACTATACCACCTTCTCCTGCACTGTGTATACTGGGAGATTTAAGTCAAATAAATATAGAAACAGGAAAAGAACGCATGCTAATTACTAGCCTAAGCATCGCCAAGAAAACAATCCTCTTAAACTGGAAAAACAAACAAACAATAAGTATAAGCCAATATAGAAATCTTCTGCTTGACCACATCTCTATGGAGAGAATGTCTGCCTCACTTAAAAAACAGTTGGCCGACTTCAATTCTACCTGGGCACCTTTAATTAACTATATTACTTAGGGCAGTGGGGGGCTGGCGTCTCTGCTGGCCGGCCTCCTGGGGTGGGGGCCGGGGGTCCGGGGTACTGGGGCTGTTTGGTGGCCTTTGGCGTCTGGTGGTCCCGCTTTCCGGCTGTCTCTCGGTGGCTATGGGCCTGGCCCGTGGGGACTGGGGGGGGGGTGGCTGCGCGGCTGCCGCCCTCGCGCGGGGGGGCGCTGGGGGGGGGTTGGGGCCGGCGGGGCTGCGGGTGTGGGCTGGACTGTCCTGCGTCGTGGGTGGGGGGGGGGCCCTAGGCCTCCGTATGCTGGGGCTCGCTGGGCCCCTATGGGTGGGCTTGGCCCCTGCAGGTGGCGGGGGGGCCCCGCTGGAATCGCTCCCCAGTGAGGTGGGGGGGGCGCTCGCTGCGGCGCCCCGGCGTTGCCCTGGGGTGGACCGACGCGTCTCTTTTCCCCTGGGCGGGTAAGGTGGTAGAGGCGGGTGGGCTTCCTGGCATGGGGGGTCCCGGGGACTGGGGGGGGGGGGGGGCCTGGCCCGGCCTGGGCTGTCTCCGAGCGGTGGGTGGGGCGGGGGCCTGGACTGTCATGGCGGATGCCGTGCTGACCTGGCTATGGGTCCTGCCGGCGTCCGGGGTGCGGCGCTCACTGTTGGCTTCCCCCCCCGGGGGAGCGGGGGCGGACCTGGCCCTGCCGCACCGGTGGTGCCTGTGGAGAGCTGCGGCGTCGCCCGGTCTGAGCGTACTGGCCTCTGCTGGGCTGGGGGGCTGGGTGGGCGGGGATACACGGTCTGCTAGTCAGGAAGCTAGCAGCCGGCCCGGGTGGCCAACCTTGCCTGCCCTCCGTACTCCCCCACCAGATCTGGTATATCACTCTCACACACACAACTAGGGTATTGGGGGAGATACAGGAAGACCATTGGGGGGGTTGGGGGGCGGGCCCACCAAGTAGTGGGCCTATCCCCCATCTTCCCCTCCAGGGGTCTCCGCTCTCCCCCAATATTTTATGGCATATTAGACACTAGGGCCTGGGGGTGGGGTGGGGCATATCGACTACCCCGCTGTCAGCAAGCAGCGGGGTGTTGTCACCTCATCCTCCCCCCCACATTTTTAATGCATACTAGATACCAACATCCGCCATACACACATCCCACAGCACACATACATACACACCACACCACATCCTGGTGGGGGGGGGTGGGGGATGGGTGGGGGGGGCCTCCCGGGTACCTGTGTCCCGCCCGCCTCCCGGCTGGGCTGGGGTCGGTGGTTTGGGCTGGGGGGCGGTTGTGGGGCTCCGGGGCGCTGGCGGCTGCGGCGGGTAGTTGGGTCGGCTGTCGGTCTGTCGGGGGGAGCCCCGGGGGACCTGGCCGTGGCTCTCCATGACTCCTGGGAAGGGTGATGGTGGGCGGCGGGCTGGTCGCTCGGCGGGGGCTGACTTTGGGCGCCCTGCCCTGGGTGGACGGTGGGTCCCTGTGCCGGGTGGGCGTGGGGTCCGCTGTGACAGGTCTTACGGCCTCTGACCCATACCTGCGTGAGGGGGCTTGCCCGGGGCGGATCTGGGACCCTGCTGCCTCCTGTTCCTTGGGGGCCCCCGGCTGGGATCCCTACATGAGCCTCTGCCGGCTCCCCTCTGGGGGGGAAGTCATGTGGTTGGCTCCGGGGTAGGCGTCGGGGATAGCTGTGGCGGGCTCCGGCCTGCCTCCTGGGGGGGGCGTTCTGGGGGAGGCTCTACTGTCCCTGGTGATGGGCTGGGCTGCCCTGGGGGCCTGGGTGGGTCCCGGGTGTGGGGACCTGGGGCCTCAGGACCTGCCTCGGCGTGTGGTGGGCTGGTCTGTGCTTGTGGTGCCGTCGTCTCCTGCCCCCTCGGGGCGTGCTCTGCGCGTGGGGGGCGCCGGATCTGCGGCGCCCTGCCCTGGTCCTGTGCGGGGTGGACTCGCGGCTGGCCCTGGGTCGGGCGGTGGCGGGTATCTCCGGGCCCGGGGGGCTGGTGGACGCCCCGTGTGCCTGGGTTACCGCCGGTCTCCTTCCGGGGGGCCGGGGGGCGGCGACACGGTTTCACCACCGATTCCCGACCACACCAAGTGACAACCTCCGCACATACATATATATGGATGCGCGAATACACAGACATACAGATACACACACAGACAAACTCTGGTTCATGATAAAACCAATATAAACTGATACAACCGTTATAGACAAGATCACCTTATCTATATGTGGTTGTTAACAAATTCTAATGGTACTGTAATACAAATGCATATCAGTGTTATTAATGTTGTAATGTTGTCATTACTGCCTTAGTGTGTTATGCTACTAATTTCTATCTAGTGTCTCTCTTTCCCTCCCTCTCTCCCTCCCTCCCTCCCTCCCTCCCTCCCCCTCTCTTATCTCTCCCTCTTTCTCCCCATCTCTCTCACACCTCCCTTGTCTGTCTACCCACCCTCACCCCCACCCCCCCTGTCTGGCCCGGTCCTCCCACACAACCTAATAAATAAAAACATAAATAGCAGGACGGGCATTACAGCGCTGTAATCACTCGCCCTGCAAACAGCAAAATCTGTTCAACACCAACAGACATGCAGTCAACCATAGTGCATGCCCAAGGTACTGGACAGGACAGGTTAAAAAAAAAAAAAAAAAATGAAATATCGCGGCTGGGGAACACCGTCAGAAAAGGGGATTTCTATCGGCTCATTTACTGCAACTAGGATTTTTTGATCATAAAAACAAGTTAAAGGGATAGTTCGGAATTTTGGACATAAGACCTATTTTCCAACTCAGCCGGTGTGATGGAGACGTCTGGAGACGTTTTCAAGAAATTTCATTCAGTTCTTCTAGTTGCCGAGTTTGCTGATGCTATGGCTAGCGCAAGTCAATGATACAAGTTAGCATGGCATTAAAAACACTCATACCGACTCCACAGTGCACCCGAGGCAAATCGATTGTAACGGCAGAATATCGATGTACATATCTGTGTTGATAGAATAATATTTTAAACAAAACTAACGTCGCATCACATGAATTTTTGAGGGACTACTTTCTCAGCACTATACTGCCGGAAGTATGACGCGCTGCTGCTGCTGCTGAGACATAAATCCTTCAAATTGCAAGGTTAGTTTTATTTGAAACATTCTATCAACACCGATATGTACATCGATAGCCGTTACAATCGATTTGTTGAGTCGGAGTGTTTTTAATGCCATGCTTACTTGTATCATTGACTTGCACTAGTCATAGCATCAGCGAACTCGGCAACTAGAAGAACTGAATGAAATTTCTTGAAAACGTCTCCAGACGTCTCCATAACATTGGCTGAGTTGGAAAATAAGCCTTATGTCCAAAATTCCGAACTATCACTTTAATGTATGTAAGTAGACCTCCATAACTAACATATATGTGCAACAGGACCACTCTATGTGAGCTTTGATGTTGAAGCTATCACCTTTTTCCAACGTGGATGCATTTCATATGGCAACAAACCCCTTATTTGTCAATACTTTTCTGGAGTGAAAACATTTTTTTATTGGAAAAAGCCCTATGCAACAGAGCGTGGAGCTGAGAACAGTGCCAGTGGGAGTGAGGCGGCCAGACCTGAACAGAAATGTAAATTGGCGGTCAGAAGGCACGGGCCAGAAACCTTGTCAGCTGCACTCGTACAAACAGTAATAACTCTGTACAATCACACCATAATGATATGCTTGAGGTCCTGTTAAGTCTGCATGTAATAATGGTCTCATTTTCTGTGTGTGTTTGCAGAGAGAACGGGAGCAGCGCTATCGAAGAGCACTGGGTTGTGTTGAGGCCCTTTGCTGGCAACTGGGGTCACACTGGATCATTATCCTCTCCATTAACATCTCAATTACACACCATCACTCACATTAAGAGCAGGCAGATATGGCTCTGACCTTTGTTTGAGGTATTACTCCTACCACTGTCCAGCTTCTCCTCTGTAATTCAGAACCACAACCTTGAACCCCAGCACTCTAACTTTCTCTGTGCTAACTGCTTTCCAGCCATCCTCCATCGCTCATGCTTTTCCCCATCCCTCACTTCCTGCTAATCACAATTATAGGCAACTTACATAAAGAGATGTTGAACTGAGACATTAATGTTCCTGGCTATCACACTGGTCCAAAAAGCTGCCCTGAGTGGTGTATATAAGCTATTTCAACTTCAATTGAGCCATTGCCTCATCAACCCATGGGGCCATACATTGCTCATATGGAGTGAGCTGTCTTTCCAAGGAGAATGCAAGAGTGTAGGCCAAGCCTCGACTCACCTTCCGCCACACATTGAAACATTTTCTTACATGTCACAAGACACCCAGATCCTCGCCTGGCAAAGACCATACCCCAAACATGGTCTCATACTTGGAAAGGAATAAAGAAGACTAGAAATGGGTCATTGGGTCTCATACTCTGGGTAAAGTTGGGCAAGTGTGTGGAGTCTGAGATTTACTTTAAATAATATTTACCTCACATGAAGTTGGTGAGCATGTTTTCCATGGATCACTTCTGGATTTCATTTAAGACCCTGTCACTAGTCTTCCCATTTCCCCATTTTTTTAGTGACGTCTTCCAAAAAAATTGGTAGGCAGACAAGGATGGTGTCAAAAAAAGAGAGGCAGCGTAATCCCAAATTATTTGACTATCAGGATTAAATGCATCAATATTTTGTCTATGAACATGTCTAATGAGACTTTCCTCAGGCCACTTCTAAACCACAGCAAGAAACACTGTCCAAGACCGATAGTGGAAACTGTAAATGTTTATTGGTGAGTGGCACACAGGGAATTATGCTCATTTTAGTCCAAAGTGGATTCTACACTGTGCCCAGATTTTAAATGAGGAACTTAATTCACTGCCCATGGCTGGTTAAAAGTCTTACGATTCTGCAGCACAGAGTGGGATGAGGGGGGATGGAAGTCACTGTCAGGAAGGCCCATCGTGACAAATGAAAGGAATCAAAATTATTTTTTAAAACGTGTTTTAACAATAACACATTCTGACTCCTAATGAACTTGCTGTTCCGTGGCATAAAATTGAATAATAAAGTACTTGCTGCCTTAATTACTGTTGACAAGCTCCCGCCGTGCAATGTACACTACAGAAACCCTCGAGTTTTAAAGTGAGCTTCCCAGTGGTTGGAAAGCAAATTAATAGTCAGCCTAACCCCAAGTGTAAATGGGATAAAATGATAATTGAGAAAATAAAACAAGAACAAAAAATATTATGTGTCAGTCAGTACTCTCTGAATAAATAAAGATGAATGAATGAAAACTCATTTTCAACCTCTCTGCCCTCTTCTAGCATCCATTTTTACCTCCAGCCACCTTTCCCTCTGGTACCCTTGTCTCATATTTGCCCCTCCCTCCATCGCAAAAGCTGCTTTACATGTATGAGGTGTGCGCCTTGGAGCTGTGATGAAAGAGGTAGAAATACAGTTTATGGGGGGAGGGGGACATGAGGCTTAAGCACACCTATGCTACCACTGGATTATTCCCATAATTCAGCACCCCACCTACTTCCTCGCAGCCCGTTCCTCGTGCTCTGCAACACAGTGCTTCAGCCAAAATGTGGTGACAATGGCAGGGGATGCTTTATTTCATGTGCCGTTTCCAACAGCACAGCAGTAATGAGGAACAACATTAACATTTTTGCTGACACGTTCCTCCTCCTCCTCCTCCTCCTCCTCCTCCTCCCTCGTTGGGCATTAGATTCCAGTTTGCAGAGTGGAGCTATTTGTTAGCTGGTTTGAAGTGAGACATTATATACCCAGTACTCAGCAGGATAACGTCTTAGAATGATGACAAAAAACAGTCAGATACAAAACAGTTTTCACTGTATTTCCACAATGTGTGTACAAAGGGTTATACAAGCATGATGCTGTGTACTGCACACAATGTCTTTTCCCTGTCTCAAGATAAAATTGTATGAACAAAGCTCACCTCCTATTAGGAGCATCAACTATTTTAATAACATCAATAAAGGATAAACACCTGCACCACACTTGGTGCTGATTTGCTCCCACCTTCAGACTGAACCTGTTGTCTAATGGTTTAGACAAACTTAATCATATGCAAATGTTGCCTGGGGCCCACGGTTGGTGTAGTGGTTAGCACTCTTGCCTTTGCAGCAAGAAGACCCAGGTCCTGGGTTCGAGCCCTGTTTGAAACAACTTCGGAACAAGGTCCTTTCTGCAAGTAGTTTGCATGTTCTCGGATAAAGCGGTAGATGATGGATGGATGGATGGATGGAAATGTCCGAGTGTCAAAAGACAGAGACCCCAAAAGCCGTGATCATAGTTATATGGCTGGTGTATTTTCTATTCAGTAGCACAAAAATGTCACGAAAATTTTTTTATCACCTTTGTGGCACACAGCGCACCATCTTTAAGTGCTAGTCACGGTTTGTCGTCTTGTCTTTTGACAACGCATCACAACCCGGAAGCACCACCACTAGATGCCGGTGAGTTGTTGATCCTGCACACGAATCCTCTCCCATCAAAAACTCATTCCTGACGTTCAGTTGGCCACCCTGAACACCAGGCTCCTAACTCGCTGTTGCGTCCCGTAGCCAGGATACGACCGCTGTCCTTATGACTGTCCCTATGAGACTCAGAGTGCCGCGGTAACGGGCAGCCTCACCCTTACAGCAAGTATCTAACCAGTAGCTACCAAACAGATTCCCTGGTCACATCCAAGTCAAGATAGTCTTATCACAAGTGTCATGAAGGTGGCACTCCTATACTGCTACTCAACCATGGTGCATCCTCATGGATGGTATGAGAGAATGAGAGGGAAAGAGCCCCTTCATGCTGTACACCCCCATAAAAAATAGATAAAACCAGGAACATTTTGAAAAAGTAATTGGTTCCCCGATGGCTTCCTTTCACCACTTCATATTCCACCAAAAAAACAAGCCAAGCAGACACCACACAAGGCTTGAAGCACTGTGATGGAAAGTGAACGCGTGCACACGTGGGTGAAGGGGCTGCAGTGATTAAATAGCTTATTTTAGGGTGGAGATTCTGACTTTCAAACACATTAGAGCAAATTTCCCTGTCTTTGTGTTAGATTCCAATAGTCCATCAGCTCAACAGCTGCTAATGGTTTGATAGTGTGACAACATCTTAGCAGCTGGTGTGCATGTGTGTGTGTGTGTGTGTGTGTGTGTGTGTGTGTGTGTGTGTATGGGCAGTCTGCATGTGAGTGTTGCCAATGTCACGGTGAATTCCATTTGAGCCATTTTCTACACAAAAGAGGTCAGAGAAATCAATCAGCCGCTCAGCTTCTCATTGTGGTTTAATTACTCTGACAGAGAGCAGAGTGCACCATCAACAAAATGCAAACCTCTGCATTCTGACAAACGGCATCAGACGTAATTGCTTCCAAACGAGCTACTTAATGGACGCGAGCATCAATATCAGTGCAGGAGAAATGTCACAACTCGCTGGCAAAATATGGAACAGACGTTCCCTGTGATTTCCTCCTTTCCAACAGCTAAAGTACCGAATAATTGAAATATTATTACATAGCCTGAGCAAAAAAAATTAAGTAAAACGTTTATTGAAAAGGTGAATTTGCGCTCCTTTTTTTCTATGCCTCCTTTGTCTGACAACAACTTAATTTCCTAATGTGATACTCATTATTTCTACACAAGGACATTAAAACCTGCTGGCTCTTCTATCATCCAGTTCTGGCTACGTTATTAGACAAATATATGAAACTTATCCTTTGGCTGTGAGAAAGTAGAGGACAGTGTGGTCACCAGGGAGTGCATCCTTTAACATTTAATGAACAGCACTGACAGTGTCCAAGCACAAGTCGTCCAACAGGTGGACGCTTTGAGCTTAAGGCAGGTAATTCTGCATTAACCCAGTATAACTGAGGTCACCTGAATTGTGTTTGTGTGACCCACACAAAGATCATAAAAACTATTTTTATGCCTTTCCAATAAAACCATAAAAAATGTCCAGGGACTCACTTGTATTTTAGCACTGGTGTTTTGGAACCACTTTTCTACTGCAGAAGTAGTCCCAATGATGCAGTTATCAACATGTTCTGTTGCACTACTAAAACACAAAAGCCTAAAAGACAAAAGCATCTCCAAAATATTCTGCAAGAGGATTCCACAGAATAGTAGGAGAGCAGTCCTTCATCTGAAGACGTGCTCTATCAAACCATCAGACCTGACTGAGGGAGCATTTGTGTGTATACAGTGGCAGCGCGGTGCAAAAAAGTGTTAACTGCATAACTACCATGTGTTTTCAGCAGTGTTTTGTTGAAGATTAACCCACGTTTTTGGGATTGTTACGTTAGTTTTAACTGATCTACAGTTGTGTAAGACTTTTCTTCCTGTGACAGCACTCTGGTCAATCAGTCGTTGGCAGTCTGGCGATGTCATATAGTACCTGTTCAGCACCATAGATATGTAAAGGGTAGATGTGTCGTCCGTGCTGCTGGCCAATACTGTCGTTGGACACTCCGCCGTAAGACATCTATAGTTTGCATATCTATGCTCAGCACAATTGGAAGTAAAAGGGGAGCGGCCAGTGACGTCACTATCCTGCGCCGCTCCGTAT
Source organism: Microchirus variegatus (assembly GCF_963457635.1). NCBI lineage: Eukaryota > Metazoa > Chordata > Actinopteri > Pleuronectiformes > Soleidae > Microchirus > Microchirus variegatus. The sequence continues at coordinate 15,760,204 of NC_139821.1, forward strand.
TGCGAACTCATTTGAATTATGAAACACTTTTTGCAGGCGAATATGAAAACGAAAAAGCATTTCTCTGTTTGCTTTGTCTTTAAATTAAGGCACAGAATAAGCAGTCTTGAAGTTGAAAATTAAAATGCAGTTTGGAATACTGATTAATAATTTTATTTATGAGTCAAAAAATGCAGCCACATTTTGAAAATGAAAAAGCATTTCTGTTAATGCATTTTCATTTTCAAATTTGACATTTCAAATTGGATTTTGTTACCTTTTTGCTGGAGGATGTTTTGAAAATTAAATCTTAAATATCATTTTCTCTATCATTTTAATTAAGTCACAGAATGGGCAGTCTTGAATTTGAAAATGAAAATGCATTTCTGTTAATGCATTTTAATTTGGATAATGGCACATATTTTCTTTCATACTAAACACCACTTTACTGACAAATCCGGCAAAGTACATGAAAAGGACCAAGATGTTCGCAAGAAGTGGACCAACAGCAACAGCACGGTAATGTTTGGTTAACACTCGCCAATCTCACAATGAATAGCATGTGGCTGCCTAGCTTAACACAAAAAGTAATGTCAGCTAAGCTAGCACTGCTAGCTCACGTTAGACGCCTGCCGTGACTAGGGCAACCTAATGACCACTAATTAATTGATGTAAACGTCAAGTAGCTGAGTTAATGAGTGGTGGAGATAAATAATTACAACTACACACACTACTGTAATGTGAGTAACAGAAGACATGACGTTGCAGTAATGGCTGCGCTGCTAGATGGTGAAACACACAAACGGCTTTCCGGATTTGTCTATAGAGAGTTGTTTGGAGCTTAATCAGCCATTATAACCCATTTGACAGTAATGTGAATACAACGGGCATTCCAAGATTTTGCAGTTTTCTGCAGTTATCCTACTTTTTGTAATATTTTACAGAAAATGTGTAGTATAGTGGTCCACTTTTCATTGGAGTCAACCTTCTGTTCTCCATACATATTTAAATGTATGTTCCTCTATAGAAAATAGACACTATATCAAACATCTTAGTTACTGTAGTTGTGTTTGCACTAAACTAACCAAAGATTTCCTCCAGACAGAGAGAAGAAACTATGGTTAACATGTCATCCACTGACATTACTGGGAAATATGCAACAGTATAGATGACGACTACATCACAACAGAAATTCATGCATATTACATTTTTCATTTTATTTTTAGTAACGGACAATAATATTATATAATTGGTGTTTCTTGTGGGTTATTTTTAAAGTAGCTGTGGCTTTGTTCATTAAAAATGTAACACCTTTTTGCTTATAAATTAAGTGTAATTTGGATGGGCCAACTCAACTCAAAAGAAAATAACAATAATATGATAATTTTAAACAATATACTGTACTTCGACTCAAGCCCAAGCCCAATAAAACTGCAAAGTGTTGTTGCTATTTTTTTTTTTTTTTTTAATTAAGAACCCTACATTTTTTTTTTTCTTTTTTATTAGATTATGTACATTTACCCAGTCCAGTGTCTTCAGCTGGTCTTAAAACAACAGAAAATCAGAGTAAACAAGAAAGTCTGTTGCAAAATGATTTGCTGGATTTTCATCTTGGCATCCTCACTGGTAATTAGCAACTTGTGCAGCTGGCTCCTGCTTGCAAAGTAAACTGTACCCACTACGGTTTTCTAATGTGTGGTGGTGAGGCAAAAGCTTATATTTTAAACTTTTTTGGGGCAGAGGGGTAAACAACATCAATGGAAGATCTCTAGACAGATAGACAACCATTGATCTCAGCATTGGCTTGAAGGCAACGGTGAATGGGTGTTGTCACTTTACTGTGTGTGAGATTATTTTTATCCCTTAAGGAGAGGATCATAAACCCAGAGAGTGCTAGTATAGAAATAGGAACCCAATATGAGTTGTTGTAGTGATTATTCTTTCCTGCTTCTATCCAGGTCAACTAGTCCATCTATCCGGGGCACAGAGCCTCCACAGAGTAGGTTGTAGTACTCAGGGTTCTTCAGTATAACACCAAAGATTGTGCTTGTGAGACACAAATATCAGCTAGGGGCTCATTTTACTTGAATAACTGCATGGTGGTGTATATAATATATAAATATATATACATACACATGTGAAGATGATTAGTGGTGTGAGATCCCTTGTGGCTCAGAAGACAGCAAAGCGGCAGGTGCACAGTCTACGGTTTTAATAAAGCGTAAGGACAGCTGTGCCAAGCGTTGGCTGCAGCTGACAAACAAATCAGGTCATTAGGGCAGTTCCATGCTTAATCAGGAATTTCACAAGCAGGGGGAATAATGTGTAGCAGAACAGAGAAATATGGTGCTGGCCATAAAACAATCAGATTAATAGAATCTGTGCATATACACCTGCAGTAAAAAGTTCCCTTTATAAATCATCGTCCACCTAGAAAGGAGCTGCACCTTGGATCAGCCTCATATTCTGCCTCGACCAACCACATTCAGCCATTAAACTAAAGACAAGCCTGCTGATCAGTTGCTCTTCATGATGAATATGAGGAGTATGAAAAAGAAAAATGATATAGTTGTGTGTGTGTGTCTGCCATTGGATTTATTTCCACATTTGTCTTATTTAGTGCTGTATAAAGGTTTGTGTCTCCAGTGTGTGTGCTTTGGAACACAGTCGTATTCGCACCCTAAAACTATATGAAAAGCCAAACCATACAATGGACAATATGCACTACAATTCATTATTTCATGTTCGCTCACATTATCTAGGGTTGCATATTTTAAAAGATGTATTCAGGGAGAAAATGTATAATTGCTGGCAGACATTCTTGAATCTTTCCATTTCCAGGCAGACCATAAACTGTGATCAATCAATCAATCAATCTTTATTTGTATAGCCCACAGTTTACAAAACATAGTTTCTCACGGGACTTCACAGGGTTGGTAACATCCTCTGTCCTTAGACCTTCGACGAGGGTAAGGAAAAACTACCAGGGAAAAAACCCTTATAACAGGGAAAAAGGGTAGAAACCTTAAGGAGAACCACAGGTGAGGGATCCACTCCCTGGACGGACAGACGTGCAGTACATGTTACCCAAAACATACAATACACAATGATAAAGAAGTGATGGCTCTGCAACTACAGTTTAAGTGTTTCAGGACCTGTTATGACTCACCTACATAAGCACAAATACCACTGACAGTCAGATATGGCATAGTATGAGAGATGTATATTAAACTGTGTATAATAATTACTTTCAGTTTCAGGTTAACCATTGCCATTGAGTTTGTTTCTAAAATCCTAACTTTTGCCAACTGTGTCTTTCATTCTTACAGCTGTGAACAGCATTGAGGTTACTGGTGTGGAGAATATAATATTGGATTGATTTTAGTTTGTGAAGTAATTGTAAATGTTGTGAGTGGCCTTTGGAATAAACATCCCTGGATAAATAAGTACATGATCAAAAGTCATTGGCTATTGAATATTTGGTGTTGTATGCTTTTTCATCTAAGCTCATTCAAAGAGCGGTTTTACAGCTCTTTAGGAGTTCTTCTCGGTCAATACATTCATTGTGTGTGTGCTGTCTTCCATTTATAACCTGTTTTAGGACCTTTTCAGCCATAAACACTGTACGCTGTGCATAATATATTGTATGCATGATTTCCCCCAGCTGATCATATATTCTATTAAAGATAGAATAATGGCATAAAAAAAGAGAAATCTCTGGATTGGGCTTTAATGTTTGCGCTTTACCTCAGGCAGTCTCTGCTGTTCCACTCCTGCTGATCCCCCTGATGACTGGCAGCAAAGTACTGGTGGTAATTAGATCATGATAGGCACTATGATGTATCAAAGAGCTGCCAGTCTTGCTATCTGAAATAATCATAGACTCTGTGCTCTCTGGGGAGATCGAGAAGATCAAATGAAGGAACTCAGGAGGAATAAGAGTTCTTCAGCCTTCATCTGTTTGAATAACCCTCTCATAGACTTCTGGACCTAATCCAAAGGATAATCCATTTTGATATGACTTGGCTGTATCCAGAAACGATCAATATCTGGGTCAAAATTGGAAAATAATTGTACCTCGCAGCATCAGTTATGGTTAATTTACTTTGACACCGCATTAGTGGCTGCCAGTGAGGTGATCTTGTTGGTCAGGAGAACACAATACAGTGAAGAATGGAAGTGACATCTGTAATCAACAAAGGTGTCCTCTCAGGAGTAACTGTAATGCCTGAGTCACCACCTCTGACTGCTAATAAATGGCAGGAGACATGCAACTCAGGGTTGCCAGCTCCAGAGATTTTATAGCCGCAGGCTGGAATTGGTTACATGGATTTGTAATGCAAAATATCTTTAAGTAAAATCCATATTACCATATTTATCATTTAACAGAATTAGACCACACACACACACTTCATGAGCTGCAATCTCTGCCACCCAGAACTTGCATCTCAGTGCCAACCTAAAATGTATTGTGGTAAATTGTACCTGGCAACCCTAAACCCAGCCTTAATTAGTTTACACTAAAAAAGACAATGGCCAGCCGAGCAACATAGGCACTCCAGCGTGTCCTTCCTTCCTCTGGGTCTCCTCCCGATGGGACATTTCCGGAACACCTCCCGAGGCAGGCGTCCAGGGGGCATCCGATACAGATGCCTGAGCCACCTCAGCTGGCTCCTTTCGATGTGGAGGAGCAGCGGCTCTACTCCGAGCTCCGCCCGGGTGACAGAGTTCCTCACCCTATCTCTAAGGGAGCGCTATGCCACGCTGCGGAGAAAACTCATTTCAGCCGCTTGTATCAGGGATCTTGTTCTTTCGGTCATAACCCAAAGTTCATGAACATAGGTGAGGGTAGGACTGAGATTGACTGGTAAAAAGAGAGCTTTGCCTTTCGGCTCAGCTCCTTCTTCACCACAACGGACCGATACAACGACCGCATTACCGCGGCGGCTGCACCGATCCACCTGTCAATCTCACGCTCCATCCTTCCCTCACTCGTGAACAAGACCACAAGATACTTGAACTCCTCCACCTGAGGCAGGATCTCTCCACTGACCCGGAGGGGACAAGCCACCTTTTTCCGGTCGAGAACCATGGCCTCGGAATTAGAGGTGCTGATTCTCATCCCAGCCACTTCACACTCGGCTGCAAACCGCCCCAGCGCATTCTGGAATTCCTGGTTCGTAGGAGCCATCAAGACAACATCATCTGCAAAGAGTAGATGAAGTCCAGCTGCTCCCGAACCAGACCCCCTCCGGCCCCTGCCTGCGCCTAGAAATTCTGTCCATAAAAATAATGAACAGAACCAGTGACAAAGGGCAGCCCTAACCCACTAATGATACATTATTTTGTTAGGTTTACTTTTGTGTGATAGGGGTTCCAGGACATGCTCAAAGAAATAGCCTGTCACTAAATATTTGTTTCAATGGAAAATGTGTCAGCCCTACTAAATACTGTAAAAAGATCAAAAACCTCAAATTAACTAATGCCCCTGTTCGCCAAAGGCTTATTTAATTTGCCTCATACACTACCGTTCAAAGGTTTGGGGTCACCTATACAATTTGTTTGTGTTTTCCAAGTCACACTTTTATTCATCAAAAGAGTTGCAAACTTAATAGAAAATATAGTCAAGACATTGACAAGAGTAGAAATAATTTTTATCAAAATAATCATTTTGCCCTTCAAACTTTGCTTTTGAAATTTTGCATGTGCCAACAAAGCGAAATATATGTCTACTGAGGAACAGAGCAGAACATAGTCTACACTTGAGAAGATTGCTTTCAGGTCAGAATGTAATGAGATAGCTGTGCCGTTGACGTGGACACTGGACAACAAGAAGCCATCAAACAACACAAACTGAGCAGAAACCTGAACAGTCAGTGCACAATGAATGGGAGAGGCGATACAAAACACTAATTGTAAAGCAGGAGAACAGTCATGCATTAAAGTTCTGTATAGAAGGTATGAATGGACCGTCAGTGCTGCTGCTGGACACGATTCAGTGAGGTGATTTTTAATTAACTGACAAATCTGACCTTGAGGACTGTAAACAACAGTGTTTATCACCAAGACTCCAGACTTTTTTCCACTATTTTCAAATTTGCACTTGATCTCAAAAGTTGAGGTAACAACTAGACAGAGGAAATACATTTTTATTACTAGGATTTTTACTATTATATACTATTCAGTGCACTGACTCAAAACACCAGTGATAAGACATGATGATGTTCCAGACATTTAAATGAGGAGACTTTCTCTGTCTGGATATCTCTGAATTTTAATTGAATACTGCTGTTACAGAAGATAAGGTGTTTTGTGTGAGAATGAATCCAATGTCTCTGTGGTTGTAATATAAATGAGAATCTGTTATGGCGCTTTTCCACTACACAGTCACAGTCCATTAGTGGTAGTACCTCATACTTTTTTTAAGTACCAGCTCTGGCGAGTGTCCTCACTGGAAGAGGCATGAGCAAGAAGTCTGACACAAGAATCAAACCGAACAATGCCGAACTGCAGATCAGTTAAAAGACTTAAAAATCCTGAATACATGCGTTAATCTCCAACATTTAACAAGGAAAAGTCTAAAATCTCAATATATAACAGAGGAAAAATCTGCAGAAAGCGGCGATTGCGAGCAGCGGGACTCATCACCATTCTGCTGTATTTCAGTTTAGTGACTGGGTCAGACGAAGTCTGTAGTACTGAACAGATCTGTGAACAAATATTTTTAATTAACTGATCTTAATGATCACTCTAAATTGACGTAGGTGTGAGACTGTGAGTGAATGGTTGTTTGTCTCTATATGTGGCCCTGTGATGGACTGGCGAACTGTCCAGGGTGTACCCCGCCTATCGCCCAATGTCAGCTGAGATAGGCACAGCACCCCTGCGACCCTCTGTTGGAGGATAAAGCGGTAGATAATGGATGGATGGATGATTTTAATGATTCAATACACTGAAATCTCTCTTTTTGAAATTCATAAATTCATCAAGCTTTCATTTTAAACACAGCACTACACATAGAACTATGTGATTTCAAAGAGACTTAACCCTCAATCTCAAAAGTGCGCGCTCCAGCTAGTGCTGTCCCGATTCTCAGAAAAATTCAGTTGAGGGGTAAGTTTAAGGGCTGTATCGCCCTCAATATAGAGATTTTCAGAGACCACCCTTGGGAGCAAAGGCTACCCAGAATGCATTGCATGTTTTCACATGAGAAAGATGGCGTCGAAAGCAGCGAAGCGAGTGCGATACAAATTAAATATTTTCTTTGTTAATAGAGATATACAAATTATGAAAACCATTGTATTATCTTAGTTTAGGCCCATATTATGGATTACTGACGTCATTGTTGCGTAACATTTATTTGTATTTTACGATCGTTTGTCAATAGCCGGCCGGTGCGCACACACGATCGTTCGCTATCGTTAACCCTTCAATAAGCCGTGGTGTGTGGTAACTGTCAGCTGAATATGTCCGTGGTTGTGGTATTTGTATGAGTATCATCTTATAACTAACTGACAACCTAATAACTTGACTTAAATAAAATAATAAATAAATAATCGAGAAGTAAATGTGTTCTTCTTCTTCTTTTTTGGAGTTGACGCAGCTTTCGCGTTATTCTGCCCCCCGCAGTCGGAAGACATATCTGCATTTAAGGGGTGTCCCATTTCTAAGTGACAAAATAACACTTGATTTTGAGGACCAGTTAAGATTAAGGGTTGATTTTAAGGGTTAAGATTGAGGGTTAAGATAAGAATTGGAATTGGCCCTTAGACTCAGTGCCAACCAGGTCATCTTAAAATAAAGGCCAACATGGATGACTGCCATCCTGTATGCAACAAGAACATAACCCCGCCTGAGAATGTCCTTAGAAACTCAGACATTCACATTTCTCATGATAAAGTGAGAGGAAGCGAGATCGAGAGAGCGAGAAAGCACAGTCAGTAACACAGGGTTGGTGTTCAAATGGTAGTCTCCAGGCAGCTGCCAGCATATTGCAGACACTATCTCAGCAATTAGTCACGCATCTGTTTTTTGACAGTCAAGGCAGAAGATTGCAACTCCTGGTCATTGTCAATAAATTGTGCTGTGACACCCAGGTAACTTTTGGGTAACAGGTAACAGGCTTTTGTTTTATCGATGGTTCCGTCAATGAAACCTTCTGCCCGACAATCCCTCACCCTGCGCCATCCTCAGCTACTATCTTTCATGTCAGAGGTCAGTTCACACCAGAAGTAAACAAACTTACCTGTTAAATAATTTTGACGCATTAATCTCGACTGTATTAAAGGTCCCATAGTATGCAAAATCAACAATTTAATCATTGAAATCCTTATATTTGGGACTCTGGAGGCCCTATCAGTCGGCAAAGTGTGAAAAAAGATGACTCACTCATGTTTTTGTGGTCCTCCTTGGTCTAAATACAGGAGATGAAACACGCGATGTTGACTTCCTCGATGTTGACTTGTGCTACGTCACAATGCGCAAATTCCTGGAATTGATGTCTCGTGGAGCTCCGCTTTGTCTGTAAAACACGCGAGAGTGCTGGTGAGTGCAACGGCATCCGAAAACCGGAAGTCCGAGAAGTCAGCTAAAAGTTCTATTGTTGGCTATACAGTCCAGCACAGAGTCCTACACAAACCTCCGGCCTCAGAGGATTTATCTGTCCAGTGGATACATGTTATACACGACGGCAATGTGCCTGCTAGAGCCTGCAAATGATCACTTTTCCAAATGCTAACTGCTGTTAGCTCCCAGTAGCATCTGTGGCTGATGTCATTTCCTGTCCCTTAAGTTTCGTTTTTTTTTTTTTTTAAGAGATACTACTAAACAGAGTGTTCTGAACAGGGCTGTTTTGGCAGGGTGATTGAACTGCTGTGGTGCTTCATCCTTATGGTATTTTGACCAAAGCATGTCACAGACATGTTCATTAGGACACCAGGGAACTAGGTTAACTTGGAGAAATAGGATATAATATAGGGTTGCCACTCATCCCGTAAAAAATAAGGAATCGTCCTTTATTTGGCAATTAAATGTTGCGTCCCGTATTGAACCAATACGGGACGCGGTTTGTTCCGTATTTCCTTAAATATCCAATCCACATGTCTGTCACACACACACATCAACACTAAAGATGAAGATGAAAATAAACCACAGGGAATAATAAGGCCAGCAAACTTGTCGTGGCGGGATCTATGCAGGATCTCGGCCGCCCCGGCTCCGGTCCTCTGTGCGCGTGCTGCTGTCACGGTTGCCTAGCAACAGACGCCACACATCGGTGCTGCTCACAGTTAACTAAAGACATCAGCTCATCTGATTAATCTGTTATTCCCTTAATTACAACTAAACTAAAGCTCTTCTACAAAAAGATTGAGACCACGGAGTGAAAACAATGAAAAGTGCGCTGTTAAGAGTTGTTAACACTAAGATCTACTCAGATCCCCTGCACGTAATCGCGACTGTACTCGATCCTCGTCATAAAGATTATTATTGGATGTAAAGACAAAACTGCGTGTAGAGAAATAATCCAGGCTGTGCTTATACGGAAATATCTCTTGGAGGAAAAGCGCAGAGCGCAGCAGCGACGCACAACACAGCAGAGAGAGAGAGAGAAACCACAGTGCAGGTGCGGTGCGCAGAAAAAAAGGCACCAGATGAGGGGGCGCACTCTATAATATAATATACTATAATTGGAATGCCTTGACTTTAGTGAGATAAGCACACACAGTCCCTGCCATAACAAAAATAGAAAAAAAAAATACAATGGTACAGAATTAGCACAATAACTTATTTCGGTTTTTCCGTTTCGGCCAACGGTTTCCTGATTTTCGGTGCATCCCTAGTTATATTGCTCTTGCCAATAAAGACATTTCATGTTCATGTGTTCCCCCGGCTGCTTCCCAAAGTAGATGTTTTCTGTAATACAGAGTTCTGTAATTTTTTGAGTTACTTGGCCTTACTCCATGAGTCATCATAATGGTCCTTCAAAAAGCCTCAGAATGCCCCATTTTTACCTCAAATTTTCAAATGCTCCACACCAACCCGCCTCCGCTCGGTCGCTCCGCTCCCTCGCCATATACTCTCCATAGTGAAATTTTAATAGAAAAACCCCCGACACCCTTACAACACGCGCGCCTAGATGTCCTACATTAGTCGGCTCCGTCGTGGTCATGGCCCAGAGGAGCCGCGGTGGGGTGTCCCTTATTTTCATTTCTGAAAGGTGGCAACCCTATATAATATGGGATCTTTAATCGCAATTAACACATTAACTTTGACAGGCCTACTACAGATACATTAGTGGTGACAATAAAATACTATTATTAAGCAAACACACACAAACAGGCAATTAGATGAGCTGCAAAACCCTTACAACTGAAAAAATTACATTGCTTGTATAGATGCATGTTCACTGAAACACAACAGAATGGTTTTCCCTTCTCTGCTTTTCTCTCCTTCTCTCTCTCTCTCACACACACATACACTTACTGAAGGACATAAGCTTCCCAACCCCCCGCCCCAGTCTGTCTGTGCCTCTTTCTCTCCCCTGCTCTCCTGGGTAATCAGCTATGAGCCCATAAACACTCATCCATCCACAGCCACACACCTGCTGCAATCTGTTGACTTTGAGCAGCATCTTTCACCTGTCGCTTTCGGTGGCTGAGAGAAAAGTGTGAGCCCGGAGTCGGTTTGGAAATGTACCAGTTCTGCCTGGTTGGCTTTCATTGTGTGCCCAAATGTGACCCATTGGGATTATCTGACAGCTTCCAGCGCCAGCGCAGCAGAGGTGATGAATGTTGTGATGTAGCGGTGGTTGTAGATGTCATCTTTGTTTTTTTCCTGCCTGGTTACTGAACTCGTGTTTTACTTCACATCAATGACTTTCTCAGCCTTTCAAAGTAGCTTTCCAGTGAAAACAAAAGCTGAATTCTTAGCTGCTGAATGTCGAAACTTACAGGTATGCTGTGTTTAATTGGCAGTGGGGTGAAGGATGGTGCTGCAAAATAGTAAAATTGCAAAATAGTATTCCACAATAATTACGAACATACCTTTTCTCACCCGGATGTGTCACACTGGAATATCAAAATATATGTATTGCTTTGAAAAATCTAAATCAAAATAACTACTTTGACAAGGTCAGAAAGCTATATTATAATAAGCTATACTAACCTTTCTTGCATTTTTACACATTTCTTTTGTAATCTTAAATAGCTCCTTATAAGCGTATGACACTCGAAAATTTAAGATAAACCCACCAGGTTTTGAAACTCATCATTATTTAATTATCATATTATTATGTTAAAGTATGACCAATTAAAATATTCGGACCAAATAAAATAATTGGCCGAGCTCCCGTCTGTCTTCTGTCGCGTGCCTCGCCGATCGCTGTCACAGCTTGTGAGTCGCTGACAGAGCAGTGTTACCAACGTGGCAACTCTCACGTGAAAGCACGTATCCCTATGCAGTAAGGGAGAGGGGGATCACCTCCCAAAGCAGAGTAACCTCCACAGTCCCAGCCTACACTCAAAGCAGAGCAGAGGGTGGGACTTTGAAGGAGGTGGAGGTGTTCATGTTCAAATTTTTAGTAAGTGCTGTGAGACATGCAAGAAAGGTATAGATTTAAAGGGACACTGTGTAGTATTTATGGGTTTATATGACCCAAAATCCACTTTTTTATACATATTATGTGCTCCTGCATTGTCTAGTCGCTGTATAATAGTTTTTGTTTCATTTTCGTAGTGTTTCAAAAAGTCATGTAAAATAACATGGTCGCGGGGCGTGGTTGCATTGCCACTGTTAGCAGCGAGACACCATGTTTCTACCGGAGCCTGTAAGGACAAACGCGAGAGAACAAATCAAGCGTCGCTTTACTTGTAGCGGAAGTCCCGCCTCCACTCTCTCCGCTTCGTCTGCTACGGCCGCGGTAGCTCGCCCTCTCCCTCGCCTCATCTGCTGACACGGAGAAAGACAACGAGGACGACATTTGACCGGCTGAGGATACCGTAGTGCTCAGGGAAGGGAGGGGGTGAACAGAGGAGCAGTTCTTTGTTGTAAGTTTCAGCCTCTCCTCTAGATGTCACTATAAACTACTTACTTCACCTTTAACAAGATATAAACAAATATGCACTTAGTTAAAGATGCATTATGTAATAAATCTAAAGCAACTGGCCATAAAATCCTCCTAATATGTCACAGAGACTCAGGAATAATGTTCATATAACAAACTGAACTCACCAACAACAACAGTACAGCCAAAATATTTTGCAGACTGCAAATCATGTTTATGTTTTGAAATCATGTTTTGGCATGTGGCGCCACCTACCGCCGTCTACCAATCATTGCAGTCAGTAGAGTCTCAGCTGCCGAGCACCCACGAGTTGCCAGTTACGTCAGAAAACGAAACCTAAAAGATCTTGGTATTTTGAATTTGAATGTAGTAACCGTTTTTGGCCACATTCTTACATATGGCACCTTTAATCCGTTGTATCTAATATTACCCTCACTCTGATGATTCGTAGAAGGTTTGCCCCGGATGTTAGATATTGGAGAGATGGGTAAAGCGAATGATGCATTTATAGGTTAACAAAAGGGTAAGAGTCCATTACTTTGAATACAGAGTAACACACATCCACATGTGTTGGAAATACGTTTGGGTAATGTCAGTGCAATACCTAACAAGATATCTATCATTAGTCTTGTCATTTTGAGATATATCAATACAGAAATTGTAATATTTGTATACCAGTTGTCAACTGATAAATAGTTGAACACAAACAATATTGTATAACCCTATCTTCAATATTCGTATCTGCTATTCATTACAGTTACAAAAATATGTTTTTTTACAAGGTGAAGGAAGAAGAAGTTGTTTGAATCTGTGTTCTCACAGACTTTTTTATTCACTCGTTCATCCACATTATTAATTATGTATTGTTCATAAGTGAATAAATATGTGTTTTTTTATGTTGGGCATGTACATCTACACATAATTTGAAAATAATGTGCAAATAGGAAGTCAACTAATGATCATCTGAGTAGTGAAGAAGGGGTATGATTAAATAAGCTTGGGCTTCTTTCTTCTCATTATCGGACATGTTTTTTTTATTCAATCAAATTGTATTTGTATAGCTCACAGTTTACAAAACATAATTTGTCTCAAGGGACTTCACAGGGTTGGTAACATCATCTGTCCTTAGACCTTTATTGTATTCATTTCACAAATAAAGCCTTAATCTTTTGTTCATTCATGCCAAGAAAGGGCCTGGAAATGTAATCTCATGCTAACATATTAATGCAGCTCCTTTTGTCTGACCAGCAGGACCAAAGCCACAGATATTAAATTAACAATCACTGATGACAAAGCTCACAAAGCACACATTTACATACGACTGTCACACTGTCCATCTTCCCTCTCTTCACGCTTTCCCTCTATAAAGCTATATAAACAGAAAATGACAGAAAATAAAAAATGCACCATTGCCAAATTTCACTCTCATATAAAAAAATACTCTACAACTACATGTATAAATCAACGAAACGTGGCTACTAAAAGTATTTATTGAGTAAACAAACCACCTTGAGCTGCACAGTCAACATACACGAAGCACAGCACAAATCACTACCTGTCAATACGCTCGACTCCGATATGAACACTTAATTAAGATACACCTGCAGTAGTGATCCCTCTCGCAATCACCGTCATTTTTACTCCGTAATTGACAATTACAGCAGAGAAGATCCCACAAACAAACACAATCAGACAGCGGAGATCAGATTTTTAAACCCGGCACATGCCGCGTCCCATTGGTAATCAATGGAAGCTTAGAGGCACATACTGATCGGCATGCAGACGACCTCATCACGTGCTGACAGTAATCTCAAGCCGGTAGACATGCAAATGCTACAGTGCTTAATGGTGCTATAGTCAACATCATAGAGGTGACCCACTATGATCGATGGCAACTTTCCTCAGGGGATTGGTTTGAATTGAGTTAAGAAGCCGTCACTACACTTCAGCAAAAGTTAAGGATTTCTTGTGTTTGATTGACATGAAAATCCATCCAATCCAGAAAAAAACAAAATAAAAACCCATTTTGCATCAATAAGTATGATTTCAATTAATAAATATGCAAGTATGGTGCAAGTTTAATTTTTTATCAAAATATAAGATGAGCTATAAAGTGTTGATGCTTCTTTTAAAGGTGAAGTAAGTAGTTTATAGTGCCATCTAGAGGAGAGACTGACATTTACAACAAAGAACTGGTGCTCTGCTCACCCCCTCCCTTCCCTGAGCGATACGGTATCCTCAGCCGGTCAAATGTCGTCCTCGTTGTCTTTCTCCGTGTCAGCAGATGAGGTTCGTGAGGCGAGGGCGAGCTACCGTGGCCGTAGCAGACGAAGCGGAGAGAGTGGAGGCGGGACTTCCGCTACAAGTAAAGAGACGCTTGATTTGTTCTCTCGCGTTTGTCCTTACAGGCTCCGGTAGAAACATGGCGTCTCGCTGCTAACAGTGGCAATGCAACCACGGCCCGCGACCATGTTATTTTACATGACTTTTTGAAACACTACGAAAATGAAAAAAAAACTATTATACAGTGACTAGACAATGCAGGAGCACATAATATGTATAAAAAAGTGGATTTTGGGTTATATAAACCCATAAATACTACACATTGTCCCTTTAAATATCAAACATTTATTTTATTTATTTACTTATCAGAGCCAAAGGATTATTCATTTTAATTAATGCTTGTTCTGGGGGTCAACAATTGTAAGTCACGATGTGTGTTTGTCTGTTCTTGTGTGTCTCGGGGCAGCAAAAATTTGGCAAAGCTGTTCAGCTGTGGCTCGCCTTCAGAGAACAGCTAAGAAAATTCAGCTGTTTGTTTCAGGACTGTTTCAGGGTTAAGATTTTGTCTTATGGTGAAGCTCAGATTTGCATTCGCACCATAAACAGTATATTATTCATATAAGATACTTCATGTACTCTTTTGTTATAATGGTCAGGGCCAAGGCAATGTAAAATTTAAGGATGATTTCTCCAGTGGAAAAAACACCAAAACACCTACAACAGTGTGTGTGTGTGTAAAAGACAGAGGTTACTTCTGTCATTTTCAATAGGCTGGACTACACACTGCTCTGATGCTGGGATTTGTATTGATAAACTATAAAATCAACACCTTTGGGGATAATTATTTCAAATGTTGCTCATTTATAAAATATGTTCTCGTCTAAGTTCAGTTCGGAAATCGACTCTTTCGCTTGCTTCCTGCTTATGATTCATCTCGCCCGTATCTCCTCCCGTGCATGCAAATTTGATTTTCGCTGTCATTTCCTGGGGCTGTAAATTGAGACATCAGTTGTTTCATAATCTGGTTTCATCTATCAAATAGGACAGCAACACATCATCTCTGTTATCTGTCATCTTGCTAGGGTTTTTACACAATGTGGTTGTTTCCTGCTTTAGTCAACAACCATCATCATTACCCGTGTCTGTACTCCCAAGTATTAACCTGCTGATTTTTTGGTTGAATTGACAAGGTAAGATGAGATTTATTTGTGTGTGTGATTTATTTGTGTGGCCAATTCAGAATGTTGAAAATGTGGTTGTTTTTCTTTGATTTATGGGCTGGATCAGGAACTGTTTTGGGTGGCACAACTTGTTTTGCAGTGTTGCGACTGAGATGAGCAGAGTGATATGGAAAAAGGTTTTGAATTAGTACTAGTATAATTACTATCTTCTTATTACCTTATTTTACCTGCAATATACACACTGGACCTTTAAAAAGCATTTTCTGAAAAAAACTAAACAAAACTGGGCATGTGTGTGCTGGCCTAACAGGAAGTCGAGTCTCTCCTCTGCAGTCGTTTGCTTTGTTTCAGAGTATTACTACCAAGAAATGACAAATAACAAACGTACTAACAAGGATTTTTACTCTGAAAACAAGGTGCCATTCAACACTTACATGAGAAGGAACACAATTAGTGCTTAGATGCTTTACCCATCACTGACAGGATTTGGCATGCGTACTTCTCATCACAATAACCCCCCCCCCCCCCCCCGGAAAACAGAAAAATAGAGTTTTGCGCCCATATACTTGTCATTACGGTAGCCCTCAGGACTTCAGTGGAACGACCGTCCAATCACAGACAAGATTCACCAGTGTGTCGCATGTTTGTGACGTCAGCTTATTCCTAAACGTAAACCTAAAGTTATCTTGGAAAACAGAGCAGAAAGGGGCAGAAGCGGTCATTAAAATTTTTTGGACAATATTGCAGCCATAAAATCAATATAAATCCAGGCAGCCTCATTATCTTGATGGCCTTGATGGTCATAAGAGGGTAAACAACTAAGTGAACTGCCAGGGTAAACTTCATTGAAGCTACTTGATGACGATACATACAAGATTGCTGTTTATAGTACCACTAGGAGTGCCTATTTTAAATACATACCTATGGGTCGTAATTCCTGCATACAATTCTATTGAAAAATAGAACTTTTCGTGGACTTTGTGGACTTCCGGTTTTCGGATACCGTTGCCCTCGCCAGCACTCTGGTGTGTTTTACAGACAAAGCGGAGCACCGAGAGACAACAATTCAAGGAATTTATCGCATTGTGACATCCCAGTGAGTGTGGAAGTCAACATCGTGTGTTTTATCTCCTGTACTTAAACTGAGGAGGACCACAAAAATATGAGTGAGTCATCTTTTTTCACACTTTGCCAACTGACAGGACCTCCAGAGTCCCAAATATAAGGATTTTGTCAGGATGCGTTTTGCGTGGACCCGGAAGCAGACGGAGACGGGAATATATTTCAAAACAAAGATATTTATTATAAAATATAAACAAAAAGCGACTTCCAAAACGAGGGGAAGTGGTAGGGGATAGATAGAGAGACAGGTGGAAAGAATGTCCTTGCAGCTACTGCGGGGGTGGCTCGGCAGGGTGGCAGAGTTCCAGCATGGAACAAACTCACGGCCTTGGAACTGAAGATCCCAGGAGCGTAGGGAAACAGGAATTACCAGTGAGTTCGTGGAACGGCAGGAGACGTGGCAACCTGGAGCGAGGACAGGCAGGTAAGACTCTGGAGGAGGTAAGTTGAGCGAGCAAACGAGAAGCATGTCTTTACCCATGTACGTGAGAAAACGATCTGACGCCGGTGAAGAGGAATGGCTCCGCTTTTAAGCCCCGCTGATTACTCATCTGGAGCAGGTGAGGCGGAGCCGCGCAGGTGTAGTCAATCACCGGCGTCTTGGAGGAAGTGGGTCAGCCACGCCCCCTGCTGAGTCAGAGTGAGGGAGGAAAAGAGCAGCAGCAGCAAAACAAAAACACTAACAATAAAATTGAGAGGAAGGTGCAGGTGAGATCGTGACAGATTTAAATGATTAAAAAGTTGATTTTGCGTGTGAATCATTTTACGAAATTAACAAAAACATTTATAACAGCTCAAGCTGTCTTCAAGATATCTTTGTGATATGTCCAATACATACACTTACACATACAATAGTGTACAGATCAGCACCAGCACATCATCTGTCCAATCCCAAATCAATCAATCGAGAGCTTCACATGTACAGACAGAACCTAAGTCCTGCAGGTGTACTCTGTCAGGTCACAGTCTAGCCACAATCCTCTGTGGAGGGATAAGGCAGCTGTGATGGACGAGACAGAGCTGAGGACCCTTCAGGAGTGTAGTGTTCCATTAGCCAGGCGGTGATGTAGTGCTGGCCCCTCCTCCATTCACTCTCTCACAGATTCACATTCAAACATGTTAGAGGAGGAGGATTTAACTCTTTATTCTCATCCAACGTGCATCATTCGAGCAAACGGAACTGTCCATTTTGCTTTATTAATTGAAATGCCCAGTTCTGATCAAATGTTGGCTGCATCTTATTTTTGAAAATGTCCAATTAGAAAAAAATATTTTTGATATTTATTGTATGTTTTTCTGGCATTGTTAGATGATTTGTTTTGGCCTTTCTTAATATAATAACAATTATTATTATATAGAATTGTGTACTACAGTCCGCTCCACTAGCAGCTGGAGTCTGATGCTGTCCTTGGACATGCCTGACCTCGCACGCCTTCATTCTTCAAAGGCAGCAAATCACCGAGGACAATCTCCAGCTCAACTGCCCTCCATACAGAAGAGGAAAGAATAGAGGGAAGAAAAACTCTCAGCAGCAAAATGTACACGTCTATTCACTTATTCTCCAAGGACGGCCAGAGAAGCAGATAAGCTTTGTTGGTGAAAGGTGGCTGTTGGCTGCAGCTAGGGATGCTGCGCACACTTTTGTCTTTGTGAAGGCAGCGAGCAACGCGGTTTCAGGCCCCGAGGGAGTGAGTCAGAAAATGAATACGAGAGTGGGAGAGAAAAGAGTGCGTGTGTCAAGAGACAAAAACAGAAAGACGATGAGGTGACGATGTAAGTGTGACAAAAGAGATGGATACTAGGGGGATGGCTAGATGTTGGGGACAGAAAAGAAACAGAAGCTTGGATGTCATCTTCGTTCCCACACCTCACTTCCCTAACCTGTGACAGCAGATGAAGGCCAACCCACTCCACCGAGTAATTGTTTTCTACTCATGAGAGCAGAATTCCAGGAACCCGCAGTTAAATTTACTGAACTAATTGACAGCTCGAGTTAACAGCCAGAGCAGAACAGCAGTGGAACCTTGTTTACTCTTCAACAACACAGCCTCAGTTAATGAAGAGTCGTCTGCTAAAAGCAGATCCGGTCTGTTTAATCTGAGTTCATTCAGCCAATAATCGGCTCTTCGTGTATGCTCTTTATTTATTTATTTTTTTATTACCAGTCTTCTGCCTCATAATTCAGCTCCACTGAAGTGGATACAAGGTTTGGTGATTTGCTTGAGGGCACACTAGCAACTTCCAAGGTGTAAGGATGTAAATCTGTAACAAGGCTCTTCACTAAAGCAAGTCAGACAAAAATCACATAGGCCACCTGAAACCACAGCCATGCACTTGCTGAAGACGACAATGAGATGGGATTAAAAGGTAGACATGCAAATGCCACAAGAAACAGGATAAGATAACCGATGCTGTTTTTTTTTTTTTTTAATTGAATAATCTGTTGATTATTTTCTTGATTAATTAATTAGCTGTTAAATAAATTGTAAAAAAAAAAATGGTGTAAGTGTCAGTCATTTACTCCTAAACCTCAAAATGACAACGTACTTAAATATCTTGTTTTGCCCACAAAGAGATATTCATTTCAGAGCAAATACACCAAAAATGACTCAGAATCTTTAAACAGAAAACTTTTACATTTAAATGGCCTAAAACAGTCAGTGATTTTCCAACGGTTGAGACCTATATTTATATCTGACAGAGTAAGTTGGTGACCATTAACTTTGATGATAATTGCCAAAAAAAAGCCATAGCAATTAACTTGAACTTCATGAGCTATTAAGCTACAAAATGAAACTAGTTTATGTGCCGTTGTCTGATTAGTTTGCTTCCTAGTCTGCTGGTAACAGAACACTTTCAGGTTGATGGCCAAAACTAGTTTTTGAATCATAAAATGACTGTATAACTTTGATATTCATAGTAATATCTGGAAGTGGAAACCTGGGTATTGCACTGTGAATTAATACAATTTTATACTGGTGAGAAACACTGTACTGCCAGTACAAATTAGTACTTTGAAGAAACCCTTTCATTTACAAAGTGCAGTCCGTTACTTACCGTACCATTTTACTCTGGCACCCCAAGGGAAGGGTGCCAAAAATGGAATGGTTGGTGCCAGTTATTTTGGTATACTATTCCTAATGGAAACATAAAGAAAATACGTACCGTACTGTACCAAACCGAACTGTTCCACTCTTGAAACATGGCTTCTGAAGACAAAAATGTGGAGGAGAAAGAAAAAGACAGGAAGAAAATAGAATCCGAAAGAGGTGAACGTTGCAGTGGTAGTGTTGGTATTTACACTGACTGACAGCTCCCAATGACCAGCAGAAAAAGCATGTGATTTTTCTGGACAGCAACCATGTGATAGGCGTCAGGCACAATAGACACATCCAGGGAATGGACATAGAGACGGTGACATGGTATAAGGACCTGGGTGTTCACCTGAACAATAAAAACTGGACTGACCTTGCTGCTGCTCTCTACAGGAAGGGTCAGCGCAGCTCTTCTATGACTGTGTAGTGGCATCAGCCGTCTTTTTTGGAGTGGTCAGCTGTGGCGGTGGCATCTCAAAAGCAAACAGGAAGAGGCTGGGGAAACTGATTTTGCGCTGTAACAGTCACAATTTAGTTCTTCTGCACAGCGTTTTTTTCCTTGTCCATCTCCATTTAACAGTGAACAACCCTAGAAGCAGCAGTAACAGTGAGGAGCCTCCAGCTGTATATTAAGTAGCCATGTGTTGCCTAAGAAGCTGATTGGCTGGAAAAAAACAACAAACGCACTGGAATGTGGTATCACCACACCCTAACTAGGAATCGATTCACAGTGATTGAACAACCCTAATACAAATTCAAAGGTTATGGTTTTTTCACCCACAATACTGTGATTTGAAGCATGTAGTGGCTTCTTCGAAACTTCAACTTGGGTAATTAAAAAAAATATATTTGTTGACTCGGTTTGCGCTGGGCCAAATTGTTGCTGGATTTGCCATGGTGGGTCACTATTTATTTATATATTTATATATATATATATACTTATTAATTAAAGTGTAATCCTGGTTTACACAATAAGTATTAGGCTCATGCTTTATATATTCTGGTTACTTAACATATATATTTTATCGACTATTCTATTTTTAATATCTTATAATCTTGTGTGATCCATTTTTCATCCATCTTATGTTATCTCCTCTGTCCAGAGTGAACAGCCAGAGGACAAAAGGAGGAGGACGAGGAGAACAACAAGAAAAGGCTGCAGGGTCAGGACTGTGTGGCCAACACTCAAACAAGCAGGACAAGTGTCTTAGCAACAAGCTGTGTGGGAAAACCACCCGTAGCAAAGAAAATGAGGGGCTTGGATCATTTACTATTAAATGACCATTTATGATGAACAGAAGAAGGTGGTTTGAGCCTCTGACTGTTTTAGAGCTTTTTCCCATGTAGTAGTCATACTTGCATGGAAAAGTGTTCAAAGGACATGATCAAAAAGTTAAAAGATTATACATATTTAAGCACTAAAAACATGTTTGGGATGTTATGGACTCTCTTGAACTGTCTTGAACTCCAACTTCTAAAAGAGGACCTGGACTCAGAACTAAACTGAGAAGAGTCTACCCAATGGGCCCTTTGCCATACCAGCTATACCAACTGAGCTATCCGACGCCCCTAGAACTTTTATCTACATCAACATGTATAGTAAACTGTTGATGGACATTCCTATACATGTACAGCAACTGTGAAGATTAAGAACTGTGGGGAGAGGAACTGGGCAGATCTTGTGCGATAGTCATTGAGATCAGACACACTAGTGATTCAGAGGAGGATGAGGAGGAAGACTGAGGTGTGGGCTCAGTTGGTGCACTGCATCTGCAGGCAAGCAGAGTTCATGCTCCACTGAAAATACTGGATGACTTCACCGTTTCCTCACATTTTCTCGACCAGGTGCACTCACATTGACGAGCACCAACACACACACACACACACACACACACACACACACACACACACACACACACACACATATTAAAACACACATGCTCCCATGTAGACTGCCATGAGCAGGGAAGTGACTTCACCTTCAAATCAAGTGGGATGACTTCATGTCTGTCTCTCCTGTCTCTCATAATCATTTCCTTGTCAATTTCTCTCATCTGATTTGTGTTTTCTTTGATTTAATACTCATCACAGACAAACTCATTTCCCTGGGCCTGCATTAATCACTAAAAATAAAATAAAAAGTAATATTCATTATTTAAAACAGGTAAATGTTTTATATTTTTAGTCGTGTGCTGACAAAAGCCAAAATGATTCCAGCACTTATTAAATCCAGCTAAATCTTAATTAATATTATATTATAATACGATAATGGGTCGGTTGCCTTTTAATGATGTCATCCACTTTAGAAAGCTGCTGCTATATTTTAGGGTATGCCTTTAATACTCTAAATGCTCTAATTTATTCAATAAAATGCCAGGACTCTTCAGTGTAAAGCAGCACATTGGTGGTGTTGTGAATATTTCACAATAAAAGAAAAAAGAAAGAAAGAAAGAATGAAAGCGGGAAAGAAACGCTATAGTGCTTTTAATCTCCTCATCCTCTATCAACAACACTCCTTGTTTACTTACAGTGTATAAGCCAGCATGTAGATAACAATATTTTTATTATGGTACATAGTCTTGGGAAATGCACCACAAAAATCTGTATTTGGTTGTATTCAGGGAACCCTGCTTATCTGTGTATTATCTGTGTAATATGAGATCCAATAAAAAAAAATAAAAAAAAAAGCTGATTCAAACCACATGCCATTTCAATCAGATCATCTCGGTCGATCAGATAGGATTTCAAAGTGTCTGCGTCCCTCACAGCGCGACTTGATGACGTAGATCCAGAGAGACGGTTATTGGAGGCGTGTTAAACAATACGACACAGTGGAAGAAAAATAGTTTAAAAAAATCATTGTGTTTATTTTGTCTAGATTACTACTTGTTTTTCCGGGGAGTGGCCTGTAAGTATAGATATTTAATTATTATTTAATTTCTTACAGCATTCACTTTTATAAAGCTATGTGTCCAATAGTGATTAGTAGCACTGGGAAGTTCAATGGTTAAAAGTCTTTGTGGTGATGTGCTCCATTTTTGTAAGTCAGTTGTCAAGGAAACAACCTGGCAGATGCCACAGTTTCTGCTTGAAAATGAACCCAAGCTAAAATCAGAATGCCACCGTATTGTATCATATTATGTTTGAATGAATGAATGAATGAATGAATGAATCGTTTATTTCGGGCATGACAAGTAATCAACATCTGCACACTTCAGCATTTACAATCATACACATGACCGAAAGGGACAGCGGGAGAAGCAAAGCTTATCTAGTCCCGCCCCCATTACCCAGACAATTTTATTACTTTTTTTTTTTTTTTTTCTGTAACTTCATCCACTTTCAGTTCTAGTAGCTCGTCACCCTGAGCTACAGCTGCACAGAAAATAGTTTGATTCTTGGCTGCTATGTTCTTAACTCACATCTACCAAATACATGAGGTCACTATACTACTGCTGCTGCTGCTGATGCTGCTGTTGCTGATGCTGTTGCTGCCA
The DNA here is from genome assembly GCF_963457635.1 of Microchirus variegatus. Taxonomy (NCBI): domain Eukaryota; kingdom Metazoa; phylum Chordata; class Actinopteri; order Pleuronectiformes; family Soleidae; genus Microchirus; species Microchirus variegatus. The sequence goes on from NC_139821.1 coordinate 15,783,422, forward strand.
GCAACACACTTCCTGGTAGATAAGGGAAGTAGAAGGCACAAAGGCCAGGTTTTTCAGCCCAGTTTGCCAACATGAGAATATTGGAGCTGTGATGTGTTTTATTTAGGCTGAGCTGCCACATCATCACCACCACCACCAGACACAGACAGGGCAGAAATTAAAATAAAGAAATAAATATATAAACAAGAGCACAGATCCTTGTGTGTGATAAAACCTGTTTCTCCAAGGATGTGGCATTTCAACCAGCAGTCCTCTGTAAAACGCCAAATGTCTGCACTCACACAGCGTTTACTCACAGTTTAGGAGTGAACACAGGAGGGTGGGCTCACCTAATGAGACACAGGAGCGCGCACACACACACTCACTGCAAAATGTATGCACATAAATGAACACTAAGATTAACACTTCAAAAGGATTTTATGCTATTAAAATGTGCCATTTTTAGACAAATTTTGAATAAAATGCACTCTGATCCTGTAAAAGAGTCTGCAATAGATATCACCACATGTTGTCATCCACATACATCTTTACAATTAGTAGTTTATTGATTGAAAAATGTCTAGAAAAGCCCTGGAATTCCAACCTGTTACAGTCAGCGATGGTTCTTTTACATGTAGCGTTTATTTCTATGCTCTTCTAAATATTCAAATTATATTTTTTATTGTCTTTTGTGAAGACAATGTTCCATTAGTGGAAGTCACCCTCAGTTTGAGGTATATACATTAATACTCTATTTTGGTATTACCATTAATGAGGCACTGAATTTGTAAAATGTAGATGTCTCATCATTTCCTGACTTTGCAGTCCACCTCTATCACTGTGTGTTAAATTGACCCACTTTCCTTGAGGGATCAATAAAGTTCATCTTATCTCACCGTGTGAAATTTCTCATCTCACGAGTATTGCTCTACACAATGTCAAATCGCTGGAGGCAACCGGGCAGACATTATCACATCGCAGTCACCGCCACGGTGACAGTGGGCCTGATGTGAGTGTCCCTCTACCTCCCTCATAAAAACATGAAGCTCTGCATTGTTTGACCTCTGCACCTGCCTGGAGGGCGGACGCCTGCTTGATGGTTCGGGGAGGTGGGGAAGCGGGGCTGATCGAGATTCCTCCAACCAGACAAGGCAATAAATCGAAGGGGTGATGACAGTGGTGGCGGCAGCAGTGGTATATAGGAGACGAAAAGGAGTAGGAGATAAAGAAAAAAGAGAGACAGTCTCTTGAGAAAAACAGGGTCGTGGAAGTGAAAGAGCTCAGCCACCATTAAAATGGAGACGGTGTAGGACAGACACACAAATATGTCTATCACTGGTTTCCCTTTTCGTTCCGGGTCAGGTCTCCTTGTCTCAGCGCTGCTCACTTCACACTCGCCCTCGAGGCCTCATGTCCAATTAGAACGTGCAATGCAGCCATGGTGAAACAATTGTCTGTTTCCTCAAAGGATGCAGTTTGTAAGAAAATTACCAAAATCTAAACCTATAACAAAATAACATTGTATTCAACAAATGTAATGACAGTTGAATGCTTCCCATCAGAAATGTACAGAAATTAGGTGTGTGCATCTCTGTCTAAGAGCAGAATATGATTAATATGAAACAATTCCATTCTATTTGATTTGATACAATTCCATGAAATACAATTATTTGAAACAAGGGCCTTTCTGCATGGAGTTTGCATGTTCTCCCTGTGTGTGGGGGGGTTTTCTTCGGGTTTTCAGGGTTTCTCCCACAGTCCAAAAACATGCAATATGGAGATTGGTAAACTGGTCACTCTAAATTGACCATAGGTGTGAATGTGAGAGTGGGTGGTTATTTGTCTTTGTATGTGTCGCCCTATGTCAGCTGAGATATGGCAGCTCCCCCCATGAGCTGGAGGATAAAGTGGTAGAAAATGGATGGATGGATGGATGGACAATTCTTTGTTTGACAAAGACATTTTTTTCTACCCCAAATTTGAACAAGCCAAACAAATTACTGCTTTTCTTGAAGGTATTTCATTAAAGAATCCTACAGGTTTTGTTCATTTTACGACACATGAATCTATGCAGAAGTACCCGTCACTGTGTTAACATTGTTAAAAAAAATGTAACATTGACAATAAAAAAGTGATATAAAGTGGAAAAAAATAGAACACGGTTTTCTGTGCCCCACAATTCATAACATTAGAAAACAAACCATCGCAGCTCATAGTGCTTTCAGATCAATACAGAACAGTGGTCCACTACAAATTAGGATCATTTGCGTTTGCTTTATTGCATCAGCTAACCAACCGACTACACTGGCAGGCATTTGAGTACAGTCTTGTATTTCAATATTATGCAGCCTCAAACAGCCCAGAGTCCCAATGCAATGCTGTGTTCACAGGCCTTTTGTTCCTGTGGACGTAAGCAGGAGAGGAAATGAAGAGAGCTTTAATATGAAGCTGGGGGTCAACAGACGCATGCAGCAGTGCTTCATGAAGATAAATATCAAGGCTAATAAAAAAGGAGGGTTCTGACCCACATCTCACAGTTGGTGTGAATCTAACCAGAGGGAAAGAGCAAGTGGAAACCAGTACTGACGTCTGAACTCTCATTTTGAAGCCTCCACAATTAACTTGCAAAGTTCAGAGGCGTCACCTTCATCTTGGCTCCTATTGGATGATACCAGCACCAGTCAATCACACTGGTGTCCACTCATATGCGGCCTAATTCACTGTCTATGTTCCTCTAGATGGGAACATTATTTACTAAATTGGCATTATGGGCTATTGACCAAGACCTGAAACAAGCAAATGTGTGCTGACATTATAAATCAAGTGAGGAATATTTTCCAATAGATCTACAGTTTACTGGGAGAACGAGAGGATGACCCGCACTTTTTATGTACAGTCTATGGCATTGGTTCTCAAAGCGCAGCCCAAGAGCCAATGGCGGCCCGCAGAAACATTTCTGGCGGCCCGCAATGAATTACTGTTGATAGTTTTAATCCAGGAGTTACTAAGCTTGTTAAATGTTTATTGGACGTTACTGGATACAGACCAATAAGTGTAAACTGTAGAACTGCAATCTGGTCATTACAATTATTACTATTTTTAAAATACAAAAATTATTATTAACAGGATTTATTTCAGTTTTTTTTTCCTTTGGCGGCCCTCGGTCCAATGTTGGGTTCCTAAATTGGCCCTCAGGCATCGAAACTTTGAGAACCCCTGGTCTATGGGATATGGCTATTATTCAAGTATTTAAGATACAGCTTGATTATTTTGAGGAGGAAAAAATTATTTCTTCAAATTCAAATTTCATCTTGCATGTGCTGAACAGACCAGCACTCTAGCAGGGTCTGTCACGATGCAGTCACTTTGATGTTTGGGGAACACTGAGCAACAACTGACGCTATTTTCACTAATTAATGGACAAACTAATTGAATAATTGAGAAAATAGTTGACATATTATTCCACAAAGAAAAGACTGACAGAAGATAAATGCCACATAACTGCACATTAAGCCTATTTAGTTTTTTTTTTTTTAATGGTGACTGACATTTAAGAGCCCAGTAGATATCATCGCCCATGGTTGCCCTACTGGGCCACAAATAGATCACAGAGAAAAATTGTTCAGCCCAATCAGCTGGTCACCAGGAAACACCTCTGATAGCTGCGGGTGGTCTGCTAAGTGCTCCAGCCGATACACTCCTTAAGCATTTCTATTCAAAATGCACTATGCATTTGTTCACATCACCCTGCTTTGTCCATCGCCTTCATGCATATTGCATGCACTGGTGTCAGCCCTTTGCCTCGAGGATGCTCATCCTCTGCCGACAACAAAAAGGATGATTCACAGGCCTCTGGAGAGCAACATCCCCGTACAGTACGTCACAATAGAAGGAATACAGAGCCTGACGCTGCAGCGGGCCAAAAGGCAAGGAAACGCTTTGGTGATAGATAACAACAACACTGACCTACAGAGAGGAGGGTGAAGAGAAGACACCTTTGTGTGCAGAGGAAAAGGGACAATGCAGGGCTGACCATACAAAGTGAATTGAAATAACATGCTTAATTTATTCACATGATCTATCAAAATAATTCCAGTATGATGTTGGCCATGTGTGCAGCACGACTGCACTTGTGAATTGTGAAAGTATCGCTCTTTCAGCCACTCTCTCTCTCTCTCTCTCTTTCTCTCTCTTTCTCTCTCTCTCCCTCTTTCTGTGTTTGTGAGTGTTTCCTGAAATCACATTTATTTGAAAATAACCACAGTGAAATTATTTGATGCCGCACATCTCAGCAAAAACGACCACACCCAGCAGGTTTATTTCCCACTAAAGTTTCTGATATTGTAGATCACTATATGGACTTTTACCGTTTAATAAAATAGTTTTATGATCATGTTCAGACTTCCACAGGTTTTAATTAGGGTTACAGAAAGACAATGGACTCATTATGACCACATGCAAACCACAGTCTTTTGCTAACCATAACCAAATTATATTGGAGTTACCTTTTCTCTTAATTAACTCATAAGCCCAATTTATACTCCTGCGCAAAGTGCTCTGCATAGGCTACGCAGAGTCCTCTGCGTCGACGCAGAACCTGTCGAAGAGCCTCTGCGTCGTCTCTGGGTGCACGGAATATTTTTTAAGTGTCCGTCACTCCATCAAGGGACAACGGAGACGGCAAGAGCTGCGATTGGTCCTCAGGACAGGCCGAGCGAAGCTGCTCTGTGCCGGCTCACAGTGAGCAGCGAGCGTCCACAGAGGGCGGAGCTGAAGACCGCCGACTTCGTCGCTGCCGGACCATAAATACGTCATATCTTAACACACACAGCACATGTTTAGACTCTAAATGGCCAATTTCTCGCCTCAAATTGTCTTAAAACTGCGTTCCGGGACACAGAAAAGTGATAAACGGCCGCTGTTTCAACAACAACAGTCTTTCTCCCTCGGACGCCATTGCTCACTGTAGCCAAAAGCACAACAACCTTGCGCAGCGACCCCTACTGATCGGGCGGGAAATTGCAGTGCCTATCCGTCACCACGACGCAGAAGTATAAAGGCTCGAGTGGTCTACGTGGTGACGCAGACGGATAATGCATTACGCAGACGGAGAAGTATAATGTGGCCTTAACAACATACACACACGAGATGTAAATCATGTGTATACATCTTTGCACACTATTTACAACACACTCTTGGTGTTTTAATAAATTATGTGAGATAATGATCACAGGTGCTTGACATTTCTCCGTAAATCAGCCTCACAAGTCCAATTTCACCAAACTACCAGGGCATCACCAGCCACAGTTTACAAGCTGATTACTGCGATGAGCACAGCTGCTCTGAATAAACCTAAGTGGTGCAGTAAAAAAGCAGCCTCAAATGGAGCTTTCGCCGGATGTAAATTCAAACAGAAACCCTTCTACATCTCCTGTAAAGTTCCCCTTTTAATCAGTACAAGAGGTGCCCGGCAGAGAGGTGAAACAATTCAAACGATTCCTTCCTGACCATTCAGGGCCTAAAGCCAACAGTCTCGGCTTCCTCTCTGAAGTTTGTTCAGTACAGGAAGAAATATGGAACCGACTGACCTTTCTCACAAAGCAATTCAAATATGGGAAGGTGTTCAGTTGGCTCTGAGCATGGAAACACAAGTGAACAATGCAAACAGCTGAGATAGTATCACAAATAAAAACTAAATTCTGAACTAAAGTGTTGTGTGTAAAATACAATTAAAGGTACTTTTTTGCAAATGCAATTTTCTTCATGAATGTCTTTCTGTTCTAATGTAGGTTAGCTTCACATACATGCTGACATGGGAGTTCTGCCCATGAGCTCTCAAAAATGTTTTCTGGTCTAATTTTCATGCATAGTCTTGGTGTTATTATGGGGGAAAAAAACAAAAAAACAAAAAGAAAATAAAGATCAAAGAGCCGGCAGAGCTGTGGTTGCTTTCAGAGCGGACCACAAGTGGAACAGGAGAAGTCACATCAAGGTGTGCCAAGCGATGAAGTCAACTATTCTGGGACTTTTGAAGGAAAAACGACCAATTAGAAGGCGAATAGCCATCATCGCGCTGGCCAAGAGTGAATCATGCGGAGAAGAGGGGAGGATGTGAGCCACTATGATGGGCAGGTGATGAGAGATCGTTACCCTTACTGGTCAGGAGAGGCAACTAGTCGGGTGCAATGTGAACTTTTGACTTCACACACTGAAACCGCTGTAGTCCCACATGGTAACACAGCATATCTGAGGAGTATCTCAGTAGCAGCTTTCACTGAAGGGGGAAAAAAAAGCATGTTCGGTCATTTTAACTTAATTACTCAGGGCTGCTTCTGTTTGGGTTTCGTGAACAGGAAAAAATTTAACAGTGTTTGTATGCTGCATCCATCTGAAAACAGGCTCTGGCTAGTAATACAGTCAGACCTGATAGAGAGCATTTTTGTGTATACACCAGCAGCACAAGGGCAAGAAGTGTTTACCCAATGACACCAAATTAGTGTTTTGAGCAGTATGATTTACCTTGAAAACTTTACAAACACTGGCCTCAGTTCAACTCTAACCTGTTGGCAGCCATTTAGCTTCATTAGCAAAATGCTACTGTTGCCTCTGTCTGTCTTGTCATAAAACCAATCACTTCCTGTGTGCAGTGCAGGTGATACAAGATCTGAACGCCACTAAACTCAGTAGCAGAGAGAGTCCAAGCAACTGATGAGTTTAATCAGCCTTGTGTGAACTCATTCAACAATTATTTAAATGTACTGTACTGTAATTTAAACAGACATTTGTTTTTATTTTATATTTAAAGGGGACATATTATATCCTATTTCTCCAAGTTAACCTAGTTCCCTGGTGTCACATGTCTGTGACATGCTTTGGTCAAAATATCATAAGGAACAAGCACCACAGCAGTTCAATCACCCTGTCAAAACAGCCCTGTTCAGAATGCTCAGTTTAGTAGTATCTATTTCGGTCCACCTTAAAGAAAAAAAAAAAGTAAAACGAAACTTCGTCCGAAACGGACAGGAAATTACATCAGCTACAGAGGCTACTGGGAGCTAACAGCAGTTAGCATTTGGAAAAGTGATCATTTGCAGGCTCTAGCAGGCACATTGCCGTCATTTATAACATGTATCCACTGGACAGATAAATCCTCTGAGGATGGAAGTTTGTGTAGCTCCCACATAATGCTATCGAACGTTACAATAACAAACATGCAGTGACAGACTTGGCAAACATTATTAATGGATCCCCACAAGGAAAAAAACCCTCAGTAGCTCCTAAAGGCACTGTGTGAACTTTAAATGTGAGCAAGAGCACACACTTGGGAACATGGGGGTACAGATGTAGCCACAGCATGAGCCCTATATAGTAGAAGAAACTGCTGAACTTCATTCTCCAGAGGAATAGTAACACTATTAACATCTATTAGTAACATCTAATTAAGCTCTCAGCTATGCAGTATGACAATGTTAGGGATGAGCTGAAAAGTCGCTGAAGAAGGAGCTTTTATTTGCGCCGTACTTTTGCACTTTGACTGCGTGTCATATGAGAATAGTTGTCTGCAGGAGTAATGTAAAACAAGCACAATAGTAGGAGGCTCTCTGGGAGCACATACCGCCTCAGACACTTACTGTACAATGTCATATCTCACAGCGTTAACAAAAGCCAGAAAAAAGAAATCTGCCATCCTTTGGATCAATACAGAAACATAATGGGTTCTTCCTTGTCCAAGGAACAATAGGGCTGGGTGTCACTGCTGATTTCCTGAATTGATTTTGGTTCACAAAGTCCCAATTTGTATCATCTATTTTCTTCATTCAATTTGATTCAACATAGAAATATTAATGTTTCCGTACAACCACTCTAAACCACTCAACCGTAAAATACAATCATACAAAAATGTTTTAAATTATTAACAAGTTGTCCAACAGAGGGCACTGTCAGTACAGCTTGGCCTGCATCCATGTCCACATTGTCATCAGAAGAAAACAGTGACAGTTGCGGACACCAACAAACTCAACCATCCTTGCAGCTCGCAGTCATGTGAAACTATTGTAGTCACACAAGACATGGTCAAGTCTCGTATCATTGCGATTGTCTTTTGAGATTTGTGCAAAGGACTGATCTAAGGATTTCATGAACAGATACTATACAAGCATAGTAACGTAAATGCTACACTAAATTTGAACTTTGAACTGGGTCACACGGTGAGGCAGTGGCTAGCATTGCTTCAAGGTGCACCATTTGCAGTAATGTGGGCTCTGCATCGGTCTGTCATGGTGAAGAATGTACCGGTCGATCTACGTTCCTATCCTCACCTATGGCCACGGGCTGTGGGTAGTGACAGAAAGAACAAGATCACGGATACAAGCAGCCAAAATGGGTTTCCTCCGCAGGGTGTCTCCCGACGAGATAGGGTGAGAAGCTCGGTCTTCTGGGAGAGGCTCAGAGTGGCTCGGCACCTGGTTAGGATGCTTCCTGGTTGCCTCTCTGGTGAGGTGCTCTGGGCACGTCTGGAGACTATGTCCCTTGGTTGGCCTGGGAACACCTCAGGATTCCCCCGGAAGAGCTGGACGAAGTGGCCGGTGAGAGTAAATTCTGGGCTTCTCTGCTCAAGATGCTACCCCCGCGACCTGACCTTGGATAAGTGGTAGAAAATGGATGGATGGATGGACGGATGGATGGATGACCTGGGGAATGCTTATTTGGTTCTTCTGGTGAAAGCTAGACAAACAAACAGCACCAAAAACATAACTACCTTGGTAGTGTTGATAAGTAGGCTCCAAAAGAGTAATTATTTCTCCAATGTAACTACTATAACACACGTTCAATACAAACACACACACATATAGGGGCACAGATTATGTTAATTAGCTATGAATGTTTTACCCTGCATGTCAAATGCTTATCGAGTTAGTTAAAAATTAGATCTATATATATCTAATGAACTTGCTTAAATTTATTAATTAAAATACAGTCAGGTCCATAAATATTGGAAAAACAATTATCTTCTTTTTGGCTCGATACACCACTACAATAGATTTAAAATGAAACGAACACAATGTGCTTTAACTGCACACTTTCAGCTTTAATTTAAGGGTATTTACATCCAAATCAGGTGAACGGTGTAGGAAATTCAACACTTTCTATATGTGCCTCCCACTTAGTAGGGGACCAAAAGTAATGGGACAATTGACTGAAAAGCTATTTAATGGACAGGTGTGGGCTATACCCTTGTTATGTCATCTTCAATTAAGCAGGTAAAAGTTCTGGAGTTGAATTAAGGAGTGACATTTGCATTTGGAATCTGTTGCTGTTAACTATCAACATGAGATCCAAGGAGCTGTCACTGTCAGTGAGGCAAGCCATCATTAGGCTGAAAAATCAAAACAAACCCATCAGAGAAATAGCAAAAACATTAGGTGTGGCCAAATCAACTGTTTGGAACATTCTTGCACCAATGAGCTCAGCAACACCAAGGGAACTGGAAGACCACGGAAAAACCACTGTGGTGGATGACAGAAGAAGTCTTTCCGCGGTGAAGAAAAACCCCTTCACAACAGTTGGCCAAATCAAAAACACTCTCCAGGAGGTAGGTGTATGTGTTTCAAAGTCAACAAGAGTGGGGAACATAGGACCTTTTTTGGGAAAAACGGGTAACATCGGACCCTTTTTTTAAAAAAAGGTCCGATGCTCTGCAATCGGGAACATAGGTACGACCCCCCAAGAACAAGCAGGAACTGAAGACCGTCGCAGTAGAGGCCTGGCAGAGCATCACCAGGGATGAAACCCAGCGTCTGTTGATGTCTATGCCTTCTAGACTTCAGGCTGTAACTGACTGCAAAGGATTTGCAACCAAGTATTAAACAATGAAAATTTGATTTATGATTGTTTAGTTTGTCCCATTACTTTTGATCCACCTAAAAAGTGGGAGGCACATATAGAAAGTGTTGAATTTCCTACACCGTTTACTTGATTTGGATGTAAATGCCCTCAAATTAAAGCTGAAAGTGTGCAGTTAAAGCACATCTTGTTAGTTTCATTTCAAATCCATTGTAGTGGTGTATAGAGCCAAAAAGAAGAGAGTTGTGTCGATGTCCCAATATTTATGGACCTGACTGTATATCTTTTTTTTATGTTCTTGGGTGAATTTTATCACACTTCTGTATGGGCTTGTGCTTAGGCTGCTTGGCCCACAACAACCACAAAGGCAGGACATTTCACATCTGTTTCATGCAAACGCACACTAGTGTCAGGCTTGTAACTGGAATACTGTGTGCGCAGGTGAGTCCTCAGTCAGTGAGTGAGAAGGTTCAATAAAATATAGCCAGAAATGAGAAATGATCTAAACTCTAAAACCGATAAATGATGTCCTGAGACCTGATCAGCACAAATGCAGGCATTTTGATTTATAGTTCTTTGCTATAAATTCAAATGGTATCTCATGAAATGACAGCTGTCAAAACTCCCCTCAGTGTGCCATTAAAACTGTCGACAGCTCTGCGAGTGACCTGCTGAGGCACAAAATGCAGAAAATTAGCTGCCAGTTTTAGTAAAAGACATGACTGTGAGCAGCAACGGATAGGGCAAGCAGTGCTGTTATTTTGTGTGTACTTCTGAAGTGGACCACATCTCAGAAAGTGCTGCTGTCGTTTCCAAACATCATTGTTTAGTTGATGCCTTTTGTTAATGCCTGGGGAAACTGCACACTCTTAATGAGGAGCCACTCGGCTGTAAGTTGCAGCTCTCCTATAGTTTGAAGCAAGTGTAACATGTACATTGTAAATTGTACAGTGGAAATAGAAGAAAAAATAGATATTGGACCATAGAACATATTCAAAGGGGCATCAAGGGGCAGTCTAATGATATGTTCCTGCAGCACATATGCAGTGTTCTTTATTATGTCTTGGAGATCATTTAAATGAGGAATAGAAATAATAAAAAAATAAGACTTACACTGTGCCGTAATAATGCAGAGACAATGGTAATGGCACAGGCACAGCAGACCAGACCAGTTGAGTTACCTCTTTGAAAATTCCACAGAATTTCAAAATAAAAGCTGATCAATATACACTCATTTTTCACAAGACTTTGAAGCAAATTTACACACAGACATTGAAAAAAAATGTGGGTGTGGGGGGACAGACCAGCAGTCTGCCCAAAAGTTGATGTGTTTGTTTGGTTGGTTGTATTTTTATTTAACCCTGTAAGACCCAAATTAAGAAAAACCTAAAAAAAAAATTATTTGACCATTCAGATGTTGTTGTAGGAGGCCTTAGATGCAGAAATCAAAGAGTTTTTGGAAAAAAAATGTTTATGTACGTTTTTAGAGAAACGTTGTAATTTTACAATGTTGGGCTTTGGTGGTAGCAGAATTTCTGTCTTTTTGCTCACTTTGTCTGAACAACAATTCACAACAACTAAGGGTTTATTTGCAAGTTTGATTGTTTACTTAGCTCCATAAATATATATAACATTTAAAAATAATCACACATTAGTCATATTTTTATGAAATCACTTATTAAAAATAAATACATAAATAAATAAACAGGATAAAACTCGAGCTTTTTCTAGCAACTTCTTCATTCCTTTTTTCTTTTCATGACAAACTTTCATTTTTAGTGAACGTCCTAAAAACAGTTCTTGTCCTCTGAAAAGCAAAGGTGAACATTACACTTGATGCGTTGTGTGTTGGTGAATCCTTTATTGCAGCATCCTCTCCCTGTCTTCATGTCCTTGTGTGCATCCAATGGCAGGTGTGCACACCTCTTGGATGGTCTCTTCTGAGCATTCAGAGGCTTCATGATGTCAATGTCTGTGTTGCTGGACTCTCTTTGCCTTAAGATCATATCCAGACCAGAAAAATCTGTGTTGGGACTGATGAAATATTTCTTCGGCCAGCGACACCTGTCACGGTGCATGATGTGCTTGTGTGTTTTTGGCTCAAAGTCCATGTAATTATCAGCTGGACAGTCCATGGGTGGTTGGTTTTCTTTGTCCACTTGTTGACAGACATCTTCATCTGAGTCTTCATCACTATCATCAGTGTCATTGAGTTACATCTCAACTTCACTCTCTCTAGTTTGGATGATATCAACCACATCCTGCACACTGTATCACTGCACTCTCCTTGCTGGTGGCATTCTGGAAAAAAAAGCAATGAATTAACATGTATAAATATGCTTTGTATATTGTAGTACATAATCTGAAGGAATAGATAGGGTGGTGGACCAAGTCCTCTGGGTAGAAATGCTTTCAAGGCAGACAATACTGTCTGCTGATTGTAAGTCACTTTGGACTAAAGCATCTGCTAAATGCCCTAAATGTAGATGTAATTGTCTGAGCCTATGGTCTCTACTTATCATACTAAAAGAAAAACATGCAAACCCCCACTTTATTCCAAACCCCACATTCAGGAACATTTACACCTTTCCCAGAACTGAATTGTCTGTTGATATCCTCTTTGTGGACAAAGACATGGGATTTTAGCTCAGTCTGATCAAATTAACTATATATTTTTTTAGACATTAAACTTTAAAAACAGTCAAATTTGACCAGAACACAACACAAGGGTATAATGTATGTTATGTATACTGTTCATGTATAAAGAAAATCCTCTGTTTCAGACAGTGGTGTTGAGGAGGGAATACAACCTGTCTGTGTCCATTGAAACAAGCCTGCTATTTTTGCTACCACCAAGACCCAGTGTTGTAAAATTACAACAAATATGTAACAAGCTCTTAATGAAATTTGATGCATCTATTCCACAATTACTAAATATGTACATGCTCTACACATTATAATAACATCCAAAAAAAATATAAAAGACATTTTACTTACTTTAATCTGATGAATCCAGTCCAATGAAACAAAGAGATTTTGTTCGGAGGAAATCTTGAAAAGTTGTATGCGTTCATGGCCATAAAGTGGGACTTATAAACAAATGTAACATCCACTAACATTGTTAGACTGAACAATAAGACCCAATGACTATGTACATGAGGTAAAAAAACGGTTAAAATATAACAGATAGTTTTTTGGGATGGCTAAAGTTAACGTTGTAAATTTACAACCGTGGGTCTTACGGGTTAAAAAAAAATAAATATATATATATATCCTTATTCTCTATATAGCTGTAGCTCCGTCTTTACATTTTCATATCTTTATTCTAATATGTTTATCTATATATCCATATTTATGTGACATATTTATTGCTCTTAACCCAGGAAATTAATTTAGTCAAGTAATATTAACTCTTGTCTCCCTCTAACTTGCCTCTTATTCAGTGCATTTATTCATGAGCACTGTTGATAAGCCACGACCTCAACAGTAAGAGGATAGAATGGCGAAGCAGAGAAGGGATGATGAGAGAGGGATCGCGAGTGAATGTAATTGTTAAGGACAGAAGGACCCAGACCAAACTGCAATAGCACAGGTGCACATGATTTTATTTGGGGGTGGTAGCTCTTGTGAAGGTGGGCCGTCCTGCCAAATAAATAGGTAGAGAAACACTGAGGATAAAAATGAGTAGATATTTGAGAAGCAAAAGCACTGAGTAAAGTTCATTTCCACACTCTAGCTGTGGCTTATACATTTCATTACAAGGCTGTAAACCTATTTTAAATGTGACAAACTGAGTTCAAATAACAACTAAATTACGTATTACATATCAAACTTCATACACAACCGCTGCATCAACCCACTCTAAAGCTTCAACACTTTGTCTAAAACACACTCCATGTCTCAAATGAAAGCTGAGATTCAAAGCAGTCTACCACAAAGCATTACGGAGATAAAAGCCAAATAATAGTCAACAGCAATTTTGTTGTAAAATTGCTATTACCTTGATGTTTATCCGTGAAAAGTATTTTTTTCAGAATAAACAAAACAGTCAGACGGACTTCCTGCGTGACCCTGGATTTCCACTGGACACGGAACGGCAGCGGCGCGGCCGCCGTTGCAAATCGCTTTCATTCTAATCAATGAGAGCATTTCCACCAGACGCGATGTGGAGCGTCTCAGCAGCGTCCCAGAAGCGGCTCGCCGCGCAGCATCGCTTTTGATAGGTAGCAGTTCTATTTTTTCCGTTGCCGCTGCTGAACCTCGTAAAGTCCAACAGAGCAGTTCGCACCAGACAGGAAAAACGACACAGTATCAAAGTAAAACATTTCCACCCCCCTTTCAAAATAAAACACAATACGCAGGTCATATAGCCTGTCACAACTTCACATCAACATTACGTCGTGACCGGTGCTGCCAGGTCAACAGTCAATTAATCAGAGCGTCTCGGAGAGTCATAATGTACGACGAGAGACTGGTTGTTGAAGTGGAGAAACATAAAATCATTTATGACACCAGATCAACAGTTCTTCCACGTCGGAGAATGAAAAGAAGCTGTGTTGTTGTTGTTTCCTTTATACACACAGTCTATCGCTGGATCTGGCGAACACGCGTCCGTTCGAGATTATCGCGCGATCTTCCGTGAAAACCCTAGGCTCCCAAGGCTCCGCGCCGCTGCAATGAGCCAATGAGATGCTGATCATTTATAGAGACCTATCCCTCGCCGAGATACAGACCAGCAGAGCCATAAATATAATTATAATAATAAATATAAAAAAAGCCATAAACTGTTTTAATGAATATTAAAAGCGAAAAAATTCATACATGCAAATGTTTGCGAAATGTGCCATGAGACCTGGCCTGTACTTTCTGTACTAAAACCTCTTTAATTTTGTTCTGCTTCACTTGATCAAAGTCAAACTTTGCAGACTTGATGTTCAAATGTTCTACTTTGATTGAAGTCTTCAGCAGTAACACATGTACTGATATTTACACATCTAAGCAAATCCCACAAGTGTTCCATTTACTATGATACCCAAAGTATTCAAATAGACCTTGTGGTGACAGAGATATACTAATTTCATTATGAGTGTGCAATTGTCTAGTTGATTCAAACGCAGACAAGTGAGACGTCCTGTGGGATGAAGGACATGCATTCACTCCTGCTTGCAGTCCCACCGTAGCTTGCAATCAACTGTGTTGTTCACAAAGAACCAAAGCCAATCACTCAACTGCTCCTGACAGCCAGTGGCAGTCTAATAACCACACGCTGTGTGTAGTATTTTCGGGGGTATCTAGTGCACATCCTCCAATCAAATTCAAATTTGGTCCTCTTAACATTCTTGTTGGCAAGTAATTTATCTGCCATGGCTCTAAGCCAAAGCATAATGAACAACTAATCCATACGTACGCTTATTTCCCCACTATCAAGTCAATAAAACAAAGGTGTCTCAGCTGTTTGGGTAAAGGTAATTTTCACCTGCTCACCGATGGCAGCACACATTCTGATCACATGTTGATGGACTGAAACTAAAAAGCCTTTAAGGATCCTGGTCGAGCTGGAGCTGCAGCTGAATTTAAAAGAAGACCACCTGACTTCTGTTACTGCTGAGTATGAGGCTTTTATTCAAGCTCAATAACCTTCACCAAAAAAGTGGAACTACACTTTAAAATACTATTTTCTGGTTGGTAAATTTCTACTTTTGCATTTTATTTTTAATTTCAGTCATTTCATGGCTCAATGTCCTTGTTTTATTGTCTTAATTAAGGTATCATCTCTGCCTGTATTGCTATGTGGTAATAGAGTGGATGATAAAACAGACATCCCTCGCTCAACCATCCCTCCCGAATCTCTTAACACAGGTAAGTCACGGCTGGGTGGACAACCACAGAATGATCACCTGCAGCGAAGCGAAATCAATGTTGCTATGGAAACATAATTTAGAAAGCCAATGATTCCAGGCACATATGTTGCTCTCAACCTGATTAACCAAAGTTGATACTGGTCCATCCTCAGGTTTGGATATGAGTGGTGAAAAACATGATCATACTCAGGTAATAAACGTCATGGTTTCCTTTTAGAACAACTGACTGCAGATAAGAGTGTGGAGAATGCAGAACATGCATTAGAACCAAAGGGCAAACGTTCCAGTCATATTTTCCATGTGTTTTTAAAAACAATTCAACATATGCATCTTAAAAGCTGTCTTACTGTATGTGATTGTCAATGTTTGTCATAGCATGTCTATTATTCTTTATCCTTTTTTTGTCTTTGGTGATTAAAGCTGCAGTGCACACATATATATACACACACGTTTTCTGTATGTGTTTGGTTATTTAGGGCCCTGTGATTTCCGTGTTAACGGAACCGCGGACAGAATCGCGGAATTGGCCAATAAAAACGGAATCTAATGTTAAACGCGGAATATCGCGGAAATTGACATAATGTGACTGAAATGCTGTCATCGTGAGGAGAAGGAACGTTTGTCTGGAGAAATGTTCCGGGGAACGCTCATTCATGGCACCACCCGTGCATCTCCTCACAAACACTCACCCGGCCAGGGTCTCCCCCAGTGCGTGTTGCTTGTTTATTTACTTTATATACACTTTTTTTTCTAAACCACGGAACAAGCACGATGTAGCTCGCATGTAACCGGCGAGCGTCTCCTTGTCCAGGTGCCGATTGAAACTCAAGTCACACCATCAAATACGCGATTATTACGGTTATATTTTTATTGTCAATAAAGATGTTATATTTAGGAATGCGCCGATAATTCGGCGGCCGAAACACGGCGAGTAAATTGTGGAACATCGCCTGTTAAATGCTGGAAAGTCTCGGCGCAAAAGTGAAACTTATGAACTCCCCGCCACTTTCACTTCACAGCAGAGAACATTGTCTCTCTTTGAACAGTTAACTAAAGACATCGGCTCATCTGATGCATCTGTTATTCCCTTAATTGCAGAGTTGTAGGGGTAATATTGCGTGTAGAGAAATGATCCAGACGGATACGGAGAAGCGCACGGCGCAGGAGAGGGAGAACAGTACAGCGCAGGGGGCGGTGCGCAGAACTCCGTCTGCACCAGGGGGCACTACCACATATTTATTTATGTTAACTATTTCACTTTTTAATGTGACCAGCATTGCATGGCTTGTTTTAAGATTCACTGGCATTTACTTAATTAGGATTTAACTTAAGTCAAAACAATTGAACAATTGAGAAGTCAGTGGATTCAAGAAGAAAGTTGCATTTCAGTGGACATTTTATTCACTGACACAAAAAGCACACATTCTATGGTGGTAAAGTAAGTATAAAAGGTAAAAAAAAAACAGAATAAAAAAAATAAAACGGAAAAAACGGAATTCTAAAAAATTAAAACGGAAAAAACGGAATTTGGAAAAAAATAAAACGGAATTTGGAAAAAAATAAAACGGATTTCATAGGGCCCTAGTTATTGTGAACAGAAATGTGACTTTATTTGTATGCTGCATCCTTCATCTGAACACCAGCTCTGTTAATCAATGCCATCTGACCTGACTGAGGCAGCTTTTGTGTGTATACGATGGCAGTGCAGGGCCAGGTGGGGACAGGAGGCAGTGGACACTTCAATCATAATCCAACTTGTTTACAACCATCTCACGTATAGGGCTGCACAATAAAAAAATAAATAATAAAATGAATACACGTGATCTAATTTCTAAATGACAACGATGAGCTGCATCGCAAATAAACTAACCTATGTTCCCCTCTGAGTTTCTCACCCCAAACACAGCCTTGTCGCTGCCTTCTCTCGTGACATATGTAGAGGTCTTTACTTCACGTGATTCGGTGGAGGTGGTAGCCCGTCTGCAGTTGAGAGTTTACAAGAAACTGTCCATTCTTTTTAATTCATCTACAGTTTGGCATTGTTCGGTCACGACGTCACGAGTGAAGCTGATGGAAATAATAACAATAGTAACAATAACAATAAGCCCATTATGCAGGGCCATGTTCAGGGCCTAAAGAAAACACACTGTTTGGCACTTTACTTAAATTGAATGTTTCTAATCTTTAGGGCTGTAATCAACCAAAGAAACTCTTGGTCGACTAAAGCCCTGAAATTTCGACTAAAAATCGACTAATCGGGAGGGGGGGGGGCTTTGCGAGCGCGGCTATTTTAATTTGAAAAGAGCCACACCCGCAAAGCACCTGTGTGGCTGCGGCTTTTAATTTGAAAAGACCCGCAGCCACGGCTGGAGTTCAACAGAGTCTGACAGCGTTTTGTGTTACGTTCATCTGTGCAATACCATAGTCCGTGATATCTGAAAATAATGTGCTATGTCAACTAGTAATATCAGCACAATAACTGTTGAGGAATACAGAGCCAGACTGAACATAGGAGCTCAGCTTCACGGCTGAGACACAAATAGACTGCGGGACGTTGCCGCTGTTACGAGCGGATGCGCCTGCAGTTATAAAAACAATCAACGATTATTAGACTAAAACATTGAAATATGCTAATAATTCTGATATTTTCATACTCAAAACGGACAGAGCAACCTTAGCTTACCGTTTTTAAATGATATGCCACGTTTGTAGTAGAGCTGTTAAAAGTAAACGATTGCTTGCAAAGTTTGCATTCCACTTTTTTACCGTCATCCACTTTAAAAAAAAATGCTGCCACGCTGCTGATGTCTTTGACATGGATGCGACAGGAGGACTGACTGTAGCCTCAAATGAAAAGCTCAAAATTCACATCTAATTAATGGCAACGCTAATGTGTCTGACGCTCATGAGCTACAGAGCAACAACAACCCACTGGGCTGGAAAGAAAAGGACATTTGTTTGTACTTAAAAGTCACACACACTAAAGTTTTAGCAAGACTGCCTTTAGGACTGCACTGCCACAAAAACTCAGTAAATAGTTATTAGTGAGCAAAAATCATAATCCTTAATTCAATTTGCACAGGCTTATTCATTTTATGAGATTCTTACACCTATAGCAAAATGTTAAAACATTTTATGCTCGTTATCTCCCTTTTGCTGGGCGATTCTTTTATTAATCCTAATACTGTTACGCTTCAGTGGTGGGAGATGGCAGATTTAGATGATGTACATCATCCAAGCCAACTGAACTCACTCACTCCTCTCTTAAGCAGGGAACACACTGTTTAACAGTCATGACAAACCCTGTTACACAAACACCGTGCCAATTTCTTTGTAAAGCCAGAATTGTAGCTGTGCCTTTGTTGCGTGTGACTGCTACTGTTAAACCCTGTGTGCACCAACAGGCACGGGGAGAAAGGCACTCCGTGTTCTGCTCAAAGGTCGCCTGAGGACCTGGCTTCCTCTGTGACACAGGCTCCAGGACCTGCTCTATTGTCAGATCATGTGTCCTGCAGTATGTAAACAATTATATCGCTCTATAATTATCATGCGACTGGCAGGGACACAAAAATGTGGATTACAGAGAGCGAAAAGAAAAAAGAAAAAAAGCATTGCATTTGAATAATAAGCTAATTAGCCTAGTGGATAAACAATGTGGCTGTATGTTTATTCAAAGGGCTGTTAGGAGGCAAGAACATTTAAAAGCAGCGCACTGATGCAATGCTGAGTTGGTGTAGACTGTGTTTGCAGTGATGATAAAACAGTTTTAAAAGTGCAGCAGCTGGACAACAGCACTGAAGGATGCATCAAAACAGCCAAAAAAGTGTGCATGAGAGACTCATACCCCTGCGGGGAGGAAAATGGACACCGTTTCCAAACCATTGTATGGACAAAATGAGGCCTAGGAGAGAGGAGAGCAGTGGTGGAGCACATTTGTGTTTACGTCCATGCAATATGAAGGAGTTAATCATCACTGCAGCAATTCTCAGAGTGCCTGCTTTTCAGGACAGCAACAGTGGGGTGCATTAGCTGTTCATTAGCCAGCAGGCAGGGAGCCATGAGCACATTGATTAGGTCTACGCTCAGTGCCAGGACCCATGTCTATGGCCTGTGGATATTACAGAGTCACCATCTCTCTTACACTGAACTGCCAATACAGCGTGTTCATCTGATTTATCCCCATGGATATACAATCGATATATACATGTACAGTGTGTTTTGGATATATTAACAGGTATTAACACAATTACACCACTGAATAAAGAAATCTGACCAATGCAAATGCCTCACTCAGAGAGTAAAGGTTATTATTGTTATTGTCATGCGATAAACGCATGGCAATGGACGGAAAATATACAGAAGAGACAGCAGAGTGTGTTGCATGGATTGTGTGCAGTGGCAGCAAGAAAATCCAAGGTTATCAGTAGGATGTAGACTGAAAAATAATAATATAAGGTTGCAATGATGATAATGGAAATAAATAAAACTGATGGTATTAAAGAGAAGGGATACAGAAGGACGTGCTTTACTTAAATGAGCTCTATTTTGCATAAACTAAAACAGCTGCTCGGCATACAAACATACAGATTTAACTTTACAACTACCGTATGTGTTTGGAAACATTTTGTCACACAGCAGAATTATTAACCTCACATCAGAATCAACGTCTTCACTGAACATCACGTGACAAAGACAAAACAGGTTAATAGGAAGATATAGTGGATGTGAAGACGTGTGCAAAAGTGCAGTGGGATGTAGAGAGACAGATGGTGTTGGGTGGCCTCGAGGTAAAATTCCGACACCCCTCAGAGTGTCTGATATGCAGCATTGCATCGCATATACATTATTGAGTGATTACTGTGACAGCACTCCCTCTCGTTTCACTGTTTCAAAGTGTGCCCTGAAGGAGGAACTGGGACTTATTTGTGGCTACTAAATTAAGCGACCATAATTTGCACATGTAATGATGCAGGCTGAGAAGCCAGCAAACATAAAACAGCTTTATTTTTGAACTTTTCTGGTTTGCAGTTTGCATCAAGCTGCTGACTTTGGTTATGCTCAGATGTTATTTTGCAGTTCTATGACTCTTCAGGGTATTTTTCTCTCTCATTGACACAACTTCTGTTCATTCACTGGACCAAAAACATAAATCATTTCAACATCAAATTGAAGCTAAAGACTACATGTTTGGTAGTTTTACTTGTTAATGAACAAAGGTTAATCGTGATACAAATTAGATCGAGCATGGTTCTTGTGGTTGCTGTGTAGAAAGACGGGGTCGCCATATTATTTCCAGCAACATTGCTGCAGTTTATAGGTCCCATATGCATGCAAGAGTAATCAGACTATGAATCTCATTATCCAGGTGGTATGTTAGTCCTTAGACTATATTTTATATTTTACTCCTTCCCTTATGTTTACATGACAACAAAGACAACCAAATTATTGTCATAGCCTGACCAACATCAGACCTTTAACATACATCGTTTCCGTCAGGAAACTGTCAGGAAGGTAATGCTTTACATGAATGTGATCACAGTCCAAACATTATGACAGTGAAGAGATTCTGATATTGTGCTCAATGACACTACAAGTACTATTCGTCACTCCTAATCTAATCTTAAAGCATGTTCCTGTCTGATAACAAGGGTTAGGGTTAGGGTAAATTCCTGGAATTGTTGTCTCGCTCCGCTTTGTCTGTAAAACACGCGAGAGTGCTGGCGAGGGCCACGGTATCCGAAAACCGGAGGTCTGCAAAGTCCTCGAAAAGTTCTATTCTTGGCTCCACAGTGCAGCACAGAGTTCTACACAAACTTCCAGCCTCAGAGGATTTATCTGTCCAGTGGATACATGTTATATATGACGACAATGTGCCTGCTAGAGCCTGCAAATGATCACTTTTCCAAATGCTAACTGCTGTTAGCTCCCAGAAGCCTCTGTGGCTGATGTCATTTCCTGTCCCCAAAGTTTTTTTTATTTATTTATTTTTTAAGAGATACTACTAAACAGAATGTTCTGAACAGGGCTGTTTTGGCAGGGTGATTGAACTGCTGTGGTGCTTCATCTTTATGGTATTTTGACCAAAGCATGTCACAGACATGTTCATTAGGACACCAGGGAACTATGTTAACTTGGATAAATAGGGTATGATATGGGACATTTTAAAAAATAAAAGGTAACAGATCTTGATGGTGAATTCACCTACTGCCTCAAACTCTTTTCATCCAAATAATGACAAAAATGCAGACAACTAAAAAGTTCTGCTCTGTTACCAGAGGGAGATTGAGTCTAATATCTTTCTTGCACAAACGAAAGCACAAACAGTGCCTTATTGAGTT
Source organism: Microchirus variegatus (assembly GCF_963457635.1). Taxonomy (NCBI): domain Eukaryota; kingdom Metazoa; phylum Chordata; class Actinopteri; order Pleuronectiformes; family Soleidae; genus Microchirus; species Microchirus variegatus. The sequence continues at coordinate 15,805,443 of NC_139821.1, forward strand.
TGTGATTCTAATCAATTAAACCACTGCTGGTTGAACAGATGTGATCATAATAATAATTTGAATTAATTCACACTCAACATGGAAACGTGTGTATTTTGCAAAGACAACCTGTGTAACCAATATGGTTAAGAGGATTATCCTTTTTAAGTTCAGCTGTATTTCACTGTTATGTGACAAGAATTACATGATTAAATAATGAAAACACAAACAGGTCTAAATTGTCACACCAAATTTAATGGATACAATAAATGCAATGTCTCAGTTACGCAACCACACTCAATCCCTTGCTTGACTCTTTGCGTGCCTTTAACATAGTGTTTACACTCTTGCTGGGCCATGTCCTAGAGGACTACAATATTATTATCGTGGAACACCATCACTATCACTCCCACCCACCCCCGCCTCTCTCCTTTGCTCTTGATTTTGCTGACCTGACCTTCCTCTGTCCATTTGTTCATGTGTGTGTGCATCTTTGCAGGAGAAGGGCAGAGTTAGGGATTACATGGCCCTCCAGGCAGCTGTAAAACACGACTTATGGTACTGTGGTGCTCCAGATGCATGATTATCTGAGATCAGAACTGGAAGATGGCGAAAACCAGGTTCTTTTTTCCTATACTGCAGAAAAGATTAGTGTGTAAGCTGGAGCTTGTTGCATGGTAAGATAAATTCTCAATGGGGAAAAGAAGGGGATTGAGGAGGCAAAAAAAGGGAGACAAACAAGGTCAGTGCGAGAAGCCCTTGTCTCGCTGATTTGTATTCCCATGTGATGACGATATGACAATCCAATTAGTGCTCCATTTCAAACTATACACAGCTGTTCATTCAAACATGAGAAAGAAAGAAAGAAAAAGAAGGGCACAGATGGAGCTATGATATTTCTTACACACATGTAGCAGATTATTTGAATGCATAATGATGATATATTACTGTAGATAGATCATCTCCTTGTGTATGTGCAGTTAAAGAATGAGAGGAGGTTGCAGAAAGAATCAAATTATGTGAACCTTGTGTAGCCTGGCGATACCAGTTGAACTGCGAGTGGCAGATCTAGAGAATTTATATAACACCGACAACGCCACCTTAGGACTTGCACCTAAAGAGTGAATTTGTTTAACTTTAATTTCTCTGAGAGGGGTTTCCCAAAACAACCCATACACAGGTCTATACACAAATGAATACAGGCACGATGTATTACAATTTAACAATCTTTATTTCTTACAATAAAACGATTTCACTTCAAGTTATATCTCTAAAACATTCATGTAGTTCTTTTTCTTTAATCTCTGACACGTATGGTATTTTAACTGCAGCAACCTGAAATGGGTTCAGTTAAGAAGAGAAAAGTGATTTTCCCGCTAGCTCCAGCAGGGGTCACTGCACTCAAATTATACACAAAACAAAATATTTATTTACAATTAACTGCAAATTCAACACAAAAGAAAAACAAAAACAAACCATGCAATATTTATAATTTTGGCAGTTCCTCCACTACAACAACTTTCTCTCCAACCCCACTGACGACTTGTGGTCGGATTTAAACGGACCACGAGTGAACTCTGATTTTACAAATAGATTATATATACAACGAGAAGTGTTTTACAATTCACGAACTACACACAGAGCAAGGCAAAAATAAAAGAAAACGACTAGCGGTAGAGGCAAGGCAGGGCAAACGGCAGCCCAACACCAGACAAACTTTAAAAAGAACAGAGTCAGCTGTTAGTGGCAACACCTAAATACACTGACAGGCACAATAGCATTTAGAGGAGCACTGGTTACCTGTTTCCTGAATGCATCAGCGCTCGCATCTGCTAATAGCGGCAGCTAAGCGGAAGGGGACACACACACACACACCTCAGACCAACGCACCAACCTACAACAGAAGATTGTCAGCACGGCATCGTATTAACTCTTCACGTATTAAAACTGCGCTACATACCTGCAGAACACAAAGCCAGACGCCGGAACACTGCGACTCGGCGCAGCTGCACACCTGCAGCACTCGCTTTGGCAGAGGGAAAGAGGGAGACTGAACAACTGGGGGGGTATATGAAGCACCCCGCATTAGCGGCCGAGGCTGCACTACAGGTGCCGGTAAGGGGTGTGTCACCCTCCTGCTGCGATCGCCATACCTGCTGCAAACTAGACAACAACAAAGGTGCCAGAGAACTGAAATGCGCAACCACTATAACCCATCCGGTTACATTCCTCCCCCCCTTTGTTTTATCGGTGACCCACTGATAACTACACACACACACAAACTACTCATCCTAAGACCATGGTCTAAAAATGGCCGTAGCCATACTACTAGAACCCACTACCTGAGAGGCAGTAGCCCTGTCTGCCTCACCCCTTACAGGCCCTGGAAGGCGGTGGAGGTTTGAGTGCTGGCCTGCAGTGGTCCGGGAAGACTTTCTTAAGGCAGTAGAGCCGCTGCTGGATGGCCCTGTCGGCACCGGGGAAAGGACAGAGGCCTCCCTTGCCACCGGAGGTGGGATTATGTGCTCTCTTGGTGGGGAGCATGGCTGCACTGAAGCAGGTGGATGCCATCCTGGTCTCCTCAGAACCACCCACAGTCCTTCCTCCTCCTCACTGACCTCAGACACACTTCCTGAGGACTCTTGTAGCTCCTCCTCAGGACACTCCGGAGGGAGAATCAGGGCCGGCTTCAACATCGTCCGGTGCACAGTTCGCACCCTTGTTAAGTCATACACTGGAGCAATGGAATAGACCACTCCGCCTGGCTCCGGCACTCTGAGAACTTGATAGGTTGTTGAGCTCCACACATCCTGAATCTTACAGCGCCCTCTAACGCCATGGTCCTTTAGGTAGACTCTCTGACCCAATTCCAGTGGCTCACTCAGTGCTCCTTGATCATACCTCTCTTTCCTCCGTCTTGCAGCAGTTTCCAGTCGTCCCCTGGCACAATCAAAGGCAAGGTGGAGCCGACGTTGATGCTCTACCACCCAGTCACACACCTTCCCTGTTGTTGGCTCGGGGAGATGGCCCAGCAGGAAATCGACAGGCAAATGAGGTTCCTGACCGAACATGAGAAAATGGGGAGACTCGCCCGTTGATTGATGAGGGGTGGTATTATAATGAAACACCAAATGGGGAAGATGGTTGGTCCAGTGACGTTTCTGGTCAGAGGGGAGGGTGCGCAGGAGGTTATGCAGTGTCCGATTGAATCTCTCACACTGCCCGTTGCCCTGGGGATGGTAAGGGGTGGTTCGAGTCTTCTGTATACCATACAGTTCACACAGCTGTTGCACCAAAACACTTTCAAAACTCCTCCCCTGGTCAGAGTGGAGGCGTGCTGGGACTCCATAGCGATGAAACCACTCTCTCACCAATACCTCAGCCACAGTAGTAGCCTTCTGGTCTCGGGTTGGCACAGCTTGGGTGAACTTTGAAAATACATCAGTCATCACCATAACAAGTTCCCGTCCGTCCTGGGCTGGTTCCAGCAGTGTGAAGTCAATGGCGAGGACCTGGTTGGGCTTTGCAGCTGATAGATGACCCATGGGAGCCCGGGCCTGGGGCTGTGTGCACTTAGATAGGATACAACGTTCACAGTGTTGACACCAATCCTTGATGTCTTGATCCATCTTCGGCCAGTAACACCGTTGCCTCACCAGCTTTGAGGTCCGCTCAATACCTTGGTGCCCATGGTTTTGATGAAGCTGTTGGAGAATCTCCTCTTTCAGGCACTCAGGCAGAAGGAGTTGAAGGACCTCCTCCCCACCATCAGGACGGAAGAGCCGGCGATACAGCAACCCATCTCTCTGCACAATACGGTCCCACTGCTGTACCAGACCACGCACCTGAGGGCTTAGACGTTCCTTTTCTGCACGACTTGGCACTCGCTTGTCACGCCAGTAATGGTGGAAGGCCCCAATAGTTGCATCGCCTGCTTGGAGCGCCTGGAGATCAGCTGGAGACCGGGAGGGGAGGGCAACGACCGCTGCTTGCACACCTGTATGTCGACACTCTGCAGCAGCCACCTGGATGTCTGGTGGTACAGCAATCCCAGGCAGCATTTGTTCCAGGCTCTGGACTCCAGGAGCTGGCTGCCTGGAGAGGGCATCCGCATTTTGGTTGGTGCGACCTGGTCGGTACCGGACACTGTAGTCGAATGCTGATAGCTCCGCCACCCAACGCTGCTCCGTAGCACCCAGCTTAGCTGTCTCTAGATGGCTGAGGGGGTTATTATCTGTCCACACCACACATTTGTGACCACACAGATAGTCCTTGAACTTCTCCACCATCGCCCATTTCATGGCGAGGAATTCCAGTTTCATGGAGCTATAGTTCTTCTCAGCTGGGTGCAGGCTGCGGCTGGCGTAGGCGACTGGCCTCACTCGTCCCTCCTGCTCCTGTGACAGGACAGCTCCCAAACCAATGTGACTGGCATCAACTTCTAAAATAAAAGGCAGGGAGAAGTTAGCAAATGCCAAGGTGGGTGCGCTTACTAGGCGAGCCTTTAACTCAGTGAAACTTCTCTCACAGTCCACCGACCATACTTCTCCACACAGCGGGCTCCTTCCTCTTCGTGACTTACTCCCAGCCAACTCAGCAACCAGCCTGTGCAGTGGGGCAGCCAGCTTGGCAAACCCTTCAATGAACCGTCGATAGTAACTTGCAAAACCAATAAACGACCTCAGTTCAGTGACGGTAGTGGGACGTGGCCAGTCAGCCACAGCGGAGACCTTACTGGGTTCGGTGGAGACTCCCTCACGAGAGATTAGGTGGCCCAGGTACTGCACCTCCTTCCTGAAGAACCTACATTTTTCCAGTTTCACTTTGAGCCCCTCCTGGCCCAGACGGCTCAGCACAACATCCATTCGGCTCAGGTGCTCCTCTACAGAAGATGAAAAGACAATTATATCGTCCAAATACAAAAGAAGAGTCTGACAGTGCTGCGCTCCAAAGATTCGCTCCATGAGACGCTGGAATGTCCCAGGGGCATTACACAGTCCAAAAGGCATACGATTAAACTCAAACAGACCGAACGGTGTGCAAAATGCAGTCTTTAGCTTGTCTTTTTCAGTCACAGGTACCTGGTTATAACCACTAACGAGATCCATTGTGGAGAACCACTGGGCTCCAGACAGTGCATCCAAGGATTCCGCAATGCGGGGAAGAGGAAAAGCGTCCTTTCTTGTCTTCTTGTTGAGCAGGCGATAATCAACGCAGAGCCGCAGGCTGCCGTCCTTCTTCTTCACCAAGACGATGGGTGAGGCATAGGGGCTACTACTCTCACTAATTACCTGGGTTTCTAGAAGCTGATGTATGTGTGCCTTTACTGCCTCATACTCAGAAGGAGGGATACGTCTATACCGCTGCCGCACGGGGGTGTCGTCTAAAAGAGGGATGTCATGTGAGATTAAAGTGGTACAACCAATGTCACCTTCAAATGCAGAAAACACTAATTTATGTTTTAATAACAATGCTCTAACCTTGCACTGCTCTGCCTCAGGGAGTATGGACAGATCAAGATCCCTGATCTCCTTCTGAACGGAACTCAAAACTGCAGCCTGAGACATAATGGTTGCCGTAACACACTCTTCGTCGCTCTGTACCTCACTCAGCCCTGGGGGAAGACTCACCACCTCTGCTGATGCCAACAGGCCTATGGGACGACGAGGCTTAAGGCTAACGGCAGACACCCCCACGTTAACTACTGGTATGTAGGCAGTGCCTCGGACGACACGTACCAGGGCCGAAGACACCAACAGGCCAGCAGGCAGACAGTAGTCAGCGCTCAGCGGCTCAACCAACATGGACCTGGGGGCACCAAACACAGCAGAACAGGTAGCAGCTACAATCTTAGTGGAACCTGCAGGTATAACAACCCGCTTTCTACCCCTCAACCTGGCTAAACAAGAGCGTGATGGAGAAAAGTGGACCTCTGCTTGTTGACAGAACTGAAAAGCTGGCAGCCAGGGCCCGGATGGCTCCACCATCGCGGAGAGATCAAGCAGATCAGAGCCACACTGGCGGATCAGCCCCTGGTAACATCCCTTTATAATGTTCATGCCCAAGATGCCTGGCACTTCAGGGGGGGTTACTCGTGCAGGTGGATCTTTAACGACCAAAACACCCCGCCTGGGGATTACACAGCCAAGCACCTCGACATCTGGTTCCAAATAACCCAAATAAGGAATTTCTAAGCCATTGGCAGCTCTCAGCTCTAACCAGTGACAGGACTTTAACTTATCCTGAAAATTCTGTCTGAAAAAGCTCTCCGAGATGGTGGACACCATGGACCCTGTATCAAGAATACATTTAACATTCACACCCGCCAACTTAATAACCACCTGGGGAGAGGGGGCAATTAGGCGTTCTTTTACTGTAACATCAATTACACCACTGTCTGAGCCTTTCAGGTCCCCACCTAATGTCTGGCTCTGCACATTAGGGGGAACTAGTTTTCCATCTGTGGAGGGCTAGTGGATGCTACCTGAGAGGCATTGACAGTGAAAGAGGGACGAGGGCGAACGCGCTCATGTTCACAGTCCCTAGCATAATGGCCTGTACGCTGACATCGTCTGCAAATAACAGTGTTTGGGCGACTGGGCTGGGATATTGAAGGTTTCTGCATAGCTGCCAGTGTCTGGGTGATCTGGTTTAGCTGTTCCTGCTGTTGGTGTACTAAAACCGTTAAAGCTGCCAGTTGCGAAGCGGTGGAGCTAACCTGTGAACAGTCAAGTTTAGGCTGTAAGTTGGTGGCCTGCGTAGCACAAACAGCAGGCATAGAATGACCATTCCCCCGGCTTACTGGCCCTCCCTCCCGTTCCCACCTTATCGCTTCTGACCTAATGTCAAGCAACGTTTGGTCAGGGTCAGTACGGACCAGCCTCTTTAACTCTCTACGAAGGTCAGAATTATTGACATGTTCAACAAAGTGGTCACGTAACAAAATATCTGGATTAGAAACTCTCGTTGGAGAGCTTGCAACGACTTTGGCCATTAAACAGTGCAACGCATGAGAAAATTCTTGAAGTGATTCACCTGCCAACTGTTTCCTAGAAAAGAAATCTTGCTGTAACGAAATATAAGATTTAGGACACCCATACAGTTCTTTCAAAACTGCAAACACACGTTCAGGATCTTCTCGTTCGACACGGGGCCGGTATTTTATTTCATCTCGAGCCTCGCTCTCTAAATGATCATATATAAAATATGCTTGGTCTCTGGGTCCCAAATGTCTCACTCTCATGCTGGCTTGAACTTCTTCCATCCACTCCTCGATACCGATACCATGACTGCCTCTAAAAACAGGACATCGTCTCTCACGTGGGAGATACACCACACGCTCGGTGGTGGCAGAGTTCACCGACAGTCCTCCCGAACTGGTGCCCGCCTGGGATGCATCCCGGTCCCGCCGTAGGCGATCATTTTCCGCCTGAAGCTGCTCCACCCGAGCCTGAAGGTCCTGCGGCTCCTGCGACATCCTGGAGAAACCTCCGCTGTCGTCTCAGTGGATAGCCAGGAGCCAACAGTCCGTAGCACAAGCCACTGCCTTGCCTCCAAAAGAAAAAAATAAATAGAGCCTTGCCCTGCAATATTACTCTATTGTACAGTATTAAAATTACAATAATAAAACTACAAACGTGCCTGATCGTGGAAATCCTGCTGACAACGCCAAGATTGTAGCCTGGCGATACCAGTTGAACTGCGAGTGGCAGATCTAGAGAATTTATATAACACCGACAACGCCACCTTAGGACTTGCACCTAAAGAGTGAATTTGTTTAACTTTAATTTCTCTGAGAGGGGTTTCCCAAAACAACCCATACACAGGTCTATACACAAATGAATACAGGCACGATGTATTACAATTTAACAATCTTTATTTCTTACAATAAAACGATTTCACTTCAAGTTATATCTCTAAAACATTCATGTAGTTCTTTTTCTTTAATCTCTGACACGTATGGTATTTTAACTGCAGCAACCTGAAATGGGTTCAGTTAAGAAGAGAAAAGTGATTTTCCCGCTAGCTCCAGCAGGGGTCACTGCACTCAAATTATACACAAAACAAAATATTTATTTACAATTAACTGCAAATTCAACACAAAAGAAAAACAAAAACAAACCATGCAATATTTATAATTTTGGCAGTTCCTCCACTACAACAACTTTCTCTCCAACCCCACTGACGACTTGTGGTCGGATTTAAACGGACCACGAGTGAACTCTGATTTTACAAATAGATTATATATACAACGAGAAGTGTTTTACAATTCACGAACTACACACAGAGCAAGGCAAAAATAAAAGAAAACGACTAGCGGTAGAGGCAAGGCAGGGCAAACGGCAGCCCAACACCAGACAAACTTTAAAAAGAACAGAGTCAGCTGTTAGTGGCAACACCTAAATACACTGACAGGCACAATAGCATTTAGAGGAGCACTGGTTACCTGTTTCCTGAATGCATCAGCGCTCGCATCTGCTAATAGCGGCAGCTAAGCGGAAGGGGACACACACACACACACCTCAGACCAACGCACCAACCTACAACAGAAGATTGTCAGCACGGCATCGTATTAACTCTTCACGTATTAAAACTGCGCTACATACCTGCAGAACACAAAGCCAGACGCCGGAACACTGCGACTCGGCGCAGCTGCACACCTGCAGCACTCGCTTTGGCAGAGGGAAAGAGGAAGACTGAACAACTGGGGGGGTATATGAAGCACCCCGCATTAGCGGCCGAGGCTGCACTACAGGTGCCGGTAAGGGGTGTGTCACCCTCCTGCTGCGATCGCCATACCTGCTGCAAACTAGACAACAACAAAGGTGCCAGAGAACTGAAATGCGCAACCACTATAACCCATCCGGTTACATTCGCTTTAGTTATTTGCAAATGTGTGCAAATGGGAACAATTCATCTGAGAGTGTTGCAATAGACTTCATTGAAACCAAGGTAGCATGAAGGCAAAGGACAACCTTGATGCAAGAAAAGTGAAACTGCATGTTTTGAATTATAATGTTGAAATTCCCCACAATATCTAAACAAAACTAAAATATAAATTGTTCCCCTGCAAACATGTGACAGGTGTTCAGAAGAGACTGTACGGTAAGTGATGAGGTCTGTGCTGCATGCAAGGAGGGTTTAAAGAAATGTCATGGATGTTCTGACAGCTCAAGGACAGGTGGAATTCATCCTGGTGCTGCTGATGGATGGGGGGAAGAGGCGTAGAGGGAGTGTGAGCCAGTGATCAACAGCTGGCTCAGCAGAGAGGAACAGTGTCATTTATTAATGCTGCAACAAAAAAAGCTGAATCATACCCCACAGAGGAGTGCACAAATGCAACCTTATGCAAATGACTATTAATTTCCAAATCACTGGATAGATCATTGTGTCTTTAATTTAAATGAATATTATTGATTCGTTGGACTAGTTCAACTGGATATCTGGTACAGTTAAGGCTGAAGAAGTACTGTATTATAGACACAGGTGGAAGAAGGAAGGAAATATTCTTCCAAGGTCAAAACCCCAGCCACTGATGACACTCTGCTGGTGAATGAGCCAGGACAGAACACTCGTCATTACATGCCTCCACACTTGTACTTTCTCCCCTGCCTGCATACAGGTCAAGCTTTGGTCATGTATTCAGTGGCATTGACTATTGCCACAAGAAATCTGTTCTTGATGGCCAGTGCTTGTGACCCCCAGTCAGGGGATGTTCATGGATACATTGTAAATGTGATCTCCAAAAACTTCACTTTTCCACAGACACTCTGTCGTGCCCTGGTTGCCAGCATAATCTCTTTGAATCAACATGCACACACAGAGAGAAACAAGACAAAATCAAATAATCAATTTGACTTTTTCCTATCCCCTTTGTCAAGCTGCTCCCAATATTTTTACACAATGACAGTCGTCTGTGTACAGCTGCAGCAGTGTGGCGACTGTTTAACTACTGTAATCACCAGTTTTCCAGAGAGCTCCAGTTCAATGAGACCAGTCTGGTATTGACGTTTGTTGGCGAGACTCCAGCTAAGCTCAACGTGATCTGAAAAGGACTGCAAACAAAATATTGTGTTGGGTAGAGCCACGCCTCAACTGCACGTGGAGAGATGGATGAGCCACGATTCTGATGTTTTAACAAATAATCAACAGCTCGCCGTACATTTACTCGCAAGAAGAACCCAGGTTTGCTGAACATCCTATCTATAAAATGGCTTTTTGGGTATAAACTGGCTTTAACCTTGTGACTGTCAGTGTATATCATGTGCCAGATAAGGAAGTGACATTTGCTTTAAATTGTTTGTTAAAGTAAGATGCCCAGGCTCCTGCTGTTCAAAATGTTGGAACAAAGCCTTCTCTCGCTTTCTTTTATCTACTGTTTATCCCACAATTCTTCAAGCATAAACAAGACAAGTCAGGACAAGCGTCTTATCTGAGCTGTTTGTTTGGAGAAGAATCCAATCTCAGTCCAAGGTGGTAGCACATCAAGCTCATCGTCCGGTTATCTTTACAGAAAAGTAGACACTGATGAAACAAATAGTCATAGAAAAATGGTTTATCTATCCCAACACTGTAATGATTTCTTCATATATTTTTTTAACAACTTTAACCAGGTTGTGATAAATATATGCAAGAGCCCCTTCCATTTTGTCAGTCAATTTAGTTATTCAGTACAGAGCAAAGACAACCCCCACAATCCTCAACCCGACTAATTAACAGTTCAATCAAAAGCTGCAAACTAACTGAACAAAAAAGGAAATGTTGTCACTTCCAACAATGCTATTGGTGACTGAGCAACATGCTAAACATGCTGCTTACTATGTCTCTTCCAAACAATACATTTATGCTCAAAAGCCCTCATCGTTTATCCTCCATCTGTGTTTCAACTTTACTGTCCTTACTATTCCAGGCAATCAGTCACCGCTGATATGCACACACACACACACACACACACACACACACACACACACAAGCATATATTATGGACGAGTGAGCTGATACTATAATCCAGTCTCTCAGCAGAAGTCCATATGATGATCCTGCAGTCAGCTCTTCACCCTCCCACTTCACACGTAGAACGAATGACCTCTGCCCTTGCAAGTGTTGATCCTTAGAGGTCAGAGGTCAATACGAGAAGCATCTTGTGATTTTAAAAGTATAATTCGAGGGCACCAGAATGGTGTGGCAATTACAGTTAATGTCCTTGAAGTGAGAGCGCAGGCTCAAGCCCAAATCATTATTTTCTGTGCTCCAACAAACCTCCTTGCAGATTATTATAATTTATTTTTTTCATTTGCACAATTTATTTAAAAAGTGCATTTTCAGCTGAGCATATATTCATTTGAGCCATCCAACGTAATGACCTTCTTGGGGGTAAACACTGACAAACTATTATAGTGGTATAATCCAGCTCGGGGGCCTGAGTGATTTAATTTCCCAAAATCAAACAGCAAACTTTATGAATATGGGGCTGTTGCCATTTCAGATGATAGACTATTAAATCTTTTGGGAGCAGGAGTATGATTGCGCACTATGGCTGAACACTTAATCGAAATGTTATCAAAATCACAACACAGCTTCCTTTTTGTAAGCTGTGTTGTGACTTTTTGTCACAACACAGCTTACTTTCTCCTGCAATTTTCAAATCGCAGGAGACGCAATATTTGTTGAAAAAATGTGTCAAAATATAATTTTAGATGAATTATTGTGACTCATCTTGTTCTACAGACTGAAGAGAACTTCTTTGTTTCTCACAGAGCTGCACAAATATCACACTAATTAATCCTGTTAAATCTGTTTTTTTGAATGAAAATGATGTGAAAATGACCATTCCCGCCGATATCGTGAATCATATCACAATCGCATTTCACAATTAGATATGTATTCAAAAGTGTTCCTTTATCCGCGCTACATTGGTACAGTTCCTCTGGTGTGAAAGCAACCAAACCAAATGGGACGAAACGGTATAGTTTAATGTATTATGGATATGTGATGAGATAAAGGATTACCCCGAATTTCCACCGGGCCTGGAACATCAGCGCCATAGTTTTACACTATCCTCTGCCCAAAATCCATTCCCACCGGGCGCATTACAGCGAGTCAGCCGCATTCTGTGAGCCAGCGATCAGCTCCAGTGGCCACGGCGATTGATGTTCCGCGGCGGTGAAGGCGCCCGGCGGAAATCGGGGGTTAGTCGGGTTCTTCGCAGTCTATTTTGGTCCGTTTAGAACTGTGCATATGTAAAAGTAAACCATACCCACGTCTGATTGCGACATTGTAACATTTTTCTGGTGCGGACCAAAGCAATCGAATTATTGGTGTGAAAGCACCCTTAATCCTTAGATTTGGGACTCTGGAGGCCCTCAGTCGGCAAAGTGTGAAAAAAGATGACTCACTCATGTTTTTTTGGTCCTCCTCACACTCATTCGGACGTCACAATGCGCTAAATTCCTCGAATTGTTGTCTCGCTGAACTCCGCTTGTCCGTAAAACACGCGAGAGTGCTGGCAAGGGTAACTGTATCCGAAAACCGGAAGTCCGCGAAAAGAGTCCTACACAAACTTCCAGCCTCCAGTGGATACATGTTATACAAGACATCAATGTAAATGATCACTTTTCCTAATGCTCACTGCTGTTAGTAGCCTCTGTGGCTGATGTAAGTTTTGTTTTACTATTAAGTAGGGATACACCGATTAATCGGCCAGTGAACGGAACCGGCCGATTTTCACCTGATCAGGGACCGGCCAGTCAGACAGAAATATTCCGATTTTAATAAGCCGATCAAAAT